>NC_136262.1:200460628-200823128 GCF_964187855.1 Myxine glutinosa
GGAGAGCTGCCTGCCGGGTTTCGTCTGCTGGACCGGAGCTGGACTGGAGCCTGGACACCATCGCCAGACCTTCCACCCTACCATCTGCATCTCCGTGTGAGTCTGGAGTCTGAGACCGAATCTGAGAGCGATCGGGCCCGTGTCCAGGGAATAGAGTAAGACTGTCTAAGGCTGCCCTGTGTACTTTTCCTTCCTTTTTCTTTCTTGTACATTCTTTCGTTTCCTCTTCTTCTTTGTACATTTGTAATAAATTGCCCTGTTCTTTCTGGTTTCTCCTTAATCCGATCGTCCTAGTCTTTTCTCCATTGGGTAAACGTGGCACGATCGGAACCGCTATAATGGGGTGAGCCATTGTTAACAGCTCGGGTCGCGGATTGCTATCCGCTCGGCAATATTCCAACAATATCCGTGATTCGGGCGGGAGTTATTCCCTTGCTTCACGGTCGGTGGTAGTAATTAGGTAATAGGACTAAAATTCGACCAACAACCCTATTTACCACCGACCGGAAGGAACGTTATAACTTCCAGGGTCGCATCAGCCAGATAAGAGGACAAGGGGATTAACCCCCTCTTGATAAGGGGAGAGCCGACGTCGGAGATCCGCAACAATATATATATATACAGTCACGTGAAAAAGTAAGTACGACATTTCAAAATAACCACATTTCAAATCTGGCCTCCAAAGCCAGTCGCCGACTGGGCATCCTCCGTCGTGCGAAGTCCTTCCTTGGCACACCTGAGCTCCTCACCACATACAAGGCTTTCATCCGCAGCTCAATGGAATACTGCTCTCCCCTCTGGGCTGGTGCTCCTGCCTCACACCTAGCTCGTCTTCACGCTGTTGAAACCAAAGCATTCAGAATCATTGGAATCTCCCACGATGAAGCTAACTCCAAGGGCCTCTCACTCACTCACCGCAGGCAGGTTGGTGGTCTTTCCATCTTCTACCGACTCCTCTCTGGCCTTGCCCCCCCCCCCCCCCCAGCTCTCTCTGGGCTCTGTCCCACAAATATTCCTACAGGTCGCACAAGATCTGCCTGCAACCCTCTTATGGTCAAACTGCCAAAATCAAGACTCTCTGCTCACCTTCACTCCTCTTTTCTCCCGCCTCTGGAACAAACTCCCTCACTCTCTTCAATCCCACTCCACCCTCCAGGTCTTTAAAACAGCTGTTCACCACCATCTCTTATCTTCCCCCATCCAAAACCTTGATCTTTTCTACCCCTGCTAATTTCACCCCAATTCCACTTTTTTGAAATACCAACTTCTGTCCTGGAAGTCCTTGGTGTCCTTGTGTTTTATACTTCTCCCTCCCCCCCCCCCCCCTTCCCACGCCTCCTCCCCCCAAGCCCTCTCCCTTCCACACATCTCCCTGCTCTCAAATGTTGTGTTTGTGTGCTTCCCCTTCTCTCCCCATCTTGTCTTCCGCTCCCTCTTTTTATATATTTTGTTTGTCTGGTTGATTTGTTCGTGAAGTAAATGTTAGCTCTTTCATGAGCCTCAATTCAGCATACAAAAAAAAAGAAAAAAGTACACCCTGTGTAAAGTTTTGACTTTTTCAACATATTTCAACATACAGCTATTTGATCTTCATTTCAACAATATTGATAGATAATGGTGATATAATATAACAAATATCATGAAACATTTACATTTTGTCGTCCATTGTATTATTTAAATAAACATAAATGCAAATTTCGCATGTGGAAAAAGTAAGTACACCCTTGGCTCTAATAGGTGGTATTGCCCCCTTGGCAGAAACAACCTCAAGTCGGCGTTTTTTATAACTGTCTAGCAGTCTGACATCGACTGGGAGAAATTTTTGTCCACTCCTCCATGCAGAATTCTTTCAGCTGTGCGATGTTTGAGGGGTTTCTTGCATGCACAGCTCGTTTCAAATCCCCCCAAAACATCTTCATGGTATTTAGATCCGGGCTTTGACTTGGCCTCTATGCGAGTTAATAAAATGGTGGATATTTGTTTATAATTATATGAAGCCTCTCCCAGAAAGGGTGGAGCTATGGGTGGAGCTACTCTACAAACCGAGTAAGCCACACCCCGGACAGACACCCAACAGACAGATAGACAGACAGACAGACAGAATCATCTACGGCTATTATAATATAGATATATATATAGTTATATAATTATATATATATATACGTATATAGTTATATATATATATCTATATAATTATAAAATTGAAATCTTGCGTGTTTGTGTGTAACATCGGTCCGGGGGCGTGGCTTACCCCTTTGAGAGAGTACTAATATCCACCATTTTATTAACTCGCATAGCTTTGAGGCCTGTATTGTAGGCCCGTGGTGTCTTGCTCTCTCTCCCAGCTTTATTTCAAATCAAATTCGATATATCGTTTCATTTTTCACAGTTGCTAACATAGTTTTAGACTCGGTTGAAAAAAAACGGGAAGAAAATCGCGCCACGTTGATATACGAAAATACACCGCCTAAAATAACAGGCATACAGTATATATCTTCGTTATTTCATTCAACATTATTACCCGGAAGTAAAATATGTTTCAGGAAATTACCGAGAGATATTTCTTCGATTTTTTTTATTATTTATATGCGCATACACTTTAAATAGGTTTATTTGAAATCTTTAATTTTCACAATGTAATTTATTTGTCATTTGATGATCGGCAAAAATATGTTTCAGGAAATTACCGAGAGATATTTCTTCGATTTTTTTTATTATTACCACTTCCATCTGATTTCATTTTTATCGATGGTTTTAGACTCGGTAAAAGAAATAATTGAGAACATTCACGCACACACGGGAAATTGCAGAGATATATTTTAAAAATCGCGCCACGTTGATATGCGAAAATACACCGCCTAAAATAACAGGCATACAGTATATATCTTCGTTATTTCATTCAACATTATTACCCGGAAGTAAAATGTTTCAGGAAATTACCGAGAGATATTTCTTCGATTTTTTTTATTTATTTATATGCGCATACACTTTAAATAGGTTTATTTGAAATCTTTAATTGTCACAATGTAATTTATTTGTCATTTGATGATCGGCAAAACGATAGCACAAAAACAATACTATTTGCAGAAGAATGTCGTATCAACCCTCCGACGGCGCTACGGACGCGGACAACGAATCACACCTCACGTCTATGGACGCGAATAGCAACATTCCTTCAAGTTCTCGTGCGGAAGCAGTATCTCCGAGGGGTGCTGAAACAGACGATGGGAGATCACGACGTCTTCAGCAGCAACGAGAAAGCCAAAGGAAGAGACGACATGCTGAAACGCCTGAGCAAAGGTCACAGCGCCTTCAGCTGCAAAGACAAAGGGCAAGGATGAGAAGGAGTGCTGAGACGGAGGAGGTGAGAGCGCAGCGTCTTCAGGAGGAACGAGAGAGAGTCAGCTTGCGAAGGGATGCGGATTTCTGCAGAGGAGACGTCACAGCGCCATCAAGAGCAGCAAGAAAGAGATCGTATGAGGAGAGATGCGGAATCTGCAGAGGAGACGGCACAGCGTCTTCAGGAGCAGCGAGAAAGAGATAGGATAAGGGAAGTTCTTGAGACAAGGCAGAGAAACGCGCAGAATGCAAGAAATTTCACTTCTGCTGACGTCGGTGCGATGGACAAGATTTGTCCACATTGTAGAGCGCTTCTTTTCCAAGGTGAAACAGCTCATTTTTGCTGCACGAATGGAAAGGTGTCCTTGGGAAATCTGGGACCTTTACCCCATCAATTACACAATCTGTTTGCCGGCGATGGACCCACAGCGAACGAATTCCGCAGGAACATCAGACAATACAACTGTCTATTTCAAATGACATCATTTGGAGGAAGCCAAGTTTCTCCTCGGCATGGTGCATGGAGCCCATCGGTCATAATTCAGGGTCAAATACATCATCGTATCGGTTCCTTCTTGCCAAATGCGGATGAACAACCGAAATTCCTCCAAATTTATTTCTTAGATCCACATGACAGCGTACAGTTGAGGATGCGGATACTCACCAATGCTGGTATTCACCGTGATGTAGTTGGAGCATTAGAGACCGTGCTGAGACAAGTGAATCCTTACGTTCACTCGTTCCGCATGGCACGCGAGGAAGTAGGCAATTTGCCAGAGGCGTTCGTTCTTATTGATCCCAACAGGAGACCAGCTGGTGAACATGAGAGGAGGTTCAATGGTCAAATCGCTGATGAAGTGGGTGTCGTTGTGAAGAATACTGTCGATCCTCAAGCTACAGCGCGTCACATTGTATTGAAAGCAAGAGGAGGAGCGCTGCAAAGTATTTCTGAGTTGCACCGTTCTTACGACGCACTCCAGTATGTTCTCTTCTTCCCATTCGGAGATGACGGATGGCAGCCCGAAATGAACATGACCAATGGCAGGAGATTGACTGCCATGAAATACTACTCCTACCGAATAATGAACCACGAGGATGAGTTCAACTACCACCTCAGAGGGGGGCGTCTGTTCCAGAAGTATCTTGTTGATATGGCAGCCAAAATGGAAGGCACAAGATTGGCGTTTATAAGACTGAACCAGGCATCGCTGAGGTCTGCTACATACAGTGGCTTCACTGATGCTCTCAATGACAATGACGATTTGTCCAACATCGGACGCCGCGTACTACTGTCATCGACATTTGTAGGGGGGCCGAGGTATATGATGGAGCGATGTCAAGATGCCATGATGTACGTAAGAAAATATGGTAACGCGACCTACTTCATCACTATGACGTGTAATCCAAAGTGGCCTGAAATCTCCAATAACCTGTTTCCTCACCAAAGTGAGAACGACAGACCGGATCTCATTGCGAGAGTGTTCGAGTTGAAGAAAACGGTGTTCATTAAATACCTCACTGGATCAGAAGGCTTCTTCGGGAACTGTATCGCTCACGTTGTGTGTGTGGAGTACCAAAAGCGAGGTCTCCCTCACATACACTGTTTGCTGTGGCTCGATGAAGCTTCAAAGCCGAGACCACAAGACTATGATCGATTTGTACAAGCTGAAATACCAGATCCCGATGAAGATCCAGAGGGACACAGACTGGTGTTGAAGCACATGATCCATGGTCCATATTGTTCCACAGCAACTGGATGCTGGAAGAATGGAGCATGCAGACATAGATACCCGCGGTCATATGCTCCGTACACACGGTGCGGAGACGATTCGTACCCCATATATAGAAGAAGATCCCCAGAAATGGGAGGATTTGAAGGGCACCAAGAAGGGAGGCAACGACGACCTGTTACAAATCAGTGGGTTGTTCCCCATAATCTCTATCTCCTGAAAACGTTTGATTGCCACATCAACGTTGAAATATGCTGCTCTATAAAGTCGATCAAGTATGTTATTAAGTATGCCATGAAAGGTAGCGATCAAGCTACGTATGCACTGCGCACAAACGACGAGATAACGGAGTACTTGACGGGTAGATACATTGGACCTTCAGAGGCTGTTGCCTCCATTCTTGGATTCTCAGTCCATGACAGGAAGCCGGCCGTTATCCGTTTAGGAGTACATCTGCCAAATGAACAACAGGTATTTTTTGCTGGGAACGTTCGTGAACAAAGAAATAATCCCAATATGGCCAAAACCACGTTGACAGAGTTTATGGATCTTTGCAGACGTGACCATTTCGCTAAGACACTGTTGTACGTGGATGTTCCGAGATTCTATACATGGACCAAGAAGAGATGGCAACGAAGAAAACAGGGCAGACCGGTGGAGGGCAACCCTGGAATGTTTGAGGATGACATATTGGGACGAGTTTACACTGTTTCGCCACGTACTGGTGACCTGTACTATTTCCGACTACTCCTCCACCACGTGAGAGGGCCGACTTCGTTCGAAGTCCTGAGAACGTGTGATAATGTCATTCTACCCACATTCAAAGACGCTTGCAGAGAAATGGGTTTGCTGCAAGGAGACGCTGTCTGGCGCGAGACTCTGGAGGATGCTGAGAGGACACGCCTTCCCAGACCCATGAGGGATTTGTTCGTTGTGCTCCTCACACAAAGTGAAGTCGACAATCCATTGGATCTATGGGAACGTTTCAAGGACGCTATGGCTGAAGATTATCTTCTAGCTCATCGACGATCTGCAAATGATCCCAATATTGCCATCAACGAGCGCCATCATGACTTGGCTCTATCGTATTTGCAGCAGAAACTGCAATTGTTGAACAGAACTGTTGCACATTTTCACTTGCCGACTCCAACGACTGTTCTTCGTCATGAAGGGATTGCCAACATTCACCTACTGAGAGAACTCCAATACGACACGGAGGAACAACAGCGAATCGTAGACGAAAGGCAGCTTCTGCTCAATGATGAGCAGAGAGTTGTCTATGACTTTGCGTGCGGTTGCATCCGCACGAATCAGTCATCAATGATTTTCATTGACGTGCCTGGAGGCACAGGGAAGACGTTTCTTATTAACCTGATTCTCAAAGTGAGAGCGAGTGGAGAAGTTGCCCTTGCGGTGGCCTCATCTGGCATAGCTGCTACCCTCATGCCTGGTGGAAGAACAGCGCACTCAAGGTTCCAAATCCCTCTGACACCGAGGGAAGATGGCGTATGCAACATCGATAAAAATTCCACTATCGCAGACCTCTTTCGAAGTACAAAACTCATCGTGTGGGATGAGTGTCCTATGATCAGGAGAGAGAGTTTCGAGGCTGTGGATCGCACGTTGCGTGATGTATGTGACAAAGACGAGCCTTTTGGAGGGATCTTGACGATATGCTGTGGTGATTTCCGTCAACTTCTGCCCGTGGTGAAAAGAGGGTGTGATGCTGACGTTGAGAATGTGTGCATAAAGAAGTCCTACTTATGGCAGAGCTTTGGAATGTTTCACTTGAGAACTAATATGCGACTGACCGACGGAAGTGGGAAGTTTTCAAGATTTTTGCTCGACATCGGCGAGGATAGAATCGAGAAAAATGCGGATGATGAGATAGATTTGCCAGAGGATATACTGCTGACAGCGAGTGGGCTCGATGAGTGCATCGATACCATATATCCATCATTCGCCAATCCGATGGAGGTTTTTTCAGCAAGGTCTATATTAGTGCCCCTCAACGATATGATGCGAAACATCAATTCAAGATGCATCACAAGGTTCCCTGGTGCTAGCAAGGAGTATGCTGCGTTCAACAGTGTGACTGAGGGTACTGATGCGACGCACTTCCCAACGGAATTCCTAGATTCCGTTGAAGTCTCGGGATTGCCGCCGCACAACCTCGAGCTCAAAAAAGGATCCCCTATCATTTTGATGCGGAACTTGGACCCTCCGAAACTTTGCAACGGGACGCGCATGATTGTTGAGGACATGCTTCGAAATATTATAGTTGCGAGGATCATAAGTTCAACGTTTGAAGGCGAAACTGTAATGCTCCCTCGGATCCGACTAAATCTGTAGGAAGCTGAGGATATCCCTTTGCAGCGCTGCCAGTTCCCCATACAATCCTGCTTCGCAATGACGATCCATAAGGCGCAAGGGCAAACTATGGAGAATGTGCTGGTCTACCTGGAGAAACCGGTCTTCCAGCATGGTCAGCTGTATGTGGCGCTCAGTCGAGGGAAGAGGAAAGAGAACGTGCGAGTTTATGTAAATGGAGGATCGTCGACAAAGAACATCGTCATCAGAAGTGTCCTCTGACAACAAAATCGTGGTAGTCCACGGGTCGCGTGTTTTTTCAAAAAAAAAAAAAAAAAAAAAAAAAAAAAACGTGATCGGAGATAAGGGCCGAAATCACGTGTCACAGATAAGTGATTTAGAACGCTGGAGAGGTGAGCCTTATGGCTTGCTGGCCCAAATAATCTCCATGATGATGTCCAGCGTTCGCTTTAGTTCTATTCTCATATCTATTCAAACTGACTGACCCAACGGGTCATGGGTCGTCTAGTATATATATATAAATATATATATATATATACTAGCAGAAGTACCCGGCATTGCCGGGCGGGGGAAGGGAGGGGAGGAGGAAGGGGAGGGGGAGGAGAACGGGGGGGGGGGGGGAGGGGAGGGGAACGGGGGGGGGGAGGGGAGGAGAGGGTGGGGAGGGGAGAATAGGGGGGAGGGGAGAAGAGGGGGGAGGGGAGAAGAGGGGGGAGGGGAGAAGAGGGGGGAGGGGAGAAGAGGGGGGAGGGGAGAAGAGGGGGGGATGGGGAGGGGGAGGGGGACGGGGACGGGGAGGAGGAGAGAGGAGAAGAGGGGGGGATGGGGAGGGGGAGGGGAGGGATGGGAGGGGGACGGGCAAGGGGGAGGGGAGAGGAGGGGGAGGGGGGAGAGGAGGAGGAGGGGGGAGGGGAGGGGGAGGGGGGAGGGGAGGGGGAGTGAGAGGGGGGAGTGGGAGGGGGAGGGGGAGGGGAGGTGGAGGGGCAGGGGAGGGGAATGGGAGGGGGGAGGGGAGGAGGAGGGGGAAGGGGAAGGGAATGGGGGGGAAGGGGAGGAAAGGGTGGGGAGGGAAGAAGGGAGGGGAGAGGGGGAGGGGAGAAGAGGGGGGAGGGGAGAAGAGGGGGGAGGGGAGAAGAGGGGGGAGGGGAGAAGAGGGGGGAGGGGAGAAGAGGGGGGAGGGGAGAAGAGGAGGGGAGGAGGGGGGAGGAGGAGAGGGGAGAAGAGAGGGGAGGGGGAGGGATGGGAGGGGGAGGGGGGGAGGGGAGGGGCAAGGGGGGAGGGGAGGGGGAGGGGAGGGGGAGAGGGGAGGGGGGAGTGGAGGGGGAGGAGGAGGGGAGGGGAGGGGGAGGAGGGAGAGGGGGGAGGGGGAGGGGGAGGGGAGAAGGGGAGGGGTAGGGTGGAGGGGGGAGGGGAGGGGGAGGGGGAGGGGGGAGTCAAGTCGGAAGTCATTGTCGTCAATTGAATGTCGCATTTATTTTTTATTCCCTGTCAAATGGCATTGGTCCCGCATTCCGAACCCGGAAGTCATTGTCGTCAAAGTTGAAAAATTAACGTTACGAAATACGCTGACGACGTCATAATTTTAAAACCCGAAGGTTTTTTTTAACATTTAAGGTGTGCTGTAGTTTCTCTGGGACGTACTGATTCCGAATATGAAGTTCAAAAATTAACGTTCCGAAATACGCTGATGACGTCATAATTTTAAAACGCGACGTTTTTTAAATTTTAAGGTGTGCTGTAGTTGCTCTGAGACGTACTGATTCCGAATATGCCTTTGGTTTTGCTCTGCGATGAGTAGTTCTCGAGTTATAAGAGGACAAACAAACAAACATACTTTACTGCTTTATATAGATAGATTATATATATATAAATATATATAAATATATATATATATATATATATATATATATATATATATATATATATATATATATATATATATATATATATATATATATATATATATATATATATATATATATATATATATATATATATATATATATATATATATATATACAGTGGAACCTTGACTTACGAGTTTAATCCGTTCCGTGACCGAGCTCGTAACTCAAATTGCTCGTATCTCAAATCAAATTTCCCCATTGAAATGCATTGAAATGCTATTAATCCGTTCCAGCCCGCCAAAAACCACACCAATTTTTTTTTTAATATACAGTATATATAAAAATATCTCGCGCTTTATATTTCACCTGTATGCAGCATACAAGTTGGCAGGATGGCCTGGACTGGAGGTACGCACACTTGACTCTAAAGTCTAAACTGTCCAGCCTGGGTTTGAATCCCGACCCAGCTATAACCTGTCATGGGTGAATCACAGGCAGGGTGATTCATCAATGTGTGTACCGCTAAACTGGGCGCCCCGTTTGCGTCCCATTAGTTGTTGGATGTTAAGGATCTCACCGTGTTTTCCACAAAGAGAAGGCGAGCTATCGCCGGCACTCTGAACAAGTTGACGGCAGAGATACTGTACTTGCACGGCATGATAACCACGTGTCGCACGATCTCTTGTCATGATCCACAAGATTATCACAGAGAGGTGCAGCTTCCAGCGTTTCGAGATCTGATCCAGGCCTATCCAACGAGACCGGTCCCAGCGTTCTAGGCCCGGTGGTTGTCTCAGACGGACCCGACAACGGCAGTGTTCGTTTTAACTCGATTCGATTCGAGCGCCGACGTGCCGGCGAACAAAACCGGTCATATCTTTTGAACGCGTGGCTCGATTTTTACAAAATAAACTTTTTCTTGAAGGTCTGAACCGTGCGCTCAAAACGATACCGAGTTTGACCCTGAGAGAGCCGTTTTGCGCCGGCAAAGGCGCCTTGTGTGACGTGAGGACCACGTCGTGCTGCATAGATTATCATAAATTATCATATCATTATCGGCGGCGTTATATATCATTAGCGCTATACGACAGAGATACTGTACGTGCACGTCAAGATAACCACGTGACCGGAGCCCACCTGGCGGCGGAAACTCAAAATAACCGAAATGCGAAAACTAAAATGCAGCGCTATACTACGACAGAGATACTGTACGTGCACGGCAAGATAACCACGTGACCGGGTGGCGAAAGCTCGTAACTCGGATCTCGGCTCGCATCTCAAAGCAATAAACTGCCAGAGTGACGGCTCGTATCTCGAAAAACTCGTAAGTTGGGGCACTCGTAAGTCGAGGTTCCACTGTATATATACACACACACACACACACACACACACACACACACACACACACACACACACACACACACACACACACACACACACACACACACACACACACACACACACACACACACACACACACACACACACACACACACACACACACACACACACACACACACACACACACACGAGTATATTTCCTTTTGTTGTTACCAATGATTAAATCAGTGTTACACCCACATGTTTTGCTTTGTATTTTTGCCTGTCGTAACAAATGCAAATTTCCAGGAAAATTACACCCAAAATTTGCATTTACTGGTCATAAATAAATAGCCCTGAGTGGGTGACGGTCATCTCTTGAGGTTGTAGTTCAGACCTGTGCTGATTTGGGGAACCCCCTGGGAGCACCCTGATCCCTTTGGGAGGCCTCCTGCTCCGAAATCGGAAAAATCGAAGCCTGAGCGATTGTGCAAGCTACAGAGTAGAAGGGCTGCAATCATTGGTAAATAAGGGACAAGTAGGGATCTGAAGTTTCAGGGGGCAAACCCACATGGTCACCCCATGATCTGTAATCGAAAAATCAGGGCCTGAGCGATAAGCGATTGTGCGAGTCATCAAGTAGAAGGGCTGCATCGAACTTCAGAGCAATCGGTTGGTAAATAAGGGACGAGGATGGCTCCAAAGTTTAGGGGGGGGTAAACCCCCTCTCTCTCCCCCGGAGCCAGAGCCCTCATGATCAGAAATCGAAACCCGAGCAATTGTGCAGGCTACTGTCTTGTATTCGTGTGTCAATTTTAAGAACAGTCAGCAAGGTGATAAGGGAGGAGTAGAAAAAGGAAAAAAGTCGCAAAATGTTAACGGACAGACGACCGGATGGACAGACATCCAGACATCATGACCCATTTTATAAGTTAATCTCTTCGAAAATCAAGATGTGATGATGTAATTAATAGCACAAAAATGTTGCCACATGTATACACCCACATGTCCCAATGGTGGATCAGTGCTTCAATGTGTCTATCACCCCTCTCACCAAACAATTCGCACCTGACAGATATCTCTACGAATGCGCCGACTGCCGTGATGAGTATCCTCATTGACCTCTGTTGATGCTGCGTCAAAGGCACCTATGGAGACCTTTGGAACAAGGACACATCAACTTGAAAGTACCATGACACACCTCTGCAAAAACAAGACTTTGTGATAAGCAGTCACCAAACAAAAACAATCGACGAAATGTGTAATTGGCCATAAAAACAACTCATCATTGTCTGCTGAAATTTTGAAAACAGAAAATTCATAGTACGGTAATTCTTTTTTATTTTTAAGAGTATTTTCAGTTTCCACGAACATCATTTCACGCATGCTCTCCCCACTCAATATCAATAAAATAACACAAGCAGACAAAATATTTGCAGCATTAAATAGCATGCGTCACAAAAGATTTATATCTCAAATCAAGACAACAGTACAACAGGGAAGCAAGGGCTGGCAGGATGGCCTACGCCCTAGGGCCTAGACACTATATATATATATATATATATATATATATATATATATATATATATATATATATATATATATATATATATATATATACACAAAGAATTAAGTTAAGCACCCCTACACAACGAATTAAGGTAAGCACCCCCTAATATATATTCTTTGTGTATATGTATACATTGGCATATATTCTAAGGTATGTGAGATCAAATAATGATTGGTATGACAATAACCTGCCACAGCAACGCATACGACGGCTTACAGGGTCTATGAGACGTAGGGTTGAGTCAGTGATCCGATCAAGTGGGTCCTACACACGTTATTGACGCAAAGATCGCTAGAGGTCTTCTCAGAACAATGACTGTACGTTAGAAAACATAAACGTCATCCACACTGTCCGTGATGGACCTATAGCTCCATACTTAAATTGAGGTGAAAATATGCCTAAAATTCCCAAAAAATTTCACCTTAAATTATTCAGAATAAAATATTGAAAACGGCATGATTGTTATGTTTTTATGTGACCATAATATCACTTCTCCAGAAAATATAGCAATATCATGGGTATATTACACTGTTTTGACGACAACAAACTTGTAATGTGCGAGGTTGTAAAAAAACGGGGGGGGTGCTTAACTTAATTCTTTGTGTATATATATATGTATGTATGTATGTATGTATGTATGTATGTATGTATGTATGTATGTATGTATGTATGTATGTATGTATGTATATATATATATATATATATATATATATATATACGTAATGTGTTCAAAAAGTATCCGACCTTTATTTTTCGTGCGTAAAAAAAAAGAAGCTAGGGAGGCATTGATTGGTGCACTTATGTAGGCGATCCTAATGCACACGCGTGAATTTTTTCCCACCTGCAGAAGCTGTCATTCGACGGCAGACCGCCGATGAGTGAGGACATGAAGTGAGCGCCGTCGGATTTTCGTTTTTGACAAAATGACGGAAAAACTTGAACAACGCTACTGCATCAAATTTTGTGTTTTTTGGCCTCGGGGATGTTGGATGCTTCCATTGTGATGACTGCAACTTGGTTTCTGGGTCGTACCCATAAACCCAGGACTCATCGCCAGTGATCACTGTGTTGAGGAAGCTGGGATCGCTGTTCACAGTCTCCAGCATGTCCTGTGCGATCTCCAAACGGAGTTGCTTCTGCTCAATCGTTAGCAGCTTTGGTACGAACTTCGCTGAGATTCTCCTGAAGCCCAAATCCTCCTTCATAATGGAATGAACGGTGTTGAATCTTGCGGATCGTTTCCACTTGGGAATCGCCAAGCTTTACACAAAATTTGATGCAGTAGCGTTGTTCAAATTTTTCCGTCATTTTGTCAAAAACGAAAATCCGACGGCGCTCGCTTACATGTCCTCACTCATCGGCGGTCTGCCGTCGAATGACAGCTTCTGCAGGTGGGAAAAAAATTCACGCGTGTGCATTAGGATCGCCTACATACGTGCACCAATCAACGCCTCCCTAGCTTCTTTTTTTTTACGCACGAAAAATAAAGGTCGGATACTTTTTGAACACAGTAGTAACTGTGAGAGATAGTAGAAACTCCACAGTACGAGCAGGGCGTCTCATTTGCATTGAATAAATAATCGGGAGATTAAATCAGATGCGGACATAGCTTCAGGACTTCGATCTTTAATTTGACAAGCTTTCGACCAACAAAGGTCTTCTTCTGAGTCTACAAAAACAGCAGGCATGTATATCAGTCAAGTATGTATCGTGATATGTGTGTAAGATGTGTGATATGTGTAGAAAATGCATACAAAAGGAAGAGTCACGCCAAAGCTCACTCACCAGCCCCAAGTTCAACGGAAGTGAAGCGCACCTTACAGTTACCGTTTGCGTTACAGTTCCGCTGCACGTGCATACACAAATATAGAGATACATACATACATAAACACACAAGCATATATTAATATCCCATTTATATTCATATAATATATTTATATAAATGACATATAAAGGTAGAATGAATGAATGGGTGAATGAATGAATGAATGAATGAATGAATGGGTTACGGTTAACAATTTGATGGGGTTGATGTAGGAACATGCTTTAATCATCAAAATTTATGCCATGAGGGATTTTTGTCCGAAGTTTATGTATCCAAAAGGACTCACGTTTCAGAATCGTGGTGTGTGATCGATTTGTGATTGATTCAATGGCAGAGATTTGAATGTCATTTATAGAGTGATCCGGTTGATTAAAGTGTATCGTGTAAGGTAGAGATTTGCCCTGACTGGTGTGGAAGTTATTGATTTCTGACCGGGTGTTATTAAATCGTGTGTAGAGTGTATTCTCAGTTTATCCAACATATTGTTTGTTGCACTTTTGGCAAGTGATTTAGGTATATGACCCATGTAGATTTGCAGTTCATATAGGAGGTGATGGGGAATTTTTGTCCAGTGCTGGAACTACAAAATTTGTTTCCTTCTAGTAAATGCTTGTGAATAATACATTTTTTTGCTGTGCATTTATAGAAGCCAGGGATCCTAGTTTGTTTGTTGTGGGGCTGTGGGTGCTTTGCTTTTACCAAGAGGTCCCTGAGTGTCCGACCACGTCGAAATGATGTTAGTGGAGGTTGAGGAAATGTGGTGCCGAGTGTTTCTGATTGATGGAGGAGAGGAAGGGCCTTATTCAGAATACTTGGCAATTGGGATGAGGTAGCAGAGTAGGTGGTTACCAGTGGGACACGGTTAGTTGCAGGTTTGGGTTTGTAAGTCAGAAGGTCTGCTCTCGGTATGCGTTTTGCTCGGGTTATTGCTTCTTTCACAGAGTGAGGGTAATAGTTTCTTGCAATGAAGTGTGTTTCTAATTGGCAGAGACAAGTTTCTTCTGCCATTTTTGTTGAGCAAATGCGTCTTACTCTGAGTGCTTGACTGTATGGTATGCTTGCAATTGTATGTTTTGGATGAAATGAAGAAGGGAGAAGGTAAGAGTGAGTGTCTGTTGGTTTGGTGTATAGTTCTGTTTCGAGTCTGTTATTTTGAAGCGTGAGTGATGTGTCTAGAAAGTGAACTTCAGACTGTGAGCTGTCAAATGTAAACTTGATGGTCGGATGAATCAAATTTAATTCATTTTGGAATTGTGTGAGACTACGGGGGGATTTTGACCAGATGAACTGGATGTCATCAATATAACGTACCCAGGATTTTTCCAAGATGCCGTGATGAGGTTGTGCATTGATCTTGGCCTCTATCATTCCCATGAAGATGTTAGCGTATGACGGTGCAACAGGGGTACCCATAGCGGTATCTTGAGTTTGAATGTAATGTTGTCCGTTGAATTGGAAATTATTCAGTTTGAGTGTCAGTTCTAATAGGCGCATAAGGTCTTGAGTAGGTGGTATTGGGACTTGTCGTGTATCGAGGGCTTTGCGGCATGCAGACAGGCCTTCTGAATGTGGAATATTAGTGTAGAGGGATGTAACATCTGCTGTGACTAAAATGGTTTGGGAGTTGAAAGGTGAGTATATTCTGTTCAATCCTTGGATGTGGGTCAGAAAACTGGTTGTGTCCTTGAGGTATGAGGAGAGATTCATCACGAGAGGACGTAAATGACAGTCAACAAATTTTAATATTAGAACAGTTGGACATGTGCAGCCAGATACGATTGGTCTACCTGGATTGTTTACCTTGCATATTTTAGGAAGAAAATAAAGGTTAGGGCAATGAGGATCTTTCGGAACCAAGCGAGATTTGATGGTTTTATCCACCCGAATAGAATCGACTACCTTTTTAACCTCCAAGATGTAAAAGGGTAGGGTCGGATGGGAGCTCTTTGTAAGTATCACTATGTAGTTGACGATTACCTTCTGCAACGTAATCGGTAGTCGACATAATGACAATGGCAGTACCTTTATCTGCTGGCTTTATGACTATCTATTTATGACTATATATATATATATATATATATATATATTGTGAGAAACCACCGGTGAAACCACCTGTTCTCACCCAGATTTGGTGCCCCGCCCACCGCGTGACGTGGCCTCCTTGGAGCCTCACGCGATCGGGAGGCGATTCGGCACGTGATTGGTGGAGAGTCCAGAGAGCGCGGTGGCCATCTTGTGCAACGGACGCGGCTCGAAGGCTCCGAGTGGGAAATCTCAAAAGGGCTTTCCTTGAATCCTCACGACAGCCGAGTTGGGCTGGTCGATTACAGTTCGGTATTTTACGAGCGAGTAACTCCGGAAGAGAACGAGTGATTCCCGGATCTCGTAGATTGGAACCGCGAGTGATTGCCTGCTTCGTGTTGGAGCTGCTGGCCGACCGTTCCTGCCGGCCTTGTGCGGTGAATTCCATCCTGTTACCCTCCGAGTCCCGGAGATCGTCGATTGGAGCCGCGAGTGATCTTACCTGCGTCCTGTTTGGAGCGTCTGTTGCCGACAGTTCCTGCAGGCTTTGTGCAGTTTATTCCATTTTGTTACCTTTCATGGTTTTGTGATCGAGCCAATAAAGCATCGTGCCTTACCCCTAGAAGGCCGATTAAAACACAACGGTGTTTATTGAGTTCTCTCTGTCCACTCCGTGGACTACTTGAAGCCCGGACATTCACGTCCGTATTCCGTGCTGGGACACATCTCACAGACGGGATCGCGACAATATATATATATATATATATATATATATATATATATATATATATATATATATATATATATATATATATATATATATATATATATATATACATACACATTCGCCTCTAAGCTGAGAAGTTCGAGTTTGAATCCCAACCCAGCTATAAACTGCCATCCCAGTGTTTCGCAGGCAGAGAGATTCATCAATGTGTGTGCCGTTCCTTGGATGGACCATAAACAGGGCGTCCCGGCTGCCGGCATTCTTTGGTGGACATAGGTCCCCATATTTAGAAGTATTAATTCTTTCTCGTGAGGTGAATTGGCAAGAAAAAATCCAAACGTTGGCCCTCCTGAATGATGTCTGACTCACTTGTATTATAACTTGCACAATCTACGTAATTATTCTTCTTATTACAACTTCATGTCTCCTATTCTTGGTTACTGCGTTTCATTGAACGCTTGCTTGCGTTAATGTGCTGTTAATGTAAAAGCCAATCCCATTCAAGTGTTTATGCTGTGGGCATGCATGGTAATCTAACTATAACAGACGGCCATTGACGCTACTTGTCTGGCCCTGCAATCTGCCTTAATGCAGCTAATCAACCTTTTTGGTGGCCTTCCTCTTAGTCTGGTGCCATTTACTCTTCCTTGCATGAGAATTTTTGGAAATCAGTTTTGGAGTATCCTTTGAATGTGCCCAAATAATACAAGCCTTCTTTGTGTTATATTCTCTGTTATCGTGTTTTACTCCGAGGACTTCCCTTATTATAGTAGTCCTTATTTTGTCCAGCCTAGTTACTCCCATTATTTTTCTGAAGCATACCATTTCAAAAACAAGGAGTCGATGTTCATCGTCTTGCTTTAATGTCCAGGTTTCTGACCCATACATCCAAGATTGTGAGAACCAGGACCCCATACAGTTCAGCTTTGGTGTCACGTTGGATGACTTTTGCCATCCAAATACTTTGTAGTTGCTGAAATGCTCCCAGTGCTTTCCCAATTCTATGTTTGATGTCTTCAGTGCTTGTTCCATCCTGTGATGTGGTACCCTCCAGATAGGTAAATTTCTGAGCTTGTTTTAAAACTATGCCGTTCATATTGATGTTAATTCTATTTGGGTGGGGACTACTGATGACGTCTCTCTCTCTGTTTTTGTGATGTTGATCTTCATGCCCAGAGCACTACTGCTGCTGTGAACACAATCAAAGAGGATGTGCATGTCTTCTTCGGCCTCTGTTAGCAAGACAATGTCGTCTGCGAATCGTAGGTTTGATATAACTTTTCCTCGGATGTTAACTCCTTGCAGCATATCATGTATTGTGTGCAGCATTACAAGTTCAAGCAGCAAGTTGAAAGGCTGGGGCGATTTCACACATCCCTGACTGACCCCAACTGTCTTGCTGAACCAATCAGTCAGATCTCCATTCACTGTTAGTGCTCTCTGACTTTCTGTATAGTCAGGTTCACTATGTTTTTTCGTTCAAAATTTTTGGAGATTAGCAAAACTATACATTTTTGGAATATTCAGAGCATGAGGAATCCAAAAATTAATGTTTACATTTGCGTAGACACCTTTACGAAAATGACACTCAGGACAGTGATGAAGATCTGTAAAAGCATATTCCTGAACGGTATACACCTCGTAGATCCTGTGTATAGGACTTATAGTTCAATCTGATACTACCTATAACTTCCTATAACAACCTATAACTTCAAAGGACTTGCAATATCATGTATTATGTAATTCAGTTATATCACAAATATAAAGACAATGGTTTTCAATTACCTTTGTTTGTTGCTTTTCTATAATCCTGAGCACTATTCTGAGGCCTTTATTGGATTCCTTGACCCAGAAAACATAGGATTAGCATATTTAATTAAGTCTCTAGGTTGACTAGAAGCCGAGATCGCGCAAAATATGTATTTTATGGCGGCCATTTTCAAAATCCAAAATGGCGGCCATGCAGGTGTCTGTGCAAATGCCAACATTGATTTTCAGATTCTCCATGCTCTGAAGATTCCAAAAATGTACAGGTTTGCTAATCCCAAAATTTTGAAAGAAATTATATTTGTTAACATAGTGAACCTGACTATCTTCATCACTGTCCTGAGTGTCATTATCGCAAAGGTGTCTACGTAAATGTAAACATTAATTTTTGGATTCCTCATGCTCTGAATATTCCAAAAATGTAGTTTTGCTAATCTCCAAAAAATTTGAACGAAATTATATTTGTTAACATAGTGAACCTGATGCCTAAGTCACACATAGGCGGATATTTTGGCGACTGCCGGCGATCAAGATTTTTCGGCGACCACTGGCGATTTCGGGCGGTCAAATATGGTCAGGCGGCAGTATGGCGACTGCAGGCGACTGCATTGCGACGACGCCCCGACCCGAGTGGGATGGCGACTGTTGAAGATCGACGACGACTGCATCGCGGATGCACGGCGGCAGCGTGGCGACAGTCTGGCGGCTAGATTACGACCGATGGCGGATCGCGGCGACTGCATTGGGGCCGGGTGGCGGTTTACTCCGACGTCCGCAAGACTGCAATAAGACCGCCGGCGATTGGAGACGATTCACACAACTTTTTAAATCTTTATTTCTCTATTTTACATTTCACTTTATTCATTTCAATGATGTATGTCATGAAGCATAAAGATGTTTGATGTACAATAACAAAGTTAATAAAGATGTATCATTGTAATGTAATAATCAAACTTTTCTGCAGGGAGAGAGAATGGAAATAAAGTCCAACAAATTATTTCCACTGGTCCCAAGTCCCATAAATAAAGTTTCCAAAGGACCAAAGTCCCAAAAATAAAGTTCCCAAAAGTCCCAAGTCCAAACAATAAAGCCATATCCTTGTCGGCACCACAGGACCTCACTCCACGGAGACCCTCACACCATCCTGTCTTGCCATGGAATCGTGGTATGTCGTAATGCAGTCGCCAGGCAGTCGTATCTCTGTCGCCAATGGCCGTAACTCGGCCGCCACTAGTCCTACTGCTGTCGTCGTCAGTCTCCCATAGCCGCAGGGGAGACGTGGCAGTTCTTCTGTAGTCGATATGCAGCCGCAACAGTGTCGGCCCATAGTCGGGAAGATGCCGCAGGAAGGCCGTATGGCATTCGCATCTCTGCCGTGCTCGCTGGTGGGGCGATTGCGGAAAACTATGAGCGACTGGGTTGCGGCCGCTTTACGCTCTTATTACGGATACCGACTACAGCATGGCGGTTCCATCACGACAGCATGGCGGATTTTTTTCGAGTGCGACTGAGCGCGCCGTTTTTAAACATTTAAAAAAATATTTGGCCCCTTTGCGGCTCTTGCCGACTGCAGCCGACCTGGGGAGGATAACCACGACTACAGGCGACCGTCCATTACGGTTTCATTACGATTGTCGGCGGGTGGTGGCGATTTTTCCAGTCGCCAGTAGTCGCCGACAAATCCGCCTATGTGTGACTTAGGCATGACTATCACCAGAATCAAATCTATTCATCCTTATCACACACCCAATCTGTCCAAATTTCATCTGAATCTTTCCATAACTTTATGAGATATTCTGCTCACAGACAGACAGACAGTCAGACAGGGGCGAAAACATAACCCCCATCCACCTTTGGTGGCGGAGGTGACAAAACAACATACACAAAGAAAAACAAAACACAACATCTACAAAAAACACAAAACTAAGCACACGCACACACACCTCTGGATCAGATGAAGGCTCGCCAGGGGCAGCTAAATCTTCGTCGACATCAGATGGGCTGCATGAGGTGCCCATAGAAGCCAAGCCACGCTTTTTTAGAGGTTTGCAATTGTCCGACATTTGTACAGCACCTGCACAAAAAGTTGAATAAAAGAGAATCACCATAAAAAGAGAGGGGAGGGTGGATAATTGGTTGGGTGAGTTAATGAGCAAACTCTTTACGACTTCAGTTTGATAAGTAGCATTTCCATCTGAATTTGTAACTCATTATTTTGGAAGCCCAGCTTCAAATCGCGCACACGCACGTGCACACACACACATACAGTATTGGGTGTTCCTAAACTTTAATATAATTTAAAGGATTGCTGTAAATAATGTTATTTAAACTTGTTTCACAACGTCTCATTTTCAATTTTATTTAAATTGCAAAACTCAAAACTATTTCCTTACCTAAAGTAATAACCTTAACATGTAAGCAATTGACCAGTTTCCCGACTGCATGGATCATCAGCTGGGCACCGTTCTTCAAGGTTTCGACCCTTTCAGCCCAGAACCTCTCCACATGGCGAATCCACAACCTCGGTCATGGATCCACATCAATAAATGGTACATGAGTAGATCCACAACCTCGGTCATGGATCCACATCAATAGATGTTACATCAGTAGATCCATGACCTCGGTCATGCATCCACATCAAAATATGGTACATCAGTAGATCCTCAACCTCGGTCATGGATCGATATCAATAGATGGTACATCAATAAATCCACAACCTCGGTCACATATCCCATTCAGTACATCCACAACCTCAGTTGCCTCCAGGCAGTCAGTTAACCCATCAATGCAACATCACCAACCAAACTTCCCTCACCAGAGGATTAAATGCATTAGTAGAAAGTTAAAACTCTCATCACACATTCCATTATATGATAATACATTAAATCATGCACATCTTACCTGAAATATATACTGTATACGTTTCATGTACATGCTGGGTGTGATGTATTCTTCGGGACAACTGTGTGTGTGTGCGTGTGCGTGTATATGTGTATATATATATATATATATATATATTTGTCTTTTTGTGTGATTCTGAACATATATATATATATATATACATACATATATATACAGTGAAACCTTGACTTACGAGTTTAATTCGTTCTGTGACGGAGCTCGTAACTCAATTTGCTCGTTTCTCAAATTAAATTTCCCCATTAAAATGCATTGAAATGCTATTAATCCGTTCCAGCCCGCCAAAAACCACACCATTTTTTTTTTAAATATACAGTATATATAAAAATATCTCGCGCTTTATATTTCACCTGTATGCAGCATACAAGTTGGCAGGATGGCCTGGACTGGAGGTACGCACACTTGACTCTAAACTGTCCAGCCTGGGTTTGAATCCCGACCCAGCTATAACCTGTCATGTCGGTGTTTCACAGGCAGGGTGATTCATCAATGTGTGTACCGCTAAACTGGGCGCCCCGTTTGCGTCCCATTAGTTGTTGGATGTTAAGGATCTGTGTAGTGTTCTGGGCCCTGTGCTATTTCTGGTCTTCATCAATGACCTCATCGAAATGAGGATCTGTGTAGTGTTCTGGTAGTGTTCTGGGCCCTGTGCTATTTTTGGTCTTCATCAATGACCTCATCGAAATGACCTCATCAATGACCCATCGAAAACCTTGATATTTTCTACCCCCGGTAATTCACCCCAGAGTCCTTGCAGTGTTCATATGTTTTATTCCTCTCCCACCTCCCCCCAAGTCCTCCCGATGTCCCTGCTCTCAAATGTTGTGTTTGTGTCCTTCCCCCTCTCTCCCCATATTGTCTGCCGCTCCCCTTGTTTTTTGTGTTTTGTGTGTCGGTTTGTCTTTTTGTGTGATTAATGTTAGCTCTTTCACGGGCCTCGATCTTGTATACAAAAAAAAAAAAAAAAAAAATTACCGTGTCTTCCACAAAGAGAAGGCGAGCTATCGCCGGCATTCTGAACAAGTTGTGGCCTGGCATGCTCTTCTCCTCTGCTGTTATATACATCCTCCTCGGCATCTTTTTCCAGAAGAGCCCTGTCTCGTCACAGTTGAAAATTTGCTGGGGGATGTATCCTTCAGCTTCTATCAGTTTGGCAAAAGTTATAATAAAATCTTCAGCTGCCTTCACATCCGAGCTTGCTGCCTCACCATGCCTGACGACGGAGTGAATGCCGGTCCTCTTCTTAAAATTATCAAACCATCCCCGACTGGCTTTGATTGACTCTTCCGATGCCTCGTCCGTTGATGTTCCCCCAGTCTGCTGCACCAAATCCCCGTAAATGTCTCGGGCCTTCTCACAGATGATGCTCTCGGTCACGGTATCTCCTGCGAGCTGCTTCTCCGTCAACCACACAAACAACAACTTCTCCATCTCTTCATGGATAGAGGTCCGGAGCTTTGAAATAATCGTAACGCCCTTGGCTGGCGTTATAGCCTTTATCGACTCCTTCTGCTTCAAAATCGTACATATCGTAGAAGTACTACGATCATACTGCCTCGCCAAGTCGACAACACGCACACCTCGCTCATGTTGTTCGACGATTGCGTGTTTTATATCCAAGCACATCATCCTCTTCTTCTTCTCAGTACTGCCCTTGGCACTCAATTTCTTAGGACCCATGGTTAAAACTAAGAAATTTTCCAAAATAACCAAAATGCGAAAACAAAGCAGCAGCGATATACGGCAGAGCTGCTTGCACGGCAAGATAACCACGTGACCGGAACCCACCTGGTGGCGGGTGGCGTAAGCTCCAAAATAACCAAAATGCGAAAACAAAGCAGCAGCGATATACGGCAGAGATGCTTGCACGGCAAGATAACCACGTGACCGGAACCCACCTGGTGGCGGGTGGCGTAAGCTCCAAAATAACCAAAATGCGAAAACAAAGCAGCAGCGATATACGGCAGAGATGCTTGCACGGCAAGATAACCACGTGACCGGAACCCACCTGGTGGCGGGTGGCGTAAGCTCGTAACTCAGATCTCGGCTCGCATCACAAAGCAATAAACCGCCCGAGCGACGGCTCGTATCTCGGAAAACTCGTAAGTTGGTGCACTCGTAAGTCAAGGTTTCACTGTATATATATATATACATATATATATATACACACACATATTGTTGTGGTTTTGGAATAAAGGATAATCCCCCTCGTAGGTAGACGCACCACAACATGTAGCCTCGCGATAGTTCAGTTATTTATTCGTGAATGTGAGCGTAGCCCTTTCCTGTGTTTAGTTTTGCGTTGAGCAGGCCCGTGAGTAGGGCGGTCTTTTTGCGATAGCATGCCACGTGGCAGGCCTGAACAAGTCTGGCGAGGCCGAAGGGAGGCACTGCAGGAGGAGTAGCCGGTAAGCAACGAGCCGCCAATCAGGGCTCGAGGGGAGTGGCTAACCACGACGATGAGAGGTGGGGTTTGGAACATTCGAGTAGGGCCGTGGCGGAGCCATATAACCCTGCTCCGAGCCCCCCCCCCCCACCCCCCACCTCAGTTCCCTGTGAGATGAGAGGAGTTCAAGTTCCCTGTGAGAGTGAGTGGAGTTGAGTTGAGCTTGAGAACGCACGAGAACGCACCGCAGAACGAGTGCATTGAATTGCCGATTATCGAGATTGTACACGAACTTGCCCCGTGCCACGTGCCCTGCGCTGTATTAATCGCGCGCTCGAGAGGACGACCCGTGCCGGGCCACAGACGCGCGATCTCCTCCTGCCTGCCTTCGCCTGCATACGTGCCGTGACCGCCAGAGAGCCACGCCGGGCGAGCTGCCCCGGATCGACCGACGGCAAAGCGCATTTGGCGCGCTAACTTCTTCTCTTCTTCTCCCCATGTGCATGAGTGGGCCCTGTGTCTGGGATTTAGTTAAGATTGATTAAGCTTCTGCTCTGTGTCCCCTTTCCTTCATCCTGATCATTGTACAGTGTAAATAAATTGTGTTCTTCCTCTGATTTGACCGTTCCCGTCCCTTCAATTGATTGGCCTCGCATGGTACGACTAGAACCGCTCAAATCGGGTTCCATAAAAGTAACGGCACGAGTCACGTGGTACGCATACCGTTCGAGCGTACTCGATTAAACGTGGTTTGTGCGAGGCTCGGTCCCCGCTTTCGTGGCAGCGTGGGTTAAAGGTACGTGCGACGTTGACCCGATACCCCTTTTCACGTTTGCTCCGGAAGTGGCGATTCGGCCTCGTGGACACGAAGACCCAGGGGGAAAAAAGCGGTTTCATCCCCCCCTTTGTAATGGGAACGGGCTTTGGGAGATCCGCAACAAATTGGTGTCAGGAGTGGGATTTGAACCCTGAAAAAAAAAAAATTTGGACACCAATTTGGACAAATTGGCCGCAACAAATTGGTGTCTGGGAGTGTGGGATAATTGGACCTAGAGTGCGCTTCACGCACTCGAAATTATGAGCGGACGAAATTTAGTTTAAGAACCAAATTAGTTCGTACCATGGCTGGCCAAGGCGGTCAAATGCCGGTGGGAATAATAAAAGAAGAATGAATAGCCCAGGACCGACAGGGACAGTTGGTAGTGGAGGAAAGTGAAGAGGGTGCGGCAGTAGGTAAAGGAAATGGCGGCGCCTCGCACGTGGCGGCGGAGGCCAAACCCGTTGTGCAAGTGAGTTTAAAGACATGCAATTATTTATGGCAGAAATGAGGGCACTTATGGTCAGGACGAGTGAAGACAGGAATAAAATAAAGGAAGAAATGAAAAAGATGAGTGAAAAAATGGACACAAGGGGAGAGGAGGCGAGATGTGAGAGAATAAAATGACTACTTGGATGGACACCGAACTAATCAAATCAAGGTGTGACATGGTGGGGTTGGAAAACAAAATGGGTGGTCAAATGAAAGAATTGGGGGACAAATCCACCCGGGAAATGAAAGGGTTGAAAAACAAAATGGATACCCAGATAGAAGAGTCAAAAAGGGAAAATGGAGGTGTGACATGGAAAAGATGAGGGAGGAATACAGAAGGGACATGGAAGAGGCAGGGGAGGAGATCGGGCGCATGTTGAGCGAGAAGTTCGCGGTGGTATGTGACGAGGTGAAGCGGTGCGGGGAACGCATGGAGAGCGAGGTAAAGCGGAGTGCAGCCAAGTTGACCGGGGCTATGGGAATCGCGACGCGGGGTGTAGAGAAGCCGACGATCGTCAAATTGGGAAAGAAAATTTTGGGGGTGCCGGCGAAGTTCGAGTTGGAAAAGAAAATTTCATGGGCGCCGACGATCGTCGAAGAAAAAGTAACAATTGGGGCCGAAGAGACGGGAGAGAAAGTGAATAAGTCACGGAAAGAAGAAATGGAATGCGCACAAAGTTTGTATTTGCACCATGATGCCGAGCTTGCTAATGAAATAAAAAGTTTGCAGGTGCCGGCGGAAAAGGAGGGCTCCGAGGTGAGTAGCGAAAATGGCGCGAACGGGTTCTCGGCGCGCTTGGGACAGAGGCGAGACCCGGGCGTTCGCGATGGGCCCATTGTGCGGTGTGAGAGGGCGTGCGTGGAGTGTGTTACAGAGTGCATGCAGGAGTGTGTACAGGAGTGCACACCAGAGCGTGTTACAGAGTGTGTGCAGGAGTGCACACCAGAGTGGGTTACAGAATGGGAACGGGCTTCGGGAGATTCGCAACAATATATATACAGACTTGGCATTTAATATGGAATATATTTTTTGTGGGGGTGAACTTACTTTTCAAGATGTCTTAGAACCAAAAGTTCATTGGAATTATGTTGAAATTATTCTAGATTTTGTTAATGTGACCTTTAAAAGAAACAAAAACCACATTTGACATTTCGAAACAAATAAATTGATCCTTGAAAGTGATGTAAACTGATATCGAACTCAATTCATGGACAGCACTGTGTTAAACTTCTGTACGTTTTCCAGAAGTATCTCTTTATTTTGCACATTAGCTTAAAATTTTTTTAACTAAAACAAAAGTGAAATTACGACTGGGATTACGGACAGTAAAATTACAGTTCAGTACTTCGTGTAACCCCCACGAGCATTCAGGAGAGCACGTACACGTTGAGGCATGCTGTTCACGAGATTTGCCAAGGTTTGGACAGGAATCGCTTGCCATGCAGTGACAATAGCCTGCTGCAATTCACGCACAGAGGTCGGCTGCTGGTCCAAGTGGTCGATTTGACGCGTTAATTCTGCCCACAAGTTCTCTATCAGATTCATATCCGGGGACATGGCAGGCCACTCCATATGCTCGACACCACGGTCAGCAAGAAAGTGTTGGATCATGCGAGCACGATGAGGCCGTGCATTGTCATCTTGGAAGACAAAGTTTCCTCGAAAGGCTGCACGAGCAAATGGAAGCAATGTTTCTTCCAGAATGGCCCTGTACTTGAACTGGTTCAGGTTTCCATTCAGAACAACCAGGTCAGTTTTTCCCCCTGCATGAAAAGCAGCCCAAACGGTCACCCTACCACCTCCAGCTTGGACTCTTGGCACTATACAATCTTTGTTGTAGGCTTCATGCACTTGTCTGCACACTCGGACGCGGCCATCTTGACGACAGACCAGAAATCTAGACTCGTCACTGAAGATCACGTGATTCCAGTGTCCTGGCTGCCATTGACGGTGCTCTCTGGCCCACTGCAATCAGTGCTGGCAGTATTGTCTGGTCAGGCGTGGCTTTCTCAGGGGACGCCTGACACGATAGCCTGCTTGAACCAGTCGTTGGTTGACTAGCCTTCTGGATACAGGCACATTTGTCAGTTGCTGCCACTCAGCCCTAAGCCGATTAGCTGACTTGGTACGGCCAATGCGGACTAACCGGTGCAGCAGGCGATCATCCCTCCTTGTGGTTCTGCGGGGACGTCCTGGCCTCGGTATTGGAGTAGGGACACCCCTCTGAGCATTTCGTTTCAGGATCTTTGACACGTGACCTTGAGTGGTGCCATACTGCCGAGCAATAGCACGCTGTTTCATGCCGTAATTTTGTAAAGCCACCACTCCATGACAAACAGCATTGTCGAGTTGACGGACCATCTCCAGAGGAAGCGGCAATAACTTTTGGAGACGTGCAGCAGTTGTTTTCCACTAATACAGAACGCAACAACCCTTGTATACCCGACTGTGAAGCCAATCATCAAATGCACCTGTCCGTACATTTTGCCACGCCACCTGTGATATAATCCTGTTGTTGACTTCTTGCTGCGACAGACAATCAGTGACATGGTTCTTTTTACAAATAAATCACCAAAGTGCAAAAGAAACTCACCAGATTGATATACTGAGTTAAGAAAGTAAACCCAAGTCAAGGAAAAAAATATATTCCATATTAAATGCCAAGTCTGTATCTATATATTAATAATTTTTTTTGATAATATATTTATATAAATATATTGTTTGTAATATTTTTCTGTTCATATTGTATTTTGCTATTTCGATTTGGTGCTGTTTTGTGATATTAAAGAAAACTTGTTTTAATCTGCCAACTGTAGCTCCCTGTGTTAGTATACGTCTGACTACCGGTAGTTGTCTTAATCTACTAATAAGTTCAGTGCTCTGTTAGTAAATATCTGACGAGTTGTTTTAATCTACTGTCTTGGGATCTGTACTCATGGGTATCCCCACTGTCTGCTGGAGTATCTTGGGATCTGAACCCATGGGTATCCCCAGTCTGCTCGAGTATCTTGGCATCTGAACCTATGAGTTTACTTTTGGAAAAACTACATTAATATTGATTTTCATTTACAGACCAGTGTGCCCATTTTGATAGACTGTAATGCATACTTTATTACCTCCTGCAAATGTTTTATCTACCACTCTGTCCAATGCGGTTATGAGCTTATCATGTGGAATGTTTGTGCATAATGTGGAAAAATTAAAAGTTGATAAACATTTGGCCTTACCCTTGTTATTAATGTTTGACACTGTCGATTACAGGCCTGGAATTATCAATGATCCAGAATATCCTAATGCCACAATAAAATCTTGCCTTTTTATGGTGATTTTAAACCATTTATAAATTAGTTTCATCGCCGCTGTAATACCACCTGACAAAGGTTTCAAACTGCATTCTCTACTTGCAATGATGAACCTCAACTTACAACGTTTTTTGTGCCTTTTTGGGATCCAGTAAATAAATGGTAATTTATGGTGTTTATCCGGAATTAACAGTCTTCTCACCTTTGAGTGATTTATATGGTGTTGTATCACGCCTATTTTGTTATCGTTACTTATTTTGTCGGTCTTTGAAATTCCCGTGTTTAAGCCCAAATCTTCCAAAAGTGTTTGAATGTGGAATGTTTTACAAACAAATGCAATATTATTACTTGCTTTGTCAATTAGAAAAACAACATATTGTGTTTGAAGGTGTTTTAAATAATCACACGTCTCTAGATTGTTTAAAATTACTTTCAAATTATTGATTAGAACTTTTCTTTTCAAATCACCAACTCTCCTTTTCACATGTTTCTCTACCTCCTCCAATGATGAATTGTGTGTTTGGTACTTTGTGTTCGTCAATTTGTTCTCTCATCTATTCTGTCAGTCATGTCATTGTAAGTGCCATTGCTTTATTCCAGTTAATCCTTATATTTTCTCTATAATTTTGTCCTTTTGTAAGAAATTTCTATCTTTCACGATTCTAATGATCACTTGTGATAGTGTTTATGATGTCGATCTTTAAATACAGAATGTTCACAATTACAATGATTTGTGTTATTTAACCATTCCTCTATGTCTATCGATTGCACAGTTTCCTTATAGTTGCCCCAATTAAGTTTTTTCCCCTAATTGAATTTCCCAAAGTGTATACAACCCTCGGTCACTCTCTCTGTTGTATTGTTTCTGGAAGTTTACTCCACACTTCCTTCTGTTGTAGTATTTTCTCTATATTGATCATTTCCACCCCTTTGTTAGCAAACATAATTTTGATGATATCATTGTCTTATCATTGTCTATGATTAACTTATTTAGGTTTCTCTTTGTACATTTTATGGTCAATCATGTTCAGAATTGCTTCCATGTGTTAGATTGGGAGTTCTTCTTGATCGTCCTCTTCCATTAACCTGTTAATGATTTGCCAAACTTCTTTCAGTTGTTGGTTTTTTCAAAGTATTGATCTTAATTCTGCTGCTGTTAAGTAATGTACAGATATTTGATTTGTTAAGATTTGATTTGTTATCTCACCAATCATTTACGATTTGTTGTGGTGTGTATGTAACTGGACGTTTACGTCCATAATTATGTACTCTGGACTAGTACTGCTTTGTAATCAAATAACCTCCCCCACACATTTTCTGTGCATTTGGAATTGAGGGTGGATGGGAGGGAACTAGTGAGCCAAATAACCAACAATGAACTACCTGTTCAAGACTCCATACATTGGCTTACCTTTACAAATAGGACGTGCAGGGGTCTTGCCCGACATTTCTCTGCCAGGTGGCAGAGGCAACGAACAGTCACTCTGAACACAACCGCAAAACGATAAACACGACTAATAAGTATTTGATTATCCATGAAAAAATATTTAGATTAAAAAAACAACAAAACCAAAAACTAAATTTGATGCAGGTTTTTGTTACATTCTCTAAAAATCCTTCTTCCAAAAGTGGTAAAGACACAGCAGTAATCTTGTTTTAAGAGTTATTCAAAAATTATACTGCTTCGTCCAGGCAACATATTGAAGGTTAAGACAGTACACAATTTATCAAATTTTCTTCATGACTAGCAAAGTTTTTTTATTTTAAAGTCAATAACAGACAATACAGCAGAAACTACAAAATGAACGCACACGCAAACACAGTTGATCACGATAATTTGCGGAAATGGCTTATAGGGGTTAAAATGCTCTTTAGCTATATCCTTAATAAATGTAATAGCATAAAGCGTAACGTAATTATTTGCAACATTAGAAATGCGTCGCTTATGTAATAGTTAGACACAGTCTCCCATTACTAATTAATGTTTGTAACTGAAATGACCAATCCTTTTGATCCCCATTTTAATATCATCACCTTTGTAAAACCATATGTATGTCTCTTTTAAGAGTTTGCTAGGCCTTGAGGTGATAGCTTTGGCACAAAAACTAAAGTTGGAGGTACAATCAGCCCGAGCAGGTCTATGTCGTTGGCAGTCGGAGAGATGAAGGCTCATGAAAGGGCTCACCCCACCCACAGACTAGGCTGCAAGCCAGTGGTAAGGGAGAGAGGAGGGGCCGGAAGAACTGGCAATGTCACTGTTTTTTCAAGATAATATAAGGGAGGAGTAATGGGGAATTGGAGAGAGTGCGTGGGATTTGTTCAACGGTTAATCCTTGTCCCTTGCTCACTCCCGGAAGGCTAGAACCACGCCTCTCGCTCTCTCTCCTCTCTGTGGCAATGGGACGTTTGACCTGCCAGAGCGGCTGGAACTGGACCTGACCCATCCTGCAAGACACTGCCGGGTTTGGCCAAATAACTCTTCTCACCTTGTGAATCCCCCTATTGTCTAGCTCTTGTGGTGTATCTGATTGGGCCCTAAGGCTGAGTTAATCAAGGATTCCCATATGTCGTTGGTTTGTGGGCATGTATGGTTCGGTCGTTGGGTAAGGAGTCTTTTTAATGTTGATTGCATCATTTATCTGTCACCGCTTCCTTCTGTTTCCTTCCCCCGTTCATGGTTATTATTAAACAAACCTGGTATTGGGGTCAATTCTGTTTGCTGTGGTTCTTCATTGATGACTAAGGAAAAGCCTGTTGTGGGATTAATTGACTGTGGCAGCTGAAGCCACATATAAAGACAGTGCCACGTATCTCAGGCTTGCTTGGCCTAATTTGATAGGAGAGGGTGCTGCTAATTAGCGTAGCACTCGCCCGATCTAATCTGCATGGTATCGTGGCTTTTACACATGTGATCTGGCAGGGAGCTTCAAATTGATTGACCGTTACGGTTGCATTGAAATGACTTGCAGGATTCGAGCCAGGCAACTGTAACAGACCAAATAACTACAACAATAACTTCACCATGTGACCATCTCAATAAGTTCTACCACTAAGATTTCTCAAGCTTACCTTCCCATCTTGGCGCTTGCGTTTCCGTGGATGCAGCTCCTCCAAGTGATGCAAGCTATCTTTAGGGATATCTAAGAGGAAATTTTTATGTTGCAGGTTATATATAGGAGAGATGGAGCAATTTAGAGATGCAGAGCTCATACAAACAGGTGGCAGGGAAGTTGGGTTGGGAGGGAGAAGGGTTGAGGGAGGGGGGGGGGGGGGGAGTTCGTAACATACTATGTAATGTTTAACTGTGGTTTTAAAGAAAGCGATAAAAATTAACAAGCAACCAAATGATAAAATAACATTTCAATGCCATTCATATCAATTGTCTTGTTTGTTTTCAATATGTTCAGCCTCGGGGCTGAAAGCTAAAAGTAGAGCTCACCGGGTTGACTAGGTGAGATGGACCGACACCGAGAGAAGCCACTTGGATTGACCACATGATTGCTGCCACAGCTAGCCTTCTCCTGAGCACTTAGCCGATCCCATCGTGATGACAAGATGGCCTGTAGTTCGCCTGGAGATGCTCCCGGAAACTCTTGCTGAATCTGCCATGAATGAATGAATGAATAAATAATTAAATACAACCCACAAGGCTTCAAATTAACAATGAGAAACTAGTTATTTTATTTTAACATACCAGGGTACCCCTGCATAATGTCGTCCTGATTAACGTTGTTTCGTTATAAGGTCAATATTAATTAGATACTAAGGCTTCACACAACATCCTGATTATTTACCTACTATTACATGTTGCTTTTCTGACGGACTAATTAGTCATCACGTCTCTTCCTGCTAGAATGGGGAGGGGAGGGAAAGGGAGGGGTAAGGGGAGAGATAGGGAGAGGGGGAGAGAGGGAGGAGGGGACAGGGAGGAGGGGAGAGGAAGGAGGGTAGAGGACGGAGGGGAGGGGAAGAATAGGAAAGGAATGGGGGAAAGGGGAGGGGAGAGATTTACTGCTTGTACATCTTTTCAGAGGGATGTGCAACAAGCCTCTCCATTTTGGGAGGAGGGAGGGGGGGAGGGTGAAGTGAAGGAGGATTAAATTTACCCGTGCAAAAAGTGCTTTAACCTTAGCATTGTCCATGTAAAGAAGCAAATTGTAATACACAATGCCACCACCAGGTGGCGCTAGATACACATTTACATAGAGAATTAATGCCACCCTTTTCCGGCCCCCACACCCCCCACCCAACTGCTCCTGGACTCTGTGTCCTCTCCTGACAAGGTGGAGAAGTTTTTGTCAAACCTCGACTCTAATTCTGCAACTGGACCAGACGGCATCAGCCCACGGGTCCTAAAATCCTGCTCTGCCGCTCTATCTCACCCTCTCTCTGTTCTTTTCACCCTCTCTTTTGCTCAAGGTCATCTGCCAGCATCTTGGAAATCAGCAAACATTACCGCTTTACACAAAAAAGGTTCAAAAACAGATCCTTGCAACTACAGACCAATCAGCCTGCTCCCAATTATCAGCAAAGTCATGGAATCCATCATTGCTTCGGATATCAAATCCTTCCTCTTCTCCAATGGCTTGATCTCCGATCATCAATTTGGATTCAGACCAGGTCATTCTACTCTGGACATGTTGCTTCTGCTGTCTCAACAATCGATGGAGGTCCTCAATGCCAAACAGGAAATCAGAGCTGTCTCCCTTGACATATCACTTGCCTTCGATACGGTCTGGCACCCAGCTGTGCTCACCGAACTCTCCTCCTATGGTATCCTTGGAAATCTCCACGCTTGGCTTGCGGACTTCCTCTCTGGTCGTAGTCAACATGTGGCCCTGAATGGATTTATCTCATCACCCCTTCCTGTTCTGGCTGGAGTTCCCCAAGGTAGTGTTCTGGGCCCTGTGCTTTTTCTGGTCTTCATCAATGATCTCTCCGACTCTCTGGAAAATCCTCTCTATCTCTTTGCTGATGACTCCACTCTCTGCCGCTGCATTCCTCATCCCTCAGATTGGCAGTCTGCAGCCTCCTCACTCTCTGCAGACCTGGACAAAATCACAGACTGGGCAAACAAGTGGAACATATCTTTCAATCCTGACAAATCTCACACTCTTACGATGTCTCTCCGAAAAGACCGACTGGACAACCCTCCCATATACTTTCTGAATAATCCTCTCCAAGAAGTTCTGTCACTCAAGCTTTTGGGTCTCACTATCTGCCATGATCTTTCCTGGGAAAACCACATTTCCAAGCTGGCCTCCAAAGCCAGTCGCCGACTGGGCATCCTCCGTCGTGCGAAGTCCTTCCTTGGCACACCTGAGCTCCTCACCACATACAAGGCTTTCATCCGCAGCTCAATGGAGGACTGCTCTCCCCTCTGGGCTGGTGCTCCTGCCTCACACCTAGCTCGTCTTCACGCTGTTGAAACCAAAGCGTTCAGAATCATTGGAATCTCCCGCGATGACGCTATCTCCGAGGGCCTTTCACTTACTCACCACAGGCAGGTTGGTGGTCTTTCCGTCTTCTACCGACTCCTCTCCGGCCTTGCTCCCCCAGCTCTCTCTGGGCTCTGTCCCCCAAATATTCCTACAGGTCGCACAAGATCTGCCTGCAACCCTCTTCTGGTTAAACTGCCAAAATCAAGACTCTCTGCTCACCTTCACTCCTTCATTCCTCTTTTCTCCCGCCTCTGGAACAAACTCCCTCACTTTCTTCAATCCCACTCCTCCCTCCAGGTCTTTAAAACGGCTGTTCACCACCATCTCTTATCTTCCCCAATCCAAAACCTTGATCTTTTCTACCCCCGCTAATTTCACCCCAAATCCACTTTTTTGAGGTGCCGACCTCTTTCCTGGAAGTCCTTGGTGTCCTTGCGTTTTATGCCTATCCTGCCTCCCCCCAGGCCCTCTCCCTCCCACACATCTCCCGATGTCCCTGCTCTCAAATGTTGTGTTTGTGTGCTTCCTCCCCTTCTCTCCCCATCTTGTCAACCGCTCCACTTTTTATATACTTTGTTTGCTTGTTTGTTTGATTTGATGGGTTGATAAATGTTAGCTCTTTCACGAGCCTCGGCTCTGTATACAAGAACAACAACAAATATAAAAAGAAAAAAAAAAAGGAACACCATAGACACCTCTTTAGATATGTCATTAGTATGTGTTCTAGTTAAGGATCTGTTCCCAATAGTTTGACTCTGCGTTTGCATTAATCAAATAACCTAGGCCCCTTCTCAAATTCCCATCCTATTCATTTTGCGGCTACCCTCTCCAAATTGTATTACGCGCCTCTGCCAGCCGCAGCCGCTTCAGCATTCGCTGCCTTTTGGTTGTTCGCTGCCAGCCGCCATAAGCCACGCGGCCGAGTTGGAGAAGAAGGGGGAGGAGCGCCAGGAACAAAGGCGTGGCCCCTCAACGCACCATCAAGGGGCGGACCGGTGAGCGCTCGCGACCAATCAGGGCCGAGGCAAGCTCACCGATGGGCGTATCCAAAAGGCAAGCGGCTTAATACGCGAGTGGCCAATATAAGCGGCCGCGTGGGACTACTTGATAAGATGTGCCCGGGAGAACGACTTCAGCAGATGAGAGACGAGTCGTGCGACAGAGAGTGGTGAAGGGGTCCTTGCTTGTCGTTTTCACGAACTGTTGGAGGCGCGCAACTGGTTGAAGGCGAAGGAGTCAATCTATTACGTACGCAGCATCCCAGTCTCCCCCCCCCCCCCCCCCCCCCCCCACGATATAATTGTCCGGTCGCGTTCATCGACACGCGGAGCTGTTGGCCGGGTTTCGCCTCGAACCCGGAGCGTGGACCGGAGCACGAGGTCGGAGCCGAGCCTCGACGCCTACCAGCTGCCTGGACCCTTCTCTTCCTTCCCATCACCACCACCTTTTCGTGTAAGTGTGTTTGTTCTGTCCTGGGAGTGTTATATAAGACTGTATAAGGTTGCCCTATGTCCTTTTATTTCCTCTTCTTGTATATTCTTGCCCTTTCGTTTCCTCTTTCATTATTGTTAATAAATTCCTGTGTTCTTTCTTTACTCTGGTTTCTCTCATCCGATCGCTTTCGTCCTGTCCCCAATTGAGTATACGTGGCACGATTTGGCCAACGCTCAGGATCGGGTTAGTTTTATTGCTAACGGCTCGGATTTCGGACTGTTAACCGCTCGGCAAACTCCATCTTGTCCGGGTCCGAGCTGGGAATTATATCCCTGCTTTGCGGAGGGATTGGCAAGGTATCTGGGAACCCATTGACCAATCACCCTGGCCAATCTCACCCCGCAAAGGAGCGTGTAATTTCCAGGAACGGAGGATCGGCCAGTGTAAAAGACAAGGGGATTAACCCCCCCTTGGTAAGGGGAGCGCCGACCCCCGGTTCCGCAACAATATATTGTTGCTGTTTTGAGTGTACATATGACATCATTAAAAATTAAAGGTTTGCCCACCATAGTTAGTCCACAAGCAACACGTAGGCCCATTAGAATTAGTTATGTCATAGTATGTGTAAGAGTAGGCCATTTCCCTAGTAATATCTGCGGTGTAAAGAATTGAGCTTACGTCCTTTCATTTTGCGGCCACCCATCATTTTCATCATGGGCAAACTCGATTCCGCGCCCCATTTGGCATCCCTCAAGTTTGTTACGCTTTGGCCGCCAGCAGCATTCGCTGCCCTTGGTTTCGCTCGAAACTAGTTGGGTAACCACGAGGTAGGCCTAGGAAGAGGGAGGAGCGCGAGGGTCGAGGTTTGGCCGCGTCAAGCAGCGCGTCAGAGGCGGTGACGGTAAGAGCAACAGCCAACCAGGGCTGAGAGGGCATGGCTTGATAGGGCGTGGCACAACGCATCGAGTAAGTTCGAGCGGGTTCGCTGGGCAAGGCTATATAAGTCTTCACACAAAGCCCTTGAACGGGACTGGCCAGAAGGACTTATGAGAAGGACTCGCATGCATAAGGACTCGCATGCATAAGGAGTTACGAGAAGGGAGAGGCAGGCGCTCGAGTTGGGAGAGAACTGATCCGGAGCACTCGTTTGAGAACTGCATTGAGAGGACCGGCATGCACACGACAGTTTCAAGGCCATTGATTGAGAAGCGCATTGTTCGCGTTTATTGAACTGTTCGCTTATTTCGTACGCGGCTGAGCCGCAAGTGTAACCGCCAAAGCCAGCCCTACCGTTCGCCCTGTAATAATCCCGTGCGCGCCAAACGACACGTGGAGAGCTCCTGCCGTCTGTTCATCTGCTTCGCGGTGCGAGTTGGGGACCGGAGAGCGAGCTGCCTGGACGCCATCCCTGGACCATCAACCTGTTCGTCTGCAACCCCGTGTGAGTGTGTCTGAGTGTGAACGGGCTCGTTTGTCTTGGGATAAGTATAAGACTGTTAAAGGCTGCACTGTGTTTTCTTCCTCTTCTTCTTATTGTACAAAGTGTAAAAAAATCGTGTTATTCCTTTCTTCCAAATTCAACCGTTTCAGTGATGTTACGGATTCGTCACTTCCGTTGTGGTGGCTTTCATCCACTTGAGACATTTCTGGTTCCATGTATTATTATTATTGTTGTTTGCGGGAAATAGCAATTATTATTGTCAAAAGGTAAAAGGAATGTTTTAAAAATGAAACCGGATCGGGAACCGGAAGACCAAGAGGAAGAAGGGAAAAAAGGGCGGAGCGAATGAGTCGGACAAGAAAGCCGAGTTGCTCCGGGTTCTGAAGCGAACGTTGGCGAGCCATAGTCACTGGCGAACTTTCGGGTTTCCAGGAGAAGAATTCCTACGACGGAGTTGTCATCGCTGTGACCGGTCAACCTGCATGTCAGGTTTTGCGATCGATTCAGGAGAGAATCATCGCCGTGACGTGCGCCACGAGACCAGGTCATCGGCCATTTTGACTCGCGCAGGATTTGTGCTTCGCTCGCGGTTTCGTTTATTTTCGACCATTCTCACCGCATTCGGACGTCGATCTGGGGCGTATGTGTGACGCGGATTTTTGAAGGCTAATTCGTCCATACCCGAGGGTGTGATCTCTCGGTCGCCTGTAGGGCGCCTTTGGATTTCCCAGTCGCCTTGAGGGTGCCTTTCTACAGCTTCGGCTGTGTGACTGCCCTGGCCATCCGCACGGGATTCTGGTCGTTTGGACATCATTCTAGCGATCGATGGAGCGAATCAACTTCGTCTTGGAGCCGGGAATAAGAGACATTGGGGAATGTTCTTGTTACACTCACTTGGAGCACAGTGAGTTATATATTGCAAAACTGATGGTACCATCATAGGACATATTGATTGTACTTTTGAATACTATTGTTGTTGTACCATTATTCTTGTGTGATCTCAACACAATATTTGTTTGTGAGTAACAATTGGGGTGGCTTCTCCATTGATCTTTGACACACAGAATAACACATTTTTCTGCCGTGACTCCTCTCGGGACTCGGAGGTACACCGTGACCAGGGGGTCGGGGAGGAGCACGTAACAGAAATTAGGGGCTCATCCAATTGACTCGGGGGCTCGAAATTGGGTCTTCGTCCGGGATTAAATTCCCTGATAATTCGTCCGGGATAGAATTCCGTAACATTCCCAAAATTCCGAAATTTGGAATTTTTCTAACATTCCCAAATTTTTCAAAAATTTGGAAATTTTTGTGTGAAGGTTAACAGGTGTTAACTGATAGTCACCATGGTGTTTGACGCAGGAAAGTTTGCGGCATCCCCTAATGAGGCACAGTTCCAAGCGTTAAAAAAATCGGAACTCTTGATATTGGCCAGACATTTTAACTTGGAGGTCCGAGTTAATATGAAGAAAGCAGAGATGCAGACATTGGTGATAGAATCTCTGGTGGGACAGGGCACATGGACAGAGGTAGCCTTGGATTGGTTACCCGAAGAAAAAGAAAAGGTGGAGCTACGGAAACTGGAGATGCAACTGCAGAGCCAGGAAAGGTTAAAAGCAGAGGAAAGGAAGGCAGAAAAGGAGAGAGCAGGACAGGAACGAGAACTCGAGGAGAGAAGAGCAGAGGAAAAAGCAGAGGAAAGGAGAGCTGCACGAGAACTCGAGGAAAGAAGAGCAGAGGAAAGGAGAGTTGAAAGTGAACTCGAAGAAAGAAGAGAAAAGGAAAGAGCAGAGGAAAGAAGAGCCGAAAGGGAGTTAAAGGAACGTGACATGGAGTATCAGAAGGAACTTAAACTCAAGGAGCTGGAATTAATGGGAGAACGGAGAGAAGTAGTATCCATGCCGGCTAGTTCGACAACTAGTCAGAACACCTGGGATGTTGGAAGGCATGTGAGGCTGGTTCCACCCTTCAATGAAAAGGAGGTAGCCAAGTTTATTTTACACTTTGAGAAAGTGGCTCAAATGCTAAAATGGCCTGGGGAGTCCTGGACTATGTCAGTGCAAAGTGTTCTGGTGGGTAAAGCTCAAGATATATTTTTGGCTTTTCCGATTGACCAATGTGCAGATTATGAGATAGTGAAGAAAACCATTCTCAAAGCCTATGAATTGGTCCCTGAAGCTTACTGGCAAAAATTCAGGAATGCCAGGAAGAGGGAGAGTGAGACCCATGTGGAGTTTGCCAGAATGAAGGAAACCATGTTTGATCGGTGGTGTGATTCGAAAGGGGTTGGGAAAGACTTCAAACTGTTGCGACAATTGATATTGGTGGAGGAATTCAAACAGTGTGTCCACGAGGACATTAAAGTACATCTGGAGGAAAAGAAGGTTCCAGAGTTGTATGAGGCAGCCACCGTGGCAGATGACTATGCCTTGACCCACAGGATGGGGTTCCACAAACCTAACTTCCCACCTGGAGTTCGCCAGGGGAGTTATGGTACATCCGGTGCAGAGAACGAAGATTCATGGGGGCGGCCTAGAGATGACTATGAGGACAGATCTGATACCGCGACTCTTAGGGATCAGAAGTCTACAGTTCCAAGACAGACTTATCTTCCGGGGGGGCTTGAGGCAGACCACGAGTTTTTCCTCCGGGCCTACTTGCGCTTTTTGCAAGAAACCTGGACATTTGATGTCCCAATGTTATGCCCTGGAAAGGAAAAATCAGGAGCGGAGTCAGATTAGTACAACTCCGAATGCATTGGCAAATGTGAGAAATCGTCCTTGGAGTACAGAGTCTTGAGGAGGTTCCCATGCCAAAGTTCCGGCATCTCAGAACTACCTTGTTCAAGGGGGTTACAAACCTTTTATTTCAGAGGGGTTTGTGTCACTGGATGGAGACTTGACTAACCAGAGACCGGTTAGGGTATTGAGGGACACAGGAGCACATCAATCTTTGATGCTTGAAGGCATTTTGCCATTGTCAGAGAAGACGGAAACTGGTGTTAGTGTTCGTTTACAGGGGGTTGGTGGCTATGTTAAAGCTCCACTTCATGTCATCCATTTGCAGTCTGATTTGGTGTCAGGACCGGTCACCGTAGGTTTACAAGCGACTCTTCCTGTAGAGGGAGTATCTCTTGTTATCGGGAATGAATTGGCCAGTGGTCAAGTTTCTGGTAACCCGATGTTTGTTGGAAAACCTAGTATGACAAATAACACTGCACAGTTAGAGTAGGAGATTCCGGGTATCTTTCCATCCTGTAGCGCGACTCGGGCTATGGGTAGGAAGCGCTCTGAAGAGAAGGAGAAGGTACTGACGTCACGCTTGGCACAGACACGTCTTGTCAAGTACCCTGAAACTAAATGTCAGCACACACGAGTCATGAATGGAGGCAATGCTGGCAAGCTCTTTGTAGGTGGACTGAACTTCAAAACAAGGGAAGATGTTCTGGACTCTGTCTTTGGCAAATATGGACCGCTCCTGGAAGCACGGCTGATAAAGGACAGGAAGACGCAAAAGCCAAGAGGGTTTGGCTTTGTCACGTTTGAAAACACAAAGGATGCCAAAGATGCAGAAAAGGATTGGAATGGCAAGGATTTGGATGGTCGGACCATAACAGTAGAGAAGGCAGGCCATAGACGTCGAGGGGGCTACAGAGGAGGAAAACGTGGAGGTAGTTTCAGGGGTGCCTATGGCTCCCGGGGTGGGAGTCATAGTTTTGGTGGTGGCCGCAGTCGATATTGCTATGGAGGCTCCCAGAGTTACGGCAGCTCCCGAAGGGATGATTATCAGGGTAGTGGCCGAGAAGGAGACCGCCATTCACGTGACTACAGCGACAAGCGTTCCAACCATGATTATTATGAAAGTTAGGAAGAGTTGAAGCACCGAATGCTGCGGAGCCGCCGAGCCAAGATTCCTACACGGATTAACCGCGAACTCCACGTTCCTAAAGGCTTCCATGTAGTGAACTTTCCTGCACGGATTAACCGTGAATGCCACGTTCCTAAAGGCGTCCATGTAGTGAATACTTCCAGGCCTCACCACCCAACCACCATTAAACCTAGCTCTCAGCTCGGCCTCCCTAAAAAGTGTTATAGATTTGCTTGACTTTGGATTTTTGATCACACCCCCATAACCTTCATTCAAAAAAATGAAAAATAAAATTAGAGGTTGATGAGATGGAGTTTGGCTTTGCAGCAGTTCAACTTGGAAATCGAGCATGTAAAGGGCAGGGACAATGTCGTTGCGGATGCTTTGTCGAGAGTGAACTAACTTTGGAGATATCTGTAGGTTGTTTGAAGTTTTGTTGCTTTCTTTTTGGGAAATATTGATTATCGTTGCTCACGGGAATTGATGATTTGGGTGTGAGTTTACTTTTGTTTGTTGGAAGAGTTTTGCCTACAAAGAAAGTTTTCACTATGTTCAAACTTTCTTTCTTGAGGGGGGGAAGTGTTACGGATTTGTCACTTCCGTTGTGGTGGCTTTCATCCACTTGAGACATTTCTGGTTCCATGTATTATTATTATTGTTGTTTGAGGGAAATAGCAATTATTATTGTCAAAAGGTAAAAGGAATGTTTTAAAAATGAAACCGGATCGGGAACCGGAAGACGAAGAAAAAGAAGAGAAACAAGGGCGGAGCGAATGAGTCGGACAAGAAAGCCGAGTTGCTCCGGGTTCTGAAGCGAACGTTGGCGAGTCAGAGTCACTAGCGAACTTTCAGGTTTCCAGGAGAGGAATTCCTACGACGGAGTTGTCATCGCTGTAACCGGTCAACCTGCATGTCAGGTTTTGCGATCGATTCAGGAGAGAATCATCGCCGTGCCATGCGCCACGAGACCGGGTCGTCGGCCATTTTGACTCACGCAGGATTTGTGCTTCGCTCGCGGTTTCGTTTCTTTTCGACCATTCTCACCGCATTCGGACGTCGATCTGGGGCGTGTGTGTGATGTGGATTTTTGAAGGCTAATTCGTCCATACCTGAAGGTGTGATCTCTCGGTCGCCTGTAGGGCGCCTTTGGATTTCCCAGTCGCCTTGAGGGCGCCTTTCTACAGCTTCGGCTGTGTGACTGCCCTGGCCATCCGCACGGGATTCTGGTCGTTTGGACATCGTTCTAGCGATCGCTGGAGCGAATCAATTTTGTCTTGGAGCCGGGAATAAGAGATATTGGGGAATGTTCTTGTTACACTCACTTGGAGCACAGTGAGTTGTAAATTGCAAAACTGATGGTACCATCATAGGACCTATTGATTGTACTTTTGAATACTATTGTTGTTGTACCGTTATGCTTGTGTGATCTCAATAAAATATTTGTTTGTGAGTAACAATTGGGATGGCTTCTCCATTGATCTTTGACACACAGAATAACACATTTTTCTGCCGTGACTCCTCTCGGGGCTCGGAGGTACACCGTGACCAGGGGGTCGGGGAGGAGCACGTAACAGTGATTTCCTCCATTGAGTAAGCGTGGCACGATTACGGACCGCTTGGATCGAGTTTAGTCCTTGATAACGGCTCGGGTCACGGGTTCGCTACCGCTTGGCGTTTCCACCAACACCCGTGATTCGGGCGGGGCTTATTTCCTCGTTTCCCGTCGGCGCGAGTACTTAGGTATTAGTGATTAGTCCTACGACCCTACTTCGCGCTGTCCAGGAGTGACGTCATAGGTCCCGGGTCCCGTCGGCTAGTCAAAGACAAGGGAACTAATCCCCCCTTGGTAAAGGGGAAAGGCCGGTGCTGAGATCTGCAACAATACACACACACACACACACACACACACACACACACACACACACACACCAATAAGTAACCTTAAAATGGCGATATAAATTCAAGAATGTAATGTGTGTAGTTGTAGACGACATATGTTATATCTATAGGTAAGAGTCATGTTTTGCCTGTTTGAGATCTGGCAACATTGAGCGTATGTCAGTAGAGCAGTTCCAAGATGGCAGCTCCCTAAGAAGCATGCACCAGGTAGGAGAAACGTTCTGTCATCCGTTTCTTGGGAAGTGAGGGTGTCAATCCCAGTGAAATCCATCGCAGAATGAAGACGCAATATGGTGACGCATGTTTATTGCTGCAGCAGGTGTACGACTGGGGCAGGAAGTTTAAAAGTGGAGTGTCCAGTGTGGCAGACGCTGCTCGCTCGGGCCGGCCTCACACAACCGACACCAGAAATGGTTGTATGAGTTGACCGTGTGCTAAGGGAAAACCGGCGCATTACGCTGGATGAAGTGGTCTCTGAACTGAACATTAGCCATGGTTCAGAGCACCATATCATTCACAACATGCTGGGGTTCTGCAAAGTGTCTGCAAGGTTAGTGCAGAACACCCGAACTGAAATAACGGCGAGTGGACGCATGTGAAGAACTTCTGCGACGTTACGAAAAAGAAGGCGACACTTTCTTACAGCGCGTAGTGACTGGGGATGAAAGCTGTGTCCACTACTTTCAGCCAGAAACAAAGAGGGCAAGCAAAGAGTGGCGCCATTCAACTTCACCAAAGCCCAAAAAATTCTGCACACAGCCGTCCACTGGAAAAGTGATGCTGACGCTCTTCTGGGATAGCCGAGGCCCACTTGTAGAGCATTACATGCTCAGAGGGACCACAGTCACCAGTGCATCATACTGCGACCTCCTTAAAAATCATCTGAAACCAGCAATCAGATCTAAACGTCGTGGACTACTCATTACCGGTGTTTTGCTGTAGCATGACAATGCTCGGCCCCATACTTCCCATGCTGCACCTGCAACAATCGAGGACCTACATTTTGAGTGTCTTCCTCATACACCCAACACGCCAGACCTCGCCCCTTCGGATTACTACATCTTTGGGGCACTTAAAGAGGCGCTTGGTGGAACCACATTCCGATCTGACAAACATTAATGGAGGGGTGGGGGCGGGGAGGAAGAATCATGGCTGCTGGTCTGAATCATTTCTGAGAATGTATAAAAGCAGCAATGTCCCCAGGTTATAAAAAACCACCTCCGGAGGCCATTTCCCCCGCAAAGCGGGGGTTGGCCTTTTTCGGGAACCGTGGTTGTTGTTGTTTTTTTTGGTCCCCTTTTTGAAGCAATGTTTTACGGCCGGATGCCCTTCCTGCCGCCAACCCTTTTTGCCGCCTTTTAACGACAAACAGGGAATTACCAGAGACCTGGTACTCAATTTGCCGACCTCGGAAGGATGACAGGCTGAGTCAACCCCCCTGGTGTTAATTCAGCGATCGACCGGGATTCGAACCCAGGATCCTAGGATCCTAAGCCGGCACCCTAGCCGCTAGCCCAACACCTCGCCCCTTCGGATTACTACATCTTTGGGCCACTTAAAGAGGCGCTTGGTGGAACCACATTCCGATCTGACGAACATTAATGGAGGGGTGGGGGCGGGGAGGAAGAATCATGGCTGCTGGTCTGAATCATTTCTGAGAATGTATAAAAGCAGCAATGTCCCCAGGTTCAGAGCAGAAATTAGAAATTTGGCCATCGCATTAGTACACACTGGCCTACTGTTTTTGAAAGGTACTTTGAGATATTTCACAAACACAATTAATGATGGGCACATGGGATAGGTGGCTCAACACCCCCTCTTAACAACAACATATTCATGGATGCAACAACAATGTTTGAAAAAGCAACAGGACAACGACAAACTTGGACTGGAAATCTAACTCTGACAAATCAGCTTTAAAGTGACTTAGCTATCTATCAACAATCCTCCCTCAAGACTTGATGGAGAATCAGGCTAACAACTCAAGATTCAGAGTATGACAGGGTATCACCTCACCAAACCCTGCTGATTCTGACAGAAACGTGCAAAGAGTGCCATGGCCTGGTCTTCGCCCTGCGTGCTTGGTTCTGCCAGACGCAGGTCCAATTTGTCCAGTGATCCTACTGCAGCCATATCATCAGCAACTGGTTTTTCTTGCAGGTTGGGTGACAAATGGTCTGTTTCCTTTCTGCATCCAAACAAGTATGGTAACAAACAATGAGAGGAACAGTCAAAACATAACAATCAAGAAGAGGTGGTGCCAATTTACAAGACACTATCCTGACAAAAATGAAAATCAGTAAAAATAGATAAATAAAGAAAAACAATTATGAAAGCATTGTATAATTGAGCCAACAAGTCGTTTAGAGACTAGCATTGACCCAGTGTACAGGTAAGATAATCTTGCAATGGTAACATTCAACAGCAAGATTCCAACTAAAGGGTTTGAAGAACAGAAAGGCAAGCTTGTTAGACTTTGGAACAATAGGTAGTTTAGGAATGAGGCAGGATGAAAGCTGATAAATGGAAAATTCTGGTTCAGGCAGTAGGCAGTGGGAGGAAGGCAGTGAACTAGGTGAAGTAAACAAGTTATTAGTAGTATTAATAACTAGTATACAAGGAACAAAGTGCAAAGCAGTAACAAGCACTAAGAGCAAGTGGATATATCAAAGTTCTTTATTGAATGAATGAATGAATGAGTGAATGCAAGCCAAAGGTCAAACATTAAATCAAAACATTGGAGAACATTCCAGTTGTTTTAATACAGTTGGACCCTGACATTTGTGGGATAAACATTCCTGGAAAATGCTGCAAATGTTGGGGCATTGTTTCAATGGGAAAAGGGGGAATAGGTTCCTGGCGGTTCCTGAATTGCAAAAAATCGGACCAACGTCGAGGAAAATGGGACCAACGTCGAGGAAAATGGGACCAACGTCGAGGAAAATGGGACCAACGTCGAGGAAAATGGGACCAACGTCGAGGAAAATGGGACCAACGTCGAGGAAAATGGGACCAACGTCGAGGAAAATGGGACCAACGTCGAGGAAAATGGGACCAACGTCGAGGAAAATGGGACCAACGTCGAGGAAAATGGGACCAACGTCGAGGAAAATGGGACCAACGTCGAGGAAAATGGGACCAACGTCGAGGAAAATGGGACCAACGTCGAGGAAAATCCGACCAACGTCGAGGAAAATCCGACCAACGTCGAGGAAAATCCGACCAACGTCGAGGAAAATCCGACCAACGTCGAGGAAAATCCGACCAACGTCGAGGAAAATCCGACCAACGTCGAGGAAAATCCGACCAACGTCGAGGAAAATCCGACCAACGTCGAGGAAAATCCGACCAACGTCGAGGAAAATGGGACCAACGTCGAGGAAAATGGGACCAACGTCGAGGAAAATGGGACCAACGTCGAGGAAAATGGGACCAACGTCGAGGAAAATGGGACCAACGTCGAGGAAAATGGGACCAACGTCGAGGAAAATGGGACCAACGTCGAGGAAAATGGGACCAACGTCGAGGAAAATGGGACCAACGTCGAGGAAAATGGGACCAACGTCGAGGAAAATGGGACCAACGTCGAGGAAAATGGGACCAACGTCGAGGAAAATGGGACCAACGTCGAGGAAAATGGGACCAACGTCGAGGAAAATGGGACCAACGTCGAGGAAAATGGGACCAACGTCGAGGAAAATGGGACCAACGTCGAGGAAAATGGGACCAACGTCGAGGAAAATGGGACCAACGTCGAGGAAAATGGGACCAACGTCGAGGAAAATGGGACCAACGTCGAGGAAAATGGGACCAACGTCGAGGAAAATGGGACCAACGTCGAGGAAAATGGGACCAACGTCGAGGAAAATGGGACCAACGTCGAGGAAAATGGGACCAACGTCGAGGAAAATGGGACCAACGTCGAGGAAAATGGGACCAACGTCGAGGAAAATGGGACCAACGTCGAGGAAAATGGGACCAACGTCGAGGAAAATGGGACCAACGTCGAGGAAAATGGGACCAACGTCGAGGAAAATGGGACCAACGTCGAGGAAAATGGGACCAACGTCGAGGAAAATGGGACCAACGTCGAGGAAAATGGGACCAACGTCGAGGAAAATGGGACCAACGTCGAGGAAAATGGGACCAACGTCGAGGAAAATGGGACCAACGTCGAGGAAAATGGGACCAACGTCGAGGAAAATGGGACCAACGTCGAGGAAAATGGGACCAACGTCGAGGAAAATGGGACCAACGTCGAGGAAAATGGGACCAACGTCGAGGAAAATGGGACCAACGTCGAGGAAAATGGGACCAACGTCGAGGAAAATGCGACCAACGTCGAGGAAAATGCGACCAACGTCGAGGAAAATCCGACCAACGTCGAGGAAAATCCGACCAACGTCGAGGAAAATCCGACCAACGTCGAGGAAAATCCGACCAACGTCGAGGAAAATCCGACCAACGTCGAGGAAAATCCGACCAACGTCGAGGAAAATCCGACCAACGTCGAGGAAAATCCGACCAACGTCGAGGAAAATCCGACCAACGTCGAGGAAAATCCGACCAACGTCGAGGAAAATCCGACCAACGTCGAGGAAAATCCGACCAACGTCGAGGAAAATCCGACCAACGTCGAGGAAAATCCGACCAACGTCGAGGAAAATCCGACCAACGTCGAGGAAAATCCGACCAACGTCGAGGAAAATCCGACCAACGTCGAGGAAAATCCGACCAACGTCGAGGAAAATCCGACCAACGTCGAGGAAAATCCGACCAACGTCGAGGAAAATCCGACCAACGTCGAGGAAAATCCGACCAACGTCGAGGAAAATCCGACCAACGTCGAGGAAAATCCGACCAACGTCGAGGAAAATCCGACCAACGTCGAGGAAAATCCGACCAACGTCGAGGAAAATCCGACCAACGTCGAGGAAAATCCGACCAACGTCGAGGAAAATCCGACCAACGTCGAGGAAAATCCGACCAACGTCGAGGAAAATCCGACCAACGTCGAGGAAAATCCGACCAACGTCGAGGAAAATCCGACCAACGTCGAGGAAAATCCGACCAACGTCGAGGAAAATCCGACCAACGTCGAGGAAAATCCGACCAACGTCGAGGAAAATCCGACCAACGTCGAGGAAAATCCGACCAACGTCGAGGAAAATCCGACCAACGTCGAGGAAAATCCGACCAACGTCGAGGAAAATCCGACCAACGTCGAGGAAAATCCGACCAACGTCGAGGAAAATCCGACCAACGTCGAGGAAAATCCGACCAACGTCGAGGAAAATCCGACCAACGTCGAGGAAAATCCGACCAACGTCGAGGAAAATCCGACCAACGTCGAGGAAAATCCGACCAACGTCGAGGAAAATCCGACCAACGTCGAGGAAAATCCGACCAACGTCGAGGAAAATCCGACCAACGTCGAGGAAAATCCGACCAACGTCGAGGAAAATCCGACCAACGTCGAGGAAAATCCGACCAACGTCGAGGAAAATCCGACCAACGTCGAGGAAAATCCGACCAACGTCGAGGAAAATCCGACCAACGTCGAGGAAAATCCGACCAACGTCGAGGAAAATCCGACCAACGTCGAGGAAAATCCGACCAACGTCGAGGAAAATCCGACCAACGTCGAGGAAAATCCGACCAACGTCGAGGAAAATCCGACCAACGTCGAGGAAAATCCGACCAACGTCGAGGAAAATCCGACCAACGTCGAGGAAAATCCGACCAACGTCGAGGAAAATCCGACCAACGTCGAGGAAAATCCGACCAACGTCGAGGAAAATCCGACCAACGTCGAGGAAAATCCGACCAACGTCGAGGAAAATCCGACCAACGTCGAGGAAAATCCGACCAACGTCGAGGAAAATCCGACCAACGTCGAGGAAAATCCGACCAACGTCGAGGAAAATCCGACCAACGTCGAGGAAAATCCGACCAACGTCGAGGAAAATCCGACCAACGTCGAGGAAAATCCGACCAACGTCGAGGAAAATCCGACCAACGTCGAGGAAAATCCGACCAACGTCGAGGAAAATCCGACCAACGTCGAGGAAAATCCGACCAACGTCGAGGAAAATCCGACCAACGTCGAGGAAAATCCGACCAACGTCGAGGAAAATCCGACCAACGTCGAGGAAAATCCGACCAACGTCGAGGAAAATCCGACCAACGTCGAGGAAAATCCGACCAACGTCGAGGAAAATCCGACCAACGTCGAGGAAAATCCGACCAACGTCGAGGAAAATCCGACCAACGTCGAGGAAAATCCGACCAACGTCGAGGAAAATCCGACCAACGTCGAGGAAAATCCGACCAACGTCGAGGAAAATCCGACCAACGTCGAGGAAAATCCGACCAACGTCGAGGAAAATCCGACCAACGTCGAGGAAAATCCGACCAACGTCGAGGAAAATCCGACCAACGTCGAGGAAAATCCGACCAACGTCGAGGAAAATCCGACCAACGTCGAGGAAAATCCGACCAACGTCGAGGAAAATCCGACCAACGTCGAGGAAAATCCGACCAACGTCGAGGAAAATCCGACCAACGTCGAGGAAAATCCGACCAACGTCGAGGAAAATCCGACCAACGTCGAGGAAAATCCGACCAACGTCGAGGAAAATCCGACCAACGTCGAGGAAAATCCGACCAACGTCGAGGAAAATCCGACCAACGTCGAGGAAAATCCGACCAACGTCGAGGAAAATCCGACCAACGTCGAGGAAAATCCGACCAACGTCGAGGAAAATCCGACCAACGTCGAGGAAAATCCGACCAACGTCGAGGAAAATCCGACCAACGTCGAGGAAAATCCGACCAACGTCGAGGAAAATCCGACCAACGTCGAGGAAAATCCGACCAACGTCGAGGAAAATCCGACCAACGTCGAGGAAAATCCGACCAACGTCGAGGAAAATCCGACCAACGTCGAGGAAAATCCGACCAACGTCGAGGAAAATCCGACCAACGTCGAGGAAAATCCGACCAACGTCGAGGAAAATCCGACCAACGTCGAGGAAAATCCGACCAACGTCGAGGAAAATCCGACCAACGTCGAGGAAAATCCGACCAACGTCGAGGAAAATCCGACCAACGTCGAGGAAAATCCGACCAACGTCGAGGAAAATCCGACCAACGTCGAGGAAAATCCGACCAACGTCGAGGAAAATCCGACCAACGTCGAGGAAAATCCGACCAACGTCGAGGAAAATCCGACCAACGTCGAGGAAAATCCGACCAACGTCGAGGAAAATCCGACCAACGTCGAGGAAAATCCGACCAACGTCGAGGAAAATCCGACCAACGTCGAGGAAAATCCGACCAACGTCGAGGAAAATCCGACCAACGTCGAGGAAAATCCGACCAACGTCGAGGAAAATCCGACCAACGTCGAGGAAAATCCGACCAACGTCGAGGAAAATCCGACCAACGTCGAGGAAAATCCGACCAACGTCGAGGAAAATCCGACCAACGTCGAGGAAAATCCGACCAACGTCGAGGAAAATCCGACCAACGTCGAGGAAAATCCGACCAACGTCGAGGAAAATCCGACCAACGTCGAGGAAAATCCGACCAACGTCGAGGAAAATCCGACCAACGTCGAGGAAAATCCGACCAACGTCGAGGAAAATCCGACCAACGTCGAGGAAAATCCGACCAACGTCGAGGAAAATCCGACCAACGTCGAGGAAAATCCGACCAACGTCGAGGAAAATCCGACCAACGTCGAGGAAAATCCGACCAACGTCGAGGAAAATCCGACCAACGTCGAGGAAAATCCGACCAACGTCGAGGAAAATCCCACGAGTGTCGGGGAAAATCCCACGAGTGTCGGGGAAAATCCCACGAGTGTCGAGGAAAATCCCACGAGTGTCGAGGAAAATCCCGAGTGTCGAGGAAAATCCCACGAGTGTCGAGGAAAATCCCACGAGTGTCGAGGAAAATCCCACGAGTGTCGAGGAAAATCCCACGAGTGTCGAGGAAAATCCCACGAGTGTCGAGGAAAATCCCACGAGTGTCGAGGAAAATCCCACGAGTGTCGAGGAAAATCCCACGAGTGTCGAGGAAAATCCCAAGAGTGTCGAGGAAAATCCCACGAGTGTCGAGGAAAATCCCACGAGTGTCGAGGAAAATCCCACGAGTGTCGAGGAAAATCCCACGAGTGTCGAGGAAAATCCCACGTGTCGAGGAAAATCCCACGAGTGTCGAGGAAAATCCCACGAGTGTCGAGGAAAATCCCACGAGTGTCGAGGAAAATCCCACGTGTCGAGGAAAATCCCACGAGTGTCGAGGAAAATCCCACGAGTGTCGAGGAAAATCCCACGAGTGTCGAGGAAAATCCCGAGTGTCGAGGAAAATCCCACGAGTGTCGAGGAAAATCCCACGAGTGTCGAGGAAAATCCCACGAGTGTCGAGGAAAATCCCACGAATGTCATGGCACTGTTTCAATAGGGAAAAGTGGGGTAGCTTCTAGGTTCCCGGCAGTTCCCGATTCATGTACCGAAAATGCACATGATTACAGTTTCATAAAAATGCTTACAAAAAAAAATAAAATATGACACCATGTACCATTTCCAATTTATTGAAGGAATGCGCTTAGTTTATTAAAAGTGCTTAACCATACTGCACCGTAAAACTAAAAACACGTCATAATGTACTGTTACAATTTTTTATTTCACAAACACGGAACTTTTCAAATGATGATGATGAAGAATTAAAATCCAGTGAGCTCCTCGAAGTCTGAAAACGACCCAAATGAGGGTGCTGTAGAGTCATGCACTGAGGGGAAGCAAGAGAGTGAGCAGGTGAGGCATGAGCAGGTGAGGTTGCTGACTCGTGTACTGAAAGGGAGGCAGGACAGGCAGGAGAGGATGCTGCTGCTTCTGAGGTAGAGGGACCAGGGCAAAAAAGAAAAAAAAAGTGATCGGAACTGCCTGTCTGGCTCTGTCTGGCAGGTACACCTTCTCATCGAGCAGCTTTTCGAGTTGAGCAGGGAACGTTTTTGCCGGTCGTGGTCCGCAGAGGCAAGCTCCACTGTGAGCTTTACATTTTTGAAACTGTACCGCTCCTTCAAGTGGTAAAACCATACCCTGCTCACTGTGACATCAAATCACTCGTGCTCAAGCCACCCATATGCTCGTAAATAAGTTTAGCCTTTGGATGAATGAGAGGTTCACTCAAAGGCATGCTGTTCTGCACGTTGTTCTCTATTCATATCCTCAGAGCTTTCTCCCTTTCTATGTCGACGTCCCGGACCTGGGTGACCACCTTGGTGCACGGTACAGCGTCCGCTACAACACTATCTCGGATCGCCTTCTCATTCTTGTGTACGTAGCGAACGGTGGATTCGTTAACGCTGTAATGCCTTCCGACAGAGCCCGCGCTCTTTCCTCTCAAAAGCAGCAGCTTCACTTTCTGGCTCAGGCTCATCACTTTCTTCTGCCTCTTGGCAGTCAACTCAACTCCGGCATTAGTTTTGTGCTTGAGAGCCATGATTGAATGATGAGCAAAGCGAGAGTCAAAAACACAAGTCAGGCAATGGGATGAGAAGAATGATTGAGACCCAGGACACGGTGGTGATAAGTACACATGCAGGCACTGTGGGTAGCTGTGGGAGGGGTGAGTAGTGTGCCCATTGTTTGTGGGGGATGCTGTATTCGGCAGCTCGTAATAGCTGTGGTGAAGCGTTTTCATTGTGTAACAGCTCAGATGATGCCATATTGAATAGCTGCTAATTGCACCAATAGAAGTGGTGGAGTGTTTTCATTCTATAACTCACAAGGCATAACGTGTTATACAGCAGGTGGTAGATGCGGTGAGGCATTTTCATTATGTAACAGTTTGGATGATGAAGTATGGAGCAGCTGCTAATTGCACTAATAGATGCGGTACAGTGTTTCATTCTGTACAGTAACTTGCGGGGGACGACGTGTTATGCAGCTAGTGGGACATGCCCCAAAGCTGTTATGAGTGTGAATTGTAGGACATCCTGTGAAGCCATGTTTCCAGTGTGAATAGTGGGACATCCCACAAAGCTCGTTTATAGCATGGCGAAATTATTTTTATATGGCTGTGAAAAGGCGAAGCACACAGCCGCGAATGTACAAGCAGGTCATGTTCGCAGCTCGTGGAAGATATGTTTTTTGAGGATGTCTAGCTGCTTTGTGCATGGCTGGAAGATATGTTTTAAAACTGTATTATACTCACAGCTCGTGTAAAAAAACCCAAAAAATTCACCCACGAAAAACCTTGAATACCTGGGACACAGGGCTGCAAATGTAGAAGCAGGTCGCAATTTATCAACCATGAATACGCGGAGCCCATGAATGTTGGGACAGCGAATGTGGGGTTCAACTGTACACATTTTACAATAGCCCACGATGTCTAGTAACAACAAAACGGCAACAACCAAAAGATCCCACATGTTTACACTTCAGTCTCTGAGCATTTATACGTGATAAGGATTGTGTCATCATCTGAGGTTGCCGTCCCAGCAGTCAGTCAGGGCAATAATTCGTAATATGGTCAGGGTGCCCATGATAACTCACCTTCTCTTCGGGAAAGACACTGTGGGATCCAACATCCAGTGCTGGCAGACAGCAAGGTCTTTTGGTAGAGATTCAAACCCAGACTACACAGCTCAAAGCCCAGTACACATACCTCGAGGCTATCCTGCAAGCCCCCATGAGAGGCCTGAGGGTGGATATGATGCATTAACTGTCCATGCATCCAATTGACATTTCCACAATCTTACATTCTGATGTACCAATATCAGGGCGATTAGTTCACACATTTAGCGGCTCTGAAGCATTGGGGTGCAGAATCCTTCCTGCGACAACATTAGATGTTAAAATTCTACACGAGACATTTATTAACTAGTCCAGGGGCCAATACTGATATTTTAACAAATTGGTACCACCCAAGGTCAGCAAACAATTTTGGTATTTTTGTCTTTCTACATGTCTCTAGTTTAAATTTTGGTATGATAACCCTGCCTATCTACTGACTTAATGATAGTTATCAGTTATCACTCTCTAAACAAACCCACCTCCATATAATCTGGAAGTTGAATTTTCGGGGAGAGCGGTAGCATTTTTGCTTACAACTTCAGTTCTACTGAACATAGTTTGACAAATTATGATTCATTGTGAAGCTACATCATATATCTACACAACTGTAATCCAATTTACACCTTTAATTATCAGGTGACTTCCTCGGAGGTCAAAAGGTCATGTTTCATTTGCAAAATCGAAAATACTTCTACCAGGTCAAGGTAGGTCATCCAGAAAGCCGACAGACTGGTGTCATCTCTGAGGGACTCCCGATATTCAAGGAACAGTTCCAGGATACGTGTACATGACTCTGTCTGAAGCAATTTCTGAAATGTTTCCTGGCAAACCTCACTTTTGAAGGTCTCGATAGACTTAAGGGCTTCCTCTTGGTGGTGAAGCTCTCCCACCTGGTTTTGTTCCATCCATGTAAGGAAGCTTTTCCATAAAAGCCGTAACATTGCTTCGTACACAAGCTTGTGCAATCTAACTGCTCTGTTATATTTTCAACCCTCCATGACCCCGGCCACAGAGCCTTCTGCTAGAATGCCTGCCTCCACACAAAGATCACCGAGTCCTGCATCTTGGAATCTCTTGCCTATGATAGACATCAGGTTGCATATTGTGTGGAAGGTCCCCATCCGGATAATTATGTTCTTGAACTTCTCCTGCTTCCAAACAATTTCTGCAGCCTTGGTAAACAGAGCCTGTTCGAAGACACACACGATCTCTTCAAGTTGTAAGGACTGTATGATGGAGAGTGTTCGCTCTAAAACTTCATTCACTGTGGACATGTCAGTTGCAGGTGCATTGATAGTGGGTAGGTACGTGACTGTGTCCTGGACCACTGTGATGTCATTGCGGATCTGGATATTAAATCCTGTCCAGCTACTGATTGTTTGATTATCAGCAGCTGTGATCCGAGTGATGAGCCAGATAATATTCTTGTGCTTTGCCTGCTGGGTCACATTTGTAGTATCAGTGTCTGCAGTTTCAATATTGTGTGGTCCAGCTCTCTGTCCAACATTATAAGTTGGGAGTCCAAGTGGAATAAGGGAGATGCTTCTCTTCTTTGACTTAGTTACTGTTGGTAGTGCTGACTGTGGTAAAGGTCCTTCAACTGTCGGTTGGACAGCAATGCCATTCACTCTATGGGATGTACCACCACCACTGAGTGTCTCTTCAAGTCTGTCTATGTTGTCCCATGCAACAGTTGTAAAAACATGGGGATGAGCGTTTGGAAGAATTTTATTTTCATCTGCAAGTTCTAGCTTCTGAAGACACAATGCTGTGTCAACCTCCTCCAGGTGCGAGTAAGACACACTGTGGCCAAGTCTATTCATGATCTGTATCAGTTCCTTGTTTCCTGTCAAAGACTTAATGGCAAAAGGAAGAAGAACATGCTTAGGCGGCTTTGTCCTGCCATTTGTGACAGCAAATACCAGATCACTGCCAAATGAAGTTACCAGGCGTTGGACTCTTGGTGAAGGATTATCACAATTATTCTCGCCAGTCGGCAGTGTCTCCAGGAATGTAGTAACTGGTTCAGGAATAATGCATTTTTCTGTGTCAGGTGGCAATGTTTGGGGTGCATCTTGCTTCTTGATGCTGTTTCTTAACACCATGGCCACTTTTGTGATGACATCCTCTTCTGTGACGGCTCTTTTTTTTTTGTATACTGAATCGAGGCTCGTGAAAGAGCTGACAACCGCGAGGGAAAGACAGCACAGGGGGACCACGAGGGAAAGACAGCACAGGGGGACCGCGAGGGAAAGACAGCACAGGGGGACCGCGAGGGAAAGACAGCACACGGGGACCACGAGGGAAAGACAGCACACGGGGACCACGAGGGAAAGACAGCACACGGGGACCACGAGGGAAAGACAGCACAGGGGGACCACGAGGGAAAGACAGCACACGGGGACCACGAGGGAAAGACAGCACACGGGGACCACGAGGGAAAGACAGCACAGGGGGACCGCGAGGGAAAGACAGTACAGGGGGACCACGAGGGAAAGACAGCACACTGGAACCGCGAGGGAAAGACAGTACAGGGGGACCACGAGGGAAAGACAGCACACGGGGACCGTGAGGGAAAGACAGTACAGGGGGACCATGAGGGAAAGACAGCACACGGGGACCACGAGGGAAAGACAGCACACGGGGACCGCGAGGGAAAGACAGCACACGGGGACCATGAGGGAAAGACAGTACAGGGGGACCGCGAGGGAAAGACAGCACACGGGGACCACGAGGGAAAGACAGCACACGGGGACCACGAGGGAAAGACAGCACAGGGGGACCACGAGGGAAAGACAGCACACGGGGACCACGAGGGAAAGACAGTCAAAGACAGACTTGCTGTCTGGAGATCCTGTTTTAACTTGTGGGCTTGTTTGACAAGAGCTCCAATTGATATACTGTCTGGATAGACAAGAACCTTGCCCTTCTCATCAGAGACAAAGTGGAGTGATCCAGTGAAAGTACTCTCCAACTTTCGGCGGATGTGTTTTTTGGTCGATGGCTTAATTTGTGCAATGCCAAGAGATTTCAGGGGATTCTTCAAGCTTTGATGTGAGGTCCGTCAATGGAAAAACATCAGGATGTGGCCAAAGGTCATTCCTGATGTACATGATGAGCTGCTCATATGCTTGTTCCACCGCTTTCTCATACTCTTGTTCTTCAAGGTCTTCACTCATACTAAATGTGGCTGTAGTCTCTTCTTTTGTGTACAATCTATAGCAAGAGTTGTGGTATTGTCCCTCTGCTGCAACAAGGTCTTGACTCACTGCTGCAAGAACTTTTTCATCAAATTTCCTAGTAGCTGCTTCACGAACTTTGGCATCAGCTCTTAACTCCAAATACTGTGTGAGGCGTTCTCATGTACGTGTTCCTGGCAGGTATTTGCTTGAGCTGTTACAGAAGATACATAGCCTTTCGTATACTCTTGAAGTACTTGGTGCATCTCTAGATGATTTTCTTGTCCCAGTATCTTTAGCCTTAACATCAGCACCTTGGTTCTGGATACCACAGTTTGTGATGGCTTCAAGAAGCTTTTTCATAGTGAATACACTGCGACATTTGCGATGATACTGAATCTGTGGTACTTCACTTTCTTCTAGGCCCCTGGCTATCTCCAAGAGTGGAGTGAGTTTTCTTATTTCTGCCGCTCTAAGCAGGGTTTTCCAGGATTCAAGACCTTGCAGCGTTGCTCGCTCCAAATCATCGCCAGTGCAATGAATGATGCAGCTCATTTTTGCACGTTTCTGCGGTGTTGGATCCTGGTCACAAGTTGTAGATCCATTGTAGATATCTTAGTTCTTCACCAATCTACTGCATATATACACACACCTCTGCAAGGAAAGCAAGGCATAAGACATATTTCATTTAGCATTTACTAGTCACAATATTATTTTAGTATCATAATGCTCTATTTAAAGCAGGTTTCACATTTGTACAGACAATGACAAAAATTTTCGGAAATCGAAGAAACAATGCTTGCATAAAAAGGGTTAACATAGGATTAATTGTTGAAGTTTTGTGAATGATATGTTATTTTAAATCATCTACAATGTCTTATCTATACATTATGAAATAATTTCAGCATCTACATATCAAGAAATAGTAATCAGATCAGTTGAAAAGAAAAACTCTTAATTTTCGATTTTGCAATTGAAACGTGACCTTTTGACCTCTGAGGAAGTCACCTGATAACTAAAGATGAAAATATAATAAAGTTGTGTAGATATATGATGTAGCTTCACAATGAATTATGATTTGTTAAAGTATGTTCAGTAGAACTGAAGTTATAAGCAAAAATGCTACCCCTCTCCCCTAAAATTCAACTTCCAGATTACATGGGGGTGGGTTTGTTCACAGAGTGATAACTATCATTAAGCTACTAGATAGGCAGGGTTATCATACGAAAATATAAACTAGAGACATGTAGAAAGACAAAAATACCAAAATTGTTTGCTGACCTTGGGTGGTACCAAAATCTGTATTGGCCCCTGGACTAAACCCTCTGCCTACTGTGAGTCCTTTACACAGATTTACCTTTTTCCGAAACAATATGCCGTCACATGATGGGGGCAACAACGTATACATCAGGAATGACGACGCTACATGTTCTGACCTCAAGAATGTTGCCTCGGATGACATGGAATGTTTGGTTACAGTTCCATATCAAAAGTCGTATATTTTTGCTCGCTGCCTAATATGATCCACAAAGCTAATCAAATTTTAAAAATATATTTCTGAGCATATTGATGAACATACTTTCATGACACCGATGCAAATGTATCCATTCAAGTAATGGCCGATCTCATCATGACACACAAATGGCAACCATGCCTCAGAATGTGTGAAAAACTGCTGTAGAGGAAGGCTCTTAGGCTTGCGGAAAAGCAAGGCTCGTTTTGATTTGTCGTCAGCAATGGATTAGAACGAAGAGTGAAGGAACCTACTTGCACTGCAGGTAATAATTATGGCTCTGTGCAAGGTATTTTGCTGGATGCCTTCCTGACTGATCGGTCGAAGGACTTTTAGTTTCAGTGTCGAAGACCCCATTGGCACTTCATATCCCTGAGATGCTGTCATTACATGTGTGGTTGCTGTGGTTGAGCACATAGCTGCACTGCGTAGGATGCTCTGGCACTCTTCTGGCGCAAACTGGGATCCACTCCGGAACTGTGTATTTTGATGATATTCCTTAGTCATCCATATTGAAGTACTAGGATATCAAGAGCTGGGAGGATTTTAATGAATAACTGCAGAGAAAAGGGCTCTTTGGAAGATCTGCAAAAATATTGGAGTTGCCTGGTACAATACCATTAGACAACAGTATCAATGTGCAATCCATCAGTCCAAAGAGGGACGAGCATTCAATGAATACCTCCACATGAGAATACCAACCATAAAATCAAAGATTAATGGGAAAACAGCTGTATGACAAGCTGTTTGCATCCTGATCAGTTATCAGCAAACATGACTAGAACACCCGATGTGAGCATTTCTGATATTGAGCATTCCCAGGAGTTTGTTTGTTTAAAACCAAACGTTGTAAAAATACAAATTAAAAAAACAGATCTGCTCAACACTGAGCCAAAGTTTCTGGTCCTGATAACATTCCAACTGGTGTCCTCAAAATCCTTGAACCCGAGCTCTCCTCACCACCAACTCGTCTTCTTAAAACTTGCTTGAGCGAGGGAACCTTGCCGACTGAGTGGAGAACCTCAAACATGATAACTGCTCATAAAAAAAACAAGACCGAAAGTCTAACAGCGACATATCCGGGCTCGTTTGATCCTTTAGTTGAAGAGGATAGTATGACCTGGGTGAGGATATCAGTAAGCAAATAATGCAAGTATTACATTTTAGCAGACTCCACACCACCGCAGGCTCTGATCCTGGCTTCTGTTGTTGAAAGTCATCGCAATGGTCAACCTGATCAGAAACTGTCGTCGACAGAGTTGGAAAGGAAGATCCATGTCAGATAGAGAAAGAAGAATTCTAGGAATAAGGAGAATATACCCGGAACGCTCACCACCGAGCACCCACCTCAAGAACACGATGAGTGACCTTGGTTAAGATGTAAAGTGTTCGTTGCAGGTGCTGAGCATCCTCCCCTCCCCCACCACAAAACCCAGTTTTTCATGCAGGGTTGACTACCCCCCTCCCCAACCTCCAACTCTCCTTCCCCCCCCTCCCCCCACTACAACTTCCCTGCCCCCAAAATTTATTAGCCAACCCAACTTCCTCCCTCCCCACAACCCCAGCAAATTATTACAGCTTGTCAGCAGTTATCAGAACACCACTTCTAATTGAGTCATGAACCATACACCGCTTCAATCCAGTATCCTTACAGTCACAAAAAAGGGATTGCAGTGTTATGATTATATTTATTATATTATTATTATTATTATTATTATTATTACGAAGACGATGTTACTGAATTTATAAACCAAGGCTAATTCCTTACTCCAACGTTAATTAGTACACCACTTCTCATCGAGTCATCCATGAACCATACCACCACTTATAATCCACTAACTTTGCAGTCCCAACAAAGGGATTGCAGTGTTACAATTATATTTATTATATTATTATTAACATTATTATTATGAAAACGATACTACTATACGAAGAAACCTGGGCTAATTTGTCCGAAGCGGCCTGAATGCGAGGCATGAAGGCATGAAGCCTCAGGCCTACACCATTGGAAGATGCGTAAGTAACGCCTGTGCTTTCGAAATTTGATGGTCAATTTAACAATCGGTTTGTTTGTGTTTCACACTGAATGAAAAACGTTGATGTAGAGCATGGCTATTGTGATACGAGTACATTAGAGGTTTGACGATATGTTCGGGCTGAATGGCATATAAATCAAAATGGCAGTGTGTGGAGTCAGCCGTCACAAGCCAAAATGACACCACAGACGTAATCACATCACATCACCTGTCATGTGACCAAATCCTCAGCTCTGATTGGTGTACATTTATGAGGGACATCCATCCATCCATCCATCCATCCATCCAAACATACATATACTGTTCTAGACGGCTTTGCCCTACAGGCTTGCACACCAATCCAAACAAATCACCATCCCGTCAGTCTTCTCCCCACTGTCTCAAACGTCATGGAGTCCATAGTTAATGATTACAACAGGCATTTTAAGGCCATTTTCCCTGCTAGAGTGGGGGTTAGCCTTGCGGGCCCCATGACAATCTTCTCCATTTTGCCCTATTTTCTGCATCTCCCCTTGTTAACCCCATTGCCCGCATTTCTTCTTCCACCACCTTTAGCCAAGTCTTTCTCGGTCTTCCCCGTCCCCTAAGGAAGTTCTACATTCATTTCCATCACTCTTCTCAACCAGTCACTTTCATCCTTCCTCAACACATGACCAAACCATTTCAACCTGTTTCTCTTCACAGCATCCATCACAGGCTCTATTCCCATCATCTTTCGCAATTCATCATTTGTCTTCCTCTCTCTCAATGATACTCCGCAGATCTACCAAACCAATCGCATTTCCACCCTTTCCAGCCTTCGTTGCTGCTCTATGTTCATTACCCATGTCTCGCTCCCATAAATCAAAACACTTCTCACACATGCAGCATATACCTTTCCCTTCAGCTTCAATGACACTCCCCTCCTCGTCAGCACACAACTCAGTTCCCGAAACTTCTTCCATGCGCATCTCACTCTAGCAACCGTTGCCGAGTCTGATCCACCTTCTTCATTCAGCATGTCTCCTAGGTAGCAAAAATGTTTTCACACCTTCCAGTTTCACGCCGTCTCCAAGATCCAACTCAACATTTCCTCCATCTGCAGCTCCCTCTGTGCACCTTACACTTGAATGTAGCTGCCACACTGGTTAATGACCCTCTCAGACCACTACATTTTTGATGAACCCACTCAGCGCACATCGTACATTGAATGGAGATCACTCCGACACCCTTCCTGCACACAGCACACGGCCACTACCCAGTTCTTTCCACCTCACCACATGCTTTACCACTTGCCATCACCTTCGTTTTTCCGAAATTCACCTTCAGACCTTTTGTCAAAATACATTCCTTCCACTTGTTCATCTTCTCCTTCAGTCCATCCATACTTTCCAAAATCAACACCAGATCATCTGCATACAACAACTCCCACGGTAAACCCTCCTTTACATTCTGAGCCAGCACCTCCATCACAGCTACAAATAGTAGTGGACTTAGTACTGACCCCTGATGCACTCCCACCTTCACCTTAAACTCACTAGTGTTCCAGTCCTTCATCCTTCCAGCTGTGCGCGCGCTCTCGTACATTGCCATCACTACTCTGATCAACCATTCTTCCACTCCTAACTTCCTCAATGCCCTCCACTCCTAACTTCCTCAATGCTACCATAGTTAGATTGCAATGTTTATAAATTTCCAGTCCCATAACTTGGTTGTCAACAGTTTGGATTCTGACAAGAATAATGCACATGCCATCCTCATTTTACTCAGGCATAGTTGGAGGCATTTCCCACCTTGACAGAAACGAAGCTAGAATTGCCACTTTATTTCAGAACTTTTGATGCTTTCCGGATATAAGGATCTCATTTGCACTGCAGGGTATTGTGCTGGATTACTGACTTTCTGTCAAATCAGAGCCTGCGAGTAGACATCGAAAGCAAAAGATATATAGCATTACCTACTTCCCCCTCGTGTATTGCAAGTGCAATCCTTGGTCATACCTTTTTTGTTTTTCTTTGTGGGGTGGGGGACTTAGATCTTGTTAGGGAGGTGCATTCAGAAGAGTCTTGATCTATGTTCATGACACCACAATCTCTCATGTCATTTCTGCTTTCATCTCCAGATAATCGGATGTGTAAAGCAGCTGAACAGGAGCAAGATCTGGCAAATTATGAGCACATGAGCAAGACCACATGAGACAACCATTGGCAAATTACATTTAGCGATCAAAGGCAAGAATAGATGCGAGTTTTTTGAAATTATGTTCTCATTGAGAACTCCAACCCACAGTGATCTTGTGCTCAGAATTATCGACACTACAAAACTTGACCTCCATGGGGGGGTGGCGGGGAGGGTCACATGCTGCATTGCAGATGTCACGGGTGTTAGACACAAGTAAAAAAATATAAATAAACTAGCCGAAGGCACACGGCGTTGCCCGGTTTCTTTTTGAATGAATTTACTACTATAATTCAGCTTTTACTCGAGGCCGTAGAAGATTGTCTGCTATAATTCAGCTCAGCTAATTGCGAAATGGGCCCAGCCTGGCCGATGCGGCCTCGACCGGCCTCGCCATCTAGCCTATAACCTTCCCGGGGCCCTGTCCCGACATTTTTGGTTCTTTTTGAATGAACTTACTACTATAATTCAGCTTTTACTCACGACCGTAGAAGATTGACTACTATAATTCAGCTCAGCTTTTAATTGTGAAATGGGCCCAGCCCGGCCGAAGCGGCTTCGACCGGCCTCGCCACCTAGCCTTTAACCTTCCTGGGGCCCGTCCCGACATTTTTGGTTATTTTTCAATGAATTTACTACCGTAATTCAGCTTTTACTCGTGGCTGTAGAAGATCGACTACTATAATTCAGCTCAGCTTTTAATTGCGAAATGGGCCCGGCCCGGCCGAGGTGGGCCTCGACCGGTCTCGCCACCTCACATAAAACCTTCCCGGGGCTCGCCCCGACATTTTTTGTATTAGAGGTTTCCTCCTATCTTTCACCATTCAGGAGATTAGCTTGCGCAGACAAACAAACAAACAAATGAAAAATCGGTCAGAGACCGAGGACTTGCCGGATTTTATTTTTTAATCGCCCATTTAGGACAAATATGGCGGCCGAACCACGTGACCGATGACGTCAACATTAACATATTTTATTCCCCATGGGGAGTTCTTTACAATGAGCCATGTCTCAATGTTTTCTATTCAGCACTTTCGGAGATATGGAGGTGCAAAGTTTTTTGGTTTTTCCAAGATGGCGGCCGAACCACGTGACTGACGACGTCATTATTAACATATTTTATTCCCCATGGAGAGTTCTATACAATGAGCCATGTCTCAATTTTTCTATTCAGCACTTTTGGAGATATGGAGGTGCTAAGTTTTTCGGGTTTTCCAAGATGGCGGCCGAACCACGTGACCTATGACATCAGCATTAACAAACTTTATTCCCCATGGAGAGTTCTTTACAATGAGCCATGTCTCAATTTTTTTTCTATTCAGCACTTTCGGAGATATGGAGGTGCAAATTTTTGCGGTTTTTCCAAGATGGCGGCCGAACCACGTGACTGATGACGTCATCATTAACAAACTTTTTTCCCCATGGGTAGTTCTTGACAATGATACATGTCTCAATTTTTTCTGTTCAGCGCTTTTGGAGATATAGAGGTGCAAAGTTTTCCCAAGATGGCGGCCGCACCACGTGACCGATGACGTCAGCATTAACATGTTTTATTCCCCATGGAGAGTTCTTTACAATGAGCCATGTCTCAATTTTTTCTGTTCAGTACTTTTGGAGATATAGTGGAGCAAAGTTTTGCCGTTTTTCCAAGATGGCGGCCGACCACGTGACATATGACGTCATCATCAACATATTTTATTCCCCATGGAGAGTTCTTTACAATGAGCCATGTCTCAATTTTTTCAATTCAGCACTTTCGGAAATATGGAGGTGCAAAGTTTTTCGGTTTTTCCAAGATGGCGGCCGAAACACGTGACCGATGACGTCATAAATTGGGCACAGTCTATTCCAGGGCAAGACCAATATGTGTGCAAAGTTTGGTGATTCTCCGTGCAACGGTGTAGACGCTGTGCTGCAAACAGACAGACAGACAGACAAACAGACAGACAAACAGACAAATGAAAAATCGGTCAGAGACCGAGGACTTGCCGGAATGTACTTTTTTATCGGCCATTTAGGACAAATATGGCGGCCGAACCACGTGACCGATGACGTCATCATTAACATATTTTATTCCCCATGGAGAGTTCTTTACAATGAGCCATGTCTCAATTTTTTCCATTCTGCACTTTTGGAGATATAGTGGTGCAAAGTTTTCCCGTTTTTCCAAGATGGCGGCCGAACCACGTGACCGATGGCATCATCATTAACATATTTTATTCCCCATGGAGAGTTCTTTACAATGAGCCATGTCTCAATTTTTTCTATTCAGCACTTTCAGAGAAATGGAGGTGCAAAATTTTTCGGTTTTTCCAAGATGGCGGCCGAACCACGTGACATATGACGTCATCATTAACATATTTTATTCCCCATGGAGAGTTCTTTACAATGAGCAATGTCTCAATTTTTTCTGTTCAGCACTTTTGGAGATATAGTGGTGCAAATTTTTGCCGTTTTTCCAAGATGGCGGCCGACCACGTGACATATGACGTCATCATTAACATATTTTATTCCCCATGGAGCGTTCTTTACAATGAGCCATGTCTCAATTTTTTCTGTTCAGAACTTTTGGAGATATCATGGTGCAAAGTTTTGCCGTTTTTCCAAGATGGCGGCCGACCACGTGACTGATGACGTCATCATTAACAGATTTTATTCCCCATGGAGAGTTCTTTACAATGAGCCATGTCTCAATTTTTTCTGTTCAGGACTTTTGGAGATATGGAGGTGCAAAATTTTTCGGTTTTTCCAAGATGGCGGCCGAACCACGTGACCGATGACGTCATCATTTGGGCACAGTATATTAGAGGGCAAGACAAATACGTGTGCAAAGTTTGGTGATTCTACGTGCAACGGTGTAGACGTAGTGCTGCAAACAGACAAACAGACAAACAGACAAACAGACAAACAGACAAATGAAAAATCGGTCAGAGACCGAGGACTTGCCGGAATGTACTTTTTTATCCGCCATTTAGGACAAATATGGCGGCCGAACCACGTGACCGATGACGTCATCATTAACATATTTTATTCCCCATGGAGAGTTCTTTACAATGAGGCATGTCTCAATTTTTTCTATTCAGCACTTTTGGACACATAGAGGTGCTAAGTTTTTCGGTTTTTCCAAGATGGCGGCCGAACCATGTTACATATGACGTCATCATTAACAAATTTTATTCCCCATGGAGAGTTCTTTACAATGAGCCATGTCTCAATTTTTTCTGTTCAGCACTTTTGGAGATATAGTGGTGCAAAGTTTTGCCGTTTTTCCAAGATGGCGGCCGACCACGTGACATATGACATCATCATTAACATATTTTATTCCCCATGGAGAGTTCTTTACAATGAGCCATGTCTCAATTTTTTCTGTTCAGTACTTTCGGAGATATAGAGGTGCAAAATTTTTTCGGTTTTTCCAAGATGGCCGCCGAACCACGTGACTGATGACGTCATCATTAACATATTTTATTCCCCATGGACAGTTCTTTACAATGAGCCATGTCTCAATTTTCTCTATTCAGCACTTTCGGAGATATGGAGGTGCAAATTTTTTCCAAGATGGCGGCCGAACCACGTGACCGATGACGTCATCATTTGGGCACAGTATATTAGAGGGCAAGACAAATAAGTGTGCAAAGTTTGGCTATTCTACGTATAGAAAGATTCTACATATAGAAAGTTTTCGGGTTTTTCCAAGATGGCGGCCGAACCACGTGACCAATGACGTCATCATTAACATATTTTATTCCCCATCTAGAGTTCTTTACAATGAGCCATGTCTCAATTTTTTCTGTTCAGTACTTTCGGAGATATAGAAGTACAAAGTTTTTCGGTTTTTCCAAGATGGCGGCCGAACCACGTCACGGATGACATCATCAATTGGGCACAGTCTATTCCAGGGCAAGACCAATATGTGTGCAAAGTTTGGCGATTCTACGTGCAACGGTGTAGACGCAGTGCTGCAAACAGACAGACAGACAAACAGACAGATGAAAAATCGGTCAGAGACCGAGGACTTGCCGGAATGTACTTTTTTATCCGCCATTTAGGACAAATATGGCGGCCGAACCACGTGACCGATGACGTCATCATTAACATATTTTATTCCCCATGGAGAGTTCTTTACAATGAGGCATGTCTCAATTTTTTCTATTCAGCACTTTTGGACACATAGAGGTGCTAAGTTTTTCGTTTTTTCCAAGATGGCGGCCGAACCACGTTACATATGACGTCATCATTAACAAATTTTATTCCCCATGGAGAGTTCTTTACAATGAGCCATGTCTCAATTTTTTCTGTTCAGCACTTTTGGAGATATAGTGGTGCAAAGTTTTGCCGTTTTTCCAAGATGGCGGCCGACCACGTGACATATGACATCATCATTAACATATTTTATTCCCCATGGAGAGTTCTTTACAATGAGCCATGTCTCAATTTTTTCTGTTCAGCACTTTTGGAGATTTCGTGGTGCAAAGTTTTGCCATTTTTCCAAGATGGCGGCCGACCACGTGACTGATGACGTCATCATTAACATATTTTATTCCCCATGGAGAGTTCTTTACAATGAGCCATGTCTCAATTTTTTCTGTTCAGTACTTTCGGAGATATAGAGGTGCAAAATTTTTTCGGTTTTTCCAAGATGGCCGCCGAACCACGTGACTGATGACGTCATCATTAACATATTTTATTCCCCATGGACAGTTCTTTACAATGAGCCATGTCTCAATTTTCTCTATTCAACACTTTCGGAGATATGGAGGTGCAAATTTTTTCCAAGATGGCGGCCGAACCACGTGACCGATGACGTCATCATTTGGGCACAGTATATTAGAGGGCAAGACAAATAAGTGTGCAAAGTTTGGCTATTCTACGTATAGAAAGATTCTACATATAGAAAGTTTTCGGGTTTTTCCAAGATGGCGACCGAACCACGTGACCAATGACGTCATCATTAACATATTTTATTCCCCATCTAGAGTTCTTTACAATGAGCCATGTCTCAATTTTTTCTGTTCAGTACTTTCGGAGATATAGAAGTACAAAGTTTTTCGGTTTTTCCAAGATGGCGGCCGAACCACGTCACCGATGACATCATCAATTGGGCACAGTCTATTCCAGGGCAAGACCAATATGTGTGCAAAGTTTGGCGATTCTACGTGCAACGGTGTAGACGCAGTGCTGCAAACAGACAGACAGACAAACAGACAGACAAACAGACAAACAGACAAATGAAAAATCGGTCAGAGACCGAGGACTTGCCGGAATGTACTCTTTTATCGGCCATTTAAGACAAATATGGCGTCCGAACCACGTGATAGATGACGTCATCATTAACATATATTATTCCCCATGGAGAGTTCTTTACAAAGAGCCATGTCTCAACTTTTTCTATTCAGCACTTTTGGAGATATGGAGGTGCTACGTTTTTCGGTTTTTCCAAGATGGCAGCCGAACCACGTGACCTATGATGTCATCATTAACATATTTTATTCCCCATGGAGAGTTCTTTACAATGAGCCATGTCTCAATTTTTTCTATTCAGCACTTTCAGAGATATGGAGGTGCACAATTTTTCGGTTTTTCCAAGATGGCGGCCGAACCACGTGACATATGACGTCATCATTAACATATTTTATTCCCCATTGAGAGTTCTTTACAATGAGCCATGTCGCAATTTTTTCCATTCTGCACTTTTGGAGATATAGTGGTGCAAAGTTTTCCCATTTTTCCAAGATGGCGGCCGAACCACGTGACCGATGGCGTCATCATTAACATATTTTATTCCCCATGGAGAGTTCTTTACAATGAGCCATGTCTCAATTTTTTCTGTTCAGCACTTTTGGAGATTTTGTGGTGCAAAGTTTTGCCGTTTTTCCAAGATGGCGGCCGACCACGTGACTGATGACGTCATCATTAACATATTTTATTCCCCATGGAGAGTTCTTTACAATGAGCCATGTCTCAATTATTTCTGTTCAGCACTTTTGGAGATATAGTGGTGCAAAGTTTTGCCGTTTTTCCAAGATGGCGGCCGACCACGTGACATATGATGGCATCATTAACATATTTTATTCCCCATGGAGAGTTCTTTCCAATGAGCCATGTCTCAATTTTTTCTGTTCAGCACTTTTGGAGATATAGTGGCGCAACGTTTTGCCGTTTTTCCAAGATGGCGACCGAACCACGTGACTGATGACGTCATCATTTACATATTTTATTCCCCATGGAGAGTTCTTTCCAATGAGCCATGTCTCAATTTTTTCTGTTCAGCACTTTTGGAGATATAGTGGCGCAACCTTTTTGCCGTTTTTCCAAGATGGCGACCGAACCACGTGACTGATGACGTCATCATTTACATATTTTATTCCGCATGGAGAGTTCTTTCCAATGAGCCATGTCTCAATTTTTTCTGTTAAGTACTTTCGGAGATATAGAGGTGCAAATTTATTCGGTTTTTCCAAGATGGCGGCCGAACCACGTCACCGATGACGTCATCATTGAGGCACAGTATATTAGAGGGCAAGACCATTATGTGTGCAAAGTTTGGCGATTCTCCGTGCAACGGTGTAGACGCAGTGCTGCAAACAGACAAACAGACAGACAAACAGACAGACAAACAGACAGACAGACAAACAAACGAACAGATCAACATACTTGCCGGAAAAAAATTTCCGGCAAGTAATGAAAAATCGGTCAGAGACCGAGGACTTGCCGGAATGTACTCTTTTATCGGCCATTTAAGACAAATATGGCGTCCGAACCACGTGATAGATGACGTCATCATTAACATATATTATTCCCCATGGAGAGTTCTTTACAAAGAGCCATGTCTCAACTTTTTCTATTCAGCACTTTTGGAGATATGGAGGTGCTACGTTTTTCGGTTTTTCCAAGATGGCAGCCGAACCACGTGACCTATGATGTCATCATTAACATATTTTATTCCCCATGGAGAGTTCTTTACAATGAGCCATGTCTCAATTTTTTCTATTCAGCACTTTCAGAGATATGGAGGTGCACAATTTTTCGGTTTTTCCAAGATGGCGGCCGAACCACGTGACATATGACGTCATCATTAACATATTTTATTCCCCATTGAGAGTTCTTTACAATGAGCCATGTCGCAATTTTTTCCATTCTGCACTTTTGGAGATATAGTGGTGCAAAGTTTTCCCATTTTTCCAAGATGGCGGCCGAACCACGTGACCGATGGCGTCATCATTAACATATTTTATTCCCCATGGAGAGTTCTTTACAATGAGCCATGTCTCAATTTTTTCTGTTCAGCACTTTTGGAGATTTTGTGGTGCAAAGTTTTGCCGTTTTTCCAAGATGGCGGCCGACCACGTGACTGATGACGTCATCATTAACATATTTTATTCCCCATGGAGAGTTCTTTACAATGAGCCATGTCTCAATTATTTCTGTTCAGCACTTTTGGAGATATAGTGGTGCAAAGTTTTGCCGTTTTTCCAAGATGGCGGCCGACCACGTGACATATGATGGCATCATTAACATATTTTATTCCCCATGGAGAGTTCTTTCCAATGAGCCATGTCTCAATTTTTTCTGTTCAGCACTTTTGGAGATATAGTGGCGCAACGTTTTGCCGTTTTTCCAAGATGGCGACCGAACCACGTGACTGATGACGTCATCATTTACATATTTTATTCCCCATGGAGAGTTCTTTCCAATGAGCCATGTCTCAATTTTTTCTGTTCAGCACTTTTGGAGATATAGTGGCGCAACCTTTTTGCCGTTTTTCCAAGATGGCGACCGAACCACGTGACTGATGACGTCATCATTTACATATTTTATTCCGCATGGAGAGTTCTTTCCAATGAGCCATGTCTCAATTTTTTCTGTTAAGTACTTTCGGAGATATAGAGGTGCAAATTTATTCGGTTTTTCCAAGATGGCGGCCGAACCACGTCACCGATGACGTCATCATTGAGGCACAGTATATTAGAGGGCAAGACCATTATGTGTGCAAAGTTTGGCGATTCTCCGTGCAACGGTGTAGACGCAGTGCTGCAAACAGACAAACAGACAGACAAACAGACAGACAAACAGACAGACAGACAAACAAACGAACAGATCAACATACTTGCCGGAAAAAAATTTCCGGCAAGTAACAAACAGACAAACGAACAGATCAACATACTTGCCGGAATCTTTTCCGGCAAGTAACAAACGAACAGATCAACATACTTGCCGGAATCTTTTCCGGCAAGTAACGAACAGATCAACATACTTGCCGGAAAAATGAAAAATCGGTTAGAGACCGAGGACTTGCCGGAATGTACTTTTTTATCGGCCATTTAGAACAAATATGGCGGCCGAACTACGTGATACATGACGTCATCATTAACATATTTTATTCCCCATGGAGAGTTCTTTACAATGAGCCATGTCTCAATTTTTTCTATTCAGCACTTTTGGAGATATAGTGGTGCAAATTTTTTCGGTTTTTCCAAGATGGCGACCGAACCACGTGACTGATGACGTCATCATTAACATATTTTATTCCCCATGGAGAGTTCTTTACAATGAGCCATGTCTCAATTTTTTCTATTCAGCACTTTCGGAGATATAGAGGTGCAAAGTTTTTCGGTTTTTCCAAGATGGCGGCCGAACCACGTCACCGATGACGTCATCAATTGGGCACAGTCTATTCCAGGGCAAGACCAATATGTGTGCAAAGTTTGGCGTTTCTACGTGCAACGGTGTAGACGCAGTGCTGCAAACAGACAGACAGACAGACAGATGAAAAATCGGTCAGAGACCGAGGACTTGCCGGAATTTACTTTTTTATCGGCCATTTCGGACAAATATGGCGGTCGAACCACGTGACCGATGACGTCATCATTAACATATTTTATTCCCCATGGAGAGTTCTTTACAATGAGCCATGTCTCAATTTTTTCTATTCAGCACTTTTGGAGATATGGAGGTGCAAAAGTTTTCGGTTTTTCCAACATGGCGGCCGACTACGTGACTGATGACGTCATCATTAACATATTTTATTCCCCATGGAGAGTTCTTTACAATGAGCCATGTCTCAATTTTTTCTATTCAGCACTTTCGGAGATATGGAGGTGCTAAGTTTTTCGGTTTTTCCAAGATGGCGGCCGACTACGTGGCTGATGACGTCATCATTAACATATTTTATTCCCCATGGAGAGTTCTTTACAATGAGCCATGTCTCAATTTTTTCTGTTCAGCACTTTTGGAGATATAGTGGTGCAAATTTTTGCCGTTTTTCCAAGATGGCGGCTGACCACGTGACATATGACGTCATCATTAACATATTTTATTCCCCATGGAGAGTTCTTTACAATGAGCCATGTCTCAATTTTTTCTGTTCAGCACTTTTGGAGATATAGTGGTGCAAAGTTTTGCCGTTTTTCCAAGATGGCGCCCGAAACACGTGACTGATGACGTCATCATTAACATATTTTATTCCCCATGGAGAGTTCTTTACAATGAGCCATGTCTCAATTTTTTCTGTTCAGCACTTTTGGAAATATAGTGGCGCAACGTTTTGCCGTTTTTCCAAGATGGCGACCGAACCACGTGACTGATGACGTCATCATTTACATATTTTATTCCCCATGGAGAGTTCTTTACAATGAGCCTTGTCTCAATTTTTTCTGTTCAGTACTTTCGGAGATATAGAGGTGCAAAGGTTTTCGGTTTTTCCAAGATGGCGGCCGAACCACGTCACCGATGACGTCATCAATTGGGCACAGTCTATTCCAGGGCAAGACCAATATGTGTGCAAAGTTTGGCGATTCTATGTGCAACAGTGTAGACGCAGTGCTGCAAACAGACAGACAGACAGACAGACAAACAGACAGACAGACAGACAAACAAACGAACAGATCAACATACTTGCCGGAAAATTTTTCCGGCAAGTAACAAACAGACAAACAGACAGACAAACAAATGAAAAATCGGTCAGAGACCGAGGACTTGCCGGAATGTACTTTTTTATCGGCCATTTAGGACAAATATGGCGGCCGAACCACGTGACCGATGACGTCATCATTAACATATTTTATTCCCCATGGAGAGTTCTTTTCAATGAGCCATGTCTCAATTTTTTCTATTCAGCACTTTCAGAGATATGGAGGTGCAATTTTTTCCAAGATGGCGGCCGAACCACGTGACCGATGACGTCATCATTTACATATTTTATTCCCCGTGGAGAGTTCTTTACAATGAGCCATGTCTCAATTTTTTCTGTTCAGTACTTTCGGAGTTATAGAGGTGCAAAGTTTTTCGGTTTTTCCAAGATGGCGGCCGAACCACGTCACCGATGACGTCATCAATTGGGCACAGTCTATTCCAGGCCAAGACGAATATGTGTGCAAAGTTTGGCGATTCTCCGTGCAACGGTGTAGACGCAGTGCTGCAAACAGACAGACAGACAAACAGACAAACAGACAGACAGACAAACGAACAGATCAACATACTTGCCGGAAAAAAATTTCCGGCAAGTAACGAACAGATCAACATACTTGCCGGAATCTTTTCCGGCAAGTAACAAACGAACAGATCAACATACTTGCCGGAAAAATTTTTCCGGCAAGTAATGAAAAATCGGTTAGAGACCGAGGACTTGCCGGAATGTACTTTTTTATCGGCCATTTAGAACAAATATGGCGGCCGAACTACGTGATACATGACGTCATCATTAACATATTTTATTCCCCATGGAGAGTTCTTTACAATGAGCCATGTCTCAATTTTTTCTATTCAGCACTTTTGGAGATATAGTGGTGCAAATTTTTTCGGTTTTTCCAAGATGGCGACCGAACCACGTGACTGATGACGTCATCATTAACATATTTTATTCCCCATGGAGAGTTCTTTACAATGAGCCATGTCTCAATTTTTTCTATTCAGCACTTTCGGAGATATGGAGGTGCAAAGTTTTTCGGTTTTTCCAAGATGGCGGCCGAACCACGTCACCGATGACGTCATCAATTGGGCACAGTCTATTCCAGGGCAAGACCAATATGTGTGCAAAGTTTGGCGATTCTACGTGCAATGGTGTAGACGCAGTGCTGCAAACAGACAGACAGACAGACAGATGAAAAATCGGTCAGAGACCGAGGACTTGCCGGAATTTACTTTTTTATCGGCCATTTAGGACAAATATGGTGGCTGAACCACCTGACCGATGACATCTTCATTAACATATTTTATTCCCCACGGAGAGTTCTTTACAATGAGCCATGTCTCAATTTTTTCTGTTCAGCACTTTTGGAGATGGAGGTGCAACGTTTTTCGGATTTTCCAAGATGGCAGCCGAACCACGTGACCGATGACGTCATCATTAACATATTTTATTCCCCATGGAGAGTTCTTTCCAATGAGCCATGTCTCAATTTTTTCTATTCAGCACCTTCGGAGATATGGAGGTGCAAAGTTTTTCGGATTTTCCAAGATGGCGGCAGAACCACGTGACTGATGACGTCATCATTAACATATTTTATTCCCCATGGAGAGTTCTTTACAATGAGCCATGTCTCAATTTTTTCTGTTCAGCACTTTTGGAGATATAGTGGTGCAAATCTTTGCCGTTTTTCCAAGATGGCGGCCGACCACGTGACATATGACGTCATCATTAACACATTTTATTCCCCATGGAGAGTTCTTCACAATGAGCCATGTCTCAATTTTTTCTGTTCAGTACTTTCAGAGATATAGCGGTGCAAATTTTTTCGGTTTTTCCAAGATGGCGGCCGAACCACGACACCGATGAGGTCATCAATTGGGCACAGTCTATTCCAGGGCAAGACCAATATGTGTGCAAAGTTTGGCGATTCTCCGTGCAACGGTGTAGACGCAGTGCTGCAAACAGACAGACAGACAGACAAACAGACAAACAGACAAACAGACAGATGAAAAATCGTTCAGAGACCGAGGACTTGCCGGAATGTACTTTTTTATCCGCCATTTAGGACAAATATGGCGGCCGAACCACGTGACCGATGACGTCATCATTAACATATTTTATTCCCCATGGAGAGTTCTTTACAATGAGGCATGTCTCAATTTTTTCTATTCAGCACTTTTGGACACATAGAGGTGCTAAGTTTTTCGGTTTTTCCAAGATGGCGGCCGAACCACGTGACATATGACGTCATCATTAACAAATTTTATTCCCCATGGAGAGTTCTTTACAATGAGCCATGTCTCAATTTTTTCTGTTCAGCACTTTTGGAGATATAGTGGTGCAAAGTTTTGCCGTTTTTCCAAGATGGCGGCCGACCACGTGACATATGACGTCATCATTAACATATTGTATTCCCCATGGAGAGTTCTTTACAATGAGCCATGTCTCAATTTTGTCTGTTCAGTACTTTCGGAGATATAGAGGTGCAAAGTTTTTCGGTTTTTCCAAGATGGCGGCCAAACCACGTGACCGATGACATCATCATTAACATATTTTATTCCCCATGGAGAGTTCTTTACAATGCGCCATGTCTCAATTTTGTCTGTTCAGTACTTTCGGAGATATAGAGGTGCAAAGTTTTTCGGTTTTTCCAAGATGGCGGCCGAACCACGTCACCGATGACGTCATCAATTGGGCACAGTCTATTCCAGGGCAAGACCAATATGTGTGCAAAGTTTGGTGATTCTACATGCAACGGTGTAGACGCAGTGCTGCAAACAGACAGACAGACAGACAAACAGACAAACAGACAAACAGACAGACAAACGAGCAGATCAACATACTTGCCGGAAAATTTTTTCCGGCAAGTAATGAAAAATCGGTCAGAGACCGAGGACTTGCCGGAATGTACTTTTTTATTGGCCATTGAGGACAAATATGGCGGCCGAACCACGTGACCGATGACGTCATCATTAACATATTTTATTCCCCATGGAGAGTTCTTTACAATGAGGCATGTCTCAATTTTTTCTATTCAGCACTTTTGGACACATAGAGGTGCTAAGTTTTTCGGTTTTTCCAAGATGGCGGCCGAACCACGTGACATATGACGTCATCATTAACAAATTTTATTCCCCATGGAGAGTTCTTTACAATGAGCCATGTCTCAATTTTTTCTGTTCAGCACTTTTGGAGATATAGTGGCGCAACGTTTTGCCGTTTTTCCAAGATGGCGACCGAACCACGTGACTGATGACGTCATCAATTGGGCACAGTCTATTCCAGGGCAAGACCAATATGTGTGCAAAGTTTGGCGATTCTACGTGCAACGGTGTAGACGCAGTGCTGCAAACAGACAGATAGACAGACAGACAAACAGACAGACAAACAGACAAACAAACGAACAGATCAACATACTTGCCGGAAAATTTTTCCGGCAAGTAACAAACAGACAAACGAACAGATCAACATACTTGCCGGAAAAATTTTTCTGGCAAGTAACAAACAGACAAACAGACAGATGAAAAATCGGTCAGAGACCGAGGACTTGCCGGAATGTACTTTTTTATCGGCCATTTAGGACAAATATGGCGGCCGAACCACGTGATAGATGACGTCATCATTAACATATATTATTCCCCATGGAGAGTTCTTTACAAAGAGCCATGTCTCAACTTTTTCTATTCAGCACTTTTGGAGATATGGAGGTGCTACGTTTTTCGGTTTTTCCAAGATGGCGGCCGAACCACGTGACCTATGATGTCATCATTAACATATTTTATTCTCCATGGAGAGTTCTTTACAATGAGCCATGTCTCAATTTTTTCTATTCAGCACTTTCAGAGATATGGAGGTGCAAAATTTTTCGGTTTTTCCAAGATGGCGGCCGAACCACGTGACATATGACATCATCATTAACAAATTTTATTACCCATGGAGAGTTCTTTACAATGAGACATGTCTCAATTTTTTCTGTTCAGCACTTTTGGAGATATAGCGGTGCAAAGTTTTGCCGTTTTTCCAAGATGGCGGCCGACCACGTGACGTATGACATCATCATTAACGTATTTTATTCCGCATGGAGAGTTCTTTACAATGAGCCATGTCTCAATTTTTTCTGTTCAGCACTTTTGGAGATTTCGTGGTGCAAAGTTTTGCCGTTTTTCCAAGATGGCGGCCGACCACGTGACTGATGATGTCATCATTAACATATTTTATTCCCCATGGAGAGTTCTTTACAATGAGCCATGTCTCAATTTTTTCTGTTCAGTACTTTCGGAGATATAGAAGTGCAAAGTTTTTCGGTTTTTCCAAGATGGCGGTCGAACCACGTCACCGATGACGTCATCAATTGGGCACAGTCTATTCCAGGGCAAGACCAATATGTGTGCAAAGTTTGGCGAATCTCCGTGCAACGGTGTAGACGCAGTGCTGCAAACAGACAGACAGACAAACAAACGAACAGATCAACATACTTGCCGGAATCTTTTCCGGCAAGTAATGAAAAATCGGTCAGAGACCGAGGACTTGCCGGAATGTACTTTTTTATCGGCCATTTAGGACAAATATGGCGGCCGAACCACGTGATCGATGACGTCATCATTAACATATTTTATTCCCCATGGAGAGTTCTTTACAATGAGCCATGCCTCAATTTTTTCTATTCAGGACTTTTGGAGATGTGGAGGTGCAGAGTTTTTCGGTTTTTCCAAGATGGCGGCCGAACCATGTGACCAATGACATCATCATTAACATATTTTATTCCCCATGGAGAGTTCTTTACAATGAGCCATGTCTCAATTTTTTCTATTCAGCACTTTCGGAGATATGGAGGTGCTAGCTTTTTCGGTTTTTCCAAGATGGCGGCCGACCACGTGACTGATGACGTCATCATTAACATATTTTATTCCCCATGGAGAGTTCTTTACAATGAGCCATGTCTCAATTTTTTCTGTTCAGCACTTTTGGAGATTTCGTGGTGCAAAGTTTTGCCGTTTTTCCAAGATGGCGGCCGACCACGTGACTGATGATGTCATCATTAACATATTTTATTCCCCATCGAGAGTTCTTTACAATGAGCCATGTCTCATTTTTTTCTGTTCAGCACTTTTGGAGATTTCGTGGTGCAAAGTTTTGCCGTTTTTCCAAGATGGCGGCCGACCACGTGACATATGACGTCATCATTAACATATTTTATTCCCCATGGAGAGTTCTTTACAATGAGCCATGTCTCAATTTTTTCTGTTCAGTACTTTCGGAGATATAGAAGTGCAAAGTTTTTCGGTTTTTCCAAGATGGCGGCCGAACCACGTCACCGATGACGTCATCAGTTGGGCACAGTCTATTCCAGGGCAAGACCAATATGTGTGCAAAGTTTGGCGATTCTACGTGCAACGGTGTAGACGCAGTGTTGCAAACAGACAGACAGACAAACAGACAGACAGACAGACAAACAGACAAACGAACAGATCAACATACTTGCCGGAAAATTTTTCCGGCAAGTAACAAACAGACAAACGAACAGATCAACATACTTGCCGGAAAATGTTTCCGGCAAGTAACAAACAAACGAACAGATCAACATACTTGCCGGAATCTTTTCCGGCAAGTAACAAACGAACAGATCAACATACCTGCCTGAAAATTTTTTCCGGCAAGTAACAAACAAACGAACAGATCAACATACTTGCCGGAATCTTTTCCGGCAAGTAACAAACAGACAGACAGATGAAAAATCGGTCAGAGACCGAGGACTTGCCGGAATTTACTTTATCGGCCATTTTGGACAAACATGGCGGCCGAACCACATGGCCGATGACGTCATCATTAACATATTTTATTCCCCATGGAGAGTTCTTTACAATGAGCCATGTCTCAATTTTTTCTGTTCAGCACTTTCGGAGATATCGAGGTGCAAAGTTTTTCCAAGATGGCGGCCGAACCACGTGACTGATGACGTCATCATTAACATATTTTATTCCCCATGGAGAGTTCTTTACAATGAGTCATGTCTCAATTTTTTCTATTCAGTACTTTCAGAGATATGGAGGTGCAAAGTTTTGCCGTTTTTCCAAGATGGCGGCCGAAACACGTGACCGATGACGTCATAAATTGGGCACAGTCTATTCCAGGGCAAGACGAATATGTGTGCAAAGTTTGGCGATTCTCCGTGCAACGGTGTAGACGCAGTGCTGCAAACAGACAGACAGACAGACAAACGAACAGATCAACATACTTGCCGGAATCTTTTCCGGCAAGTAACAAACGAACAGATCAACCTACTTGCCGGAATCTTTTCCGGCAAGTCACAAACACTTTCTTTTATATATATATATATATATATATATATATATAGAAGATAAGCTGAGAGAATCTCCAGGTTACGGGCCTTGTCATTTCATTCCGGTACCAACTTGCTGCAATCCAGTATCGCTCACCTCTACAAGAGTTGTGTGCGAAGTATAATGGAATGTGCGTCACCAGAAAGAAAGTGCCCCCAGTGTGCCCTCCATCTCTGGACAGGTTGCAAAGTTCATCATTCACCAGGCAGCTTGCGTTTCCTATCCTATGTGACACCATGCGTGCCAGTGCATTTCATGAAGCACAAGGTCATTTTGCTGTTCCAAGTCCCCGAAAGTGCTTACTATCACGCAGCACAAGTCCCAAACTGCAGGCAGGTCATTGGTCCTGCACTAAAAGCATTTATGCAACTTGCTCCCTTGGGCAATTGGTTGGGTCAAGCATCGTGACAACTTCAGCAAACCTTATACGCTGTATTTGGCAATTAGTTTGGCATCGTGAAACTATGTCAACTCCAGGTTCTGAGTAATATAGTTAGTCTCGTTCCGTCAAGTCATGGCAGATATCTGATGACATTCATGATCAGATTCATCCAAACATTCATATCCTGCACTGTTTCCCGAAGCTATAAAAATAATATACATTAAAATAAAATAAGAACGGCACTCGGTAGATTGCATACCTCTGCCAGGCTGAACAGTTTACGTTGTGTATTCCACCAATAGGCCGGATCTGGATCCGGACCTGAACGAAAAGCTAATTGGCTTGTTCTTGTCGCCCAACCAACTCATCCACCTTGTTTTGTCATAATCCGTCCACAACTTTTTGAAACATCATTCTATATCATTTTTGGCCCCATCTCTCAGTGGTGAAGAATCCACTTTATTTTAAATTTTAAAAAAAACATTCTCATATCCGGATCTGGATATAATTAATTCGTCCTGGTCACACACCCAACCAATACACCAAGTTTCATCTGAATCCGTCCACATATTTTTGAGAGACAAACAGACAAACAGATGGGAGCAAAACATAACCTCCGTTCACCTTTGGTGGCGTAAGTAAAAATGCGCATAAATACATAAAAATATAAAACATCAAAATAATATATACTCTGATGAATATACATCAAAATATACTCTGGTGAATATGCATCAATATAAAATAAAATAATGACAAATAATAATTTTCAATTACCACAAAATATCATTTTTTGAAACATTATTGTTATTTGATTAGGAAATAATATTTATGACCGTTCAATGAAACAGCAAACATCCTTTATGTGCACAGAATAAACTAAAGGCCAATTCTGCAAGCACAGATCATCGAGTGAGCAATACGTGATGGACAAATAAACAAAACAGGCAATAAAAAAAGAAAAAGACCATAGCAAGGTTATTGGCAGTTTTTACGTCATGGGTTTTTGTATGAGGGTGAGAATGTGCCACCTGGTGGGTGAGCCCAATGATTTTTACCAGGTCCAAGTCACCCCATGCAATCCTCAACACAGAGTTGCAATAACAGCGGTTTATCTTTATGCAGTGTTACCGCTTTATGCAGTGTTATCATAGTGTTACCGCAGTGTTTGACCTCACCCAGCCTGTCCAATCTTTCCAGCTGCACGTTTGATCGGGGGTTGGGCCTTTTTGTGCGAACGATTAGCCTTTTCCTCCTTGGGATCAAAGTAGAAAAATGTGAACGTTTCAAGACGTTCCTCACGATCCAATAGGGCAGCCTCCCCCACCTCCGCCACTGCCACATCCCACTGTATTTTGACACGAGGAGGCATGGGTTTGGTAACCTGGGTATGGTGGGGGTGGTGGTGAAGACAATTTTTGTTAGACTTCAATAAGAAGAAATACCAACGATTTCACATGCACCAAACACCCCTTCACTTTACCTCAACAATCACCCCTTAACACAGGATCCCAGCCCAACTAAAAGTGTCTCACTTTAGCTCGCTCTGTGGCTGACGAGGCACGTCGAGCAAGTTCGGCCACCAACTCATCATACTGCTCCAGGCCCTTGTATGCAACAACGCTGCGATCAACCAACCAGGCTCGCTCAGCGGCTGGCCCAAAAAACTGCATGTGATAACGTCGGCTCGTTGTTTTTGACATTTCTGCACAAGTGCACAACCACAAAACCGAATGAGAACAAATATTTCTGCATAATAAACAGGGAAATCAGCAACAACTGCCACAACGGTCATCGGAGCCCAGGGTTCGAAATAAGCGCTAGCCCGGGTGCCAAATGCCACCAAAAACTCAGTTTGGCCACGAAAACCTGGCCCTAGGTGGCCCGTGTGGCCACTCGTCAAAATTGTCGATGTATTCGGTCGTTACTTATCATTATGCAATCTCAACCAACTGCACTTGCCAAGCAGACTACAGGTCACACGGTGGAGGTCGTAACGACTTCATTTGGCCAATTCAAATGGTACAATAAAATAATAACGACAATAATTGGCAGTATGAAAAATAATAATAATAAAGTGATCCCCCCTGACCACTCCAGTGAATATATTTTAAATTTGTATGCCATTACAATAACGGTAATCCCATAATCATAATAGTTAATCTCACCAACACTGCCAGCCAAAAACAAACCAGCTTAAACAGCTTATGCAGGTGTGTCGTCACATCATCAATGAGCTTGCCAATCCAGCCGTCCCTTACTAACCGTTTCCATGGAGCCGAGTGCTAGCGTGAGTGCTTAAGCCACTTGGCGAGCGCTCTACAAGATGCTTGGTAATGGAACACCGACTGAGTTGTATCTAAAACTGGAGCGAACTCCGCTGTGGGGATATTTAGATAGCGATTGGTCATTACCTCCACCTTGGATTAGCATACCCAGGTAGACTGTTTACCTCAATGGTTTCCGTTAAAAACATGGTGTTCATGTTTAGTGTTATGTTTTGTTTAGTGCTGCAATCACATGTATTCACACGAGTTGAAAGTGATCAAAACCATCGGTTTTTACAAGTTAGGAAACTTTATTTTATATTAAACTGACGTGGCTTCAGCTCGCTACGCTCGCCTCACCTACGCTCGCCTCACCACACGTCGCCGCAGAGGCACGGGCTTGTTTAAACTGAGGATGACGACCTGACTGAATTTGAGTTGCTGTGTTGTTCTGATTTACACAAATCAAAATACCAACATTTATTTTGTACAAATTTATTTCTAATATTGGTGATATTATTTATTTGTAACAAAAAAGGTCCATGTGGTGTAAAGCTCTAACGTCTAAATGGTCATGGGTCGAAGCTGTCTAATTGGTCTGAAGAGTGTAACGGGTCTAAATGGTGTTAAGGTCAAATGGCTCGAAAGGGACTTAAGGGGTGTAAAGGCTTAAAGGGTATTAAAGGTTGGAAGGGTGAAGGGATCTCATGGTGTCTAACGTATTGAAAGGGTCTTAAAGTTAAAAGCGGTCTTAAGGATCTTGAGGGTCTTCAGGATCTTGGGGTTTAATAGGTCTAAAGGGTCTTATGGGTCTTAAGTGTATTTTGAAAATTGGGGTATTTTGTATCTTTTGCATCTTTGGGGTCTTTTGGGTCTTCATGGTCTTTATGGGCCTTCAGGATATTTTGGGCATTCGGGGTATTTTAGGTTTTCTGGGTATTTAAGGGTCTTCAGCGTATTTTGGATGTTTGGGATATTTTGGGTCTTTGAAGTCTTCGTGGTCTTTTGTGTCGTCATTGTCCTTGTGGGTATTTTAGGTATTTTGGGTCTTCGGAGTCTTTTGAGGCTTTGGGGCGTTTTGGTTATTTGGGGTCTTTGGGGTATTTGGGGTAGTTTGGGTCTTTTGAATCTTTGGGGGTCTTCCGGTTATTTTGGGTCCTCTGGGTCTTTTGAGTGTTTAGGGTCTTTTGGGTCTTAAAGGGTCTTCAAAGGTCTAAGGCATCTCAGCAGTCTAAAGGGTCGAAAGGTATATTCCAACAATACGTAATTAATAGACGTACAGAAGTAATAGAGAGGACGCGACCGGCGTTCAAACAATACATAATTAATAAACACGTAATCACAGCTTCACAGGGGTCTTCGGGGTCTTTTGTGTCTTTGGGTTCTTCCGGTTATTTTGCGCCCTTTGGGTCTACTGAGTCTTTAAGGGTGTTTGTGGTCTTAAAGGATCTTCAAAGGTCAAAGGGATCTCAGCAGTCTAAAGGGTCGAAAGGTATATTCCAACAATCGGTATATAAATAGACGAACATAATTAATAGAAAGGAAGTAACCTACGTTCAAACAGTGCAGTATTAATACACATCATCACAGCTTGACGGCTTCCGGACGGACTGACAAACGTACGGCTTCACGGACCGTGGTGTGTGTGTGTGTGTGTGTGTGTGTGTGTGTGTGTGTGTGTGTGTGTGTGTGTGTGTGTGTGTGTGTGTGTGTGTGTGTGTGTCAGTCATTGGTTGGTAACTCCATATGCGGGTTTCAGGAGGTGGAACGGAGTCCTCCCAGGATTCAAAGCGTGTGTACATGTGTGTGTGTCGCTGGTTGTTATATCTCCATATATGGGTTTCAGAAGGTGGAACAGAGCTCCCCCAGGACTGAAAGAATCCATCTTCATGTGTGTGTCGTTGGTTTTCAACTCCATATGCGGGTTTCTAGTTGCGTTTTCTTCTTTCTTGTAGTGCTTAAAAAAAGAGAATCAAAACAGCAACTGCTTCTGGACGATTACCAATTTGTAATTTAGCACCTCCCCTCCCCCCGACCACTCCCACCACACTTTCATTCCATTTTATTCGGGGCACTGAGATGCAATTATTCTTGCAGACCAACTCAACTTGATGCTTCTGACTTACTAAAATCAAACTCAGTTTTGTCAGTCACCTTTGTGGCTCTATGACTAGGATAAGAAGGAAAAAGAACAAAAGAGGAAAACAAATGTGAATCAATAGACTGTCAACTGAACCCGATAAAGTTCATATGCATTCATTTGCATTCACGCCACATGGACGCATTCATGCCTGTACCGCTTGTGTTCTAGTGGGGGAAGGGTATTCCAACATGGCAGCTGCGCTCCTGTTGTATAATATGCAGCTCGGTGGACACACCCCAGCACGTGTGCGAGACCAAGCTTGGTTTGCACGCCCCAAACGCTGCCTCTGGATATAGAAGCAAGGCCGCGAGCTTGCAATATGCACGTGTCACACCGTTAGCCTCATGCAAGTCACCCAATTTCACATTGTGTTAAATTAACTGGTCTTTACATCAAATTTGGGCCAAAATTTTTTGAAACTGAACGTTCATCAAATAAAAATACTCAAGTTCTACAGTGACATGTGTTTTCGTATTATTTTAGAGATTTCATGACAAATTATCTCGTCAATTGCTGAAAGTTGTGCAGAGCTAACAATTGTTTTTGAAAATAATAAAAAAAGAAATAAAATATGTGAAGAAATTTTTCTTCATCAAACATTAAAATTATCAAGCCTGGTGTTGGCTTAGCGGTTAGGGTGACTGCTTCGAATCTAGGATCCCGAGTTAAAATCCCAGTTGATCGCTGAATTAACGCCAGGGTGGTTGACTCAGCCTGTCATCCTTCCGAAGTCGGCAAATTGAGTCGCAGATTGCTGGGATGAATGATCCCGGTGTATACCCCGATTTAGAATAGGTGCACCGTATCCCTGTGCATCGTAAGAGGGCGACTAAGGGTTGGTGTCAGGAAGGGCATCCGGCCATGAAAACATTGCCTCAAAATGGGAACCATGAGGTCATGGGGTCCGCAAGGCTACCCCCCGCTCTAGCGGAGAAAAATGGCCTTAAAACGATCATTCATTCATTCATTCATTTAAACATTCAAATTGTCCTAGTATTATTTCCCTGCAAGTTTGTGGGTAGATGATTGAATAGCTGACGGGAGTGTTCTGTGATTATAAGTTGTGAGGTTGCTAGTATGAAAAGAACCGAAATTTGATCTGTAGGTGTCTAAATGTCTAAAATTTGATCTAACAAATAGTAATTTAAATGTGGATGCTGATTTTATGGTTTGATTCACCAGCAAATAATATACGGCGAAGCCACCAAAAAAAAAAATTAAGCATGACCCGACCCCTGGAGCCACCAAAGACTTGTTTTTGAATGATTAAGCTGCCTCAGGTAAAAAGGCGTACAACGGCGATTCGTGCAACATTGCAATATCCAGACGCTCTAATCATTCAAAGAGGAAACCGTCAACCATTACTTAATAAGCAGACCACAGGCTTTTCTTCAAACATGCGCATAATTTGATGAAGGTGAGAAGCAATTGCTTACCTTTGAGTTGAAAATGGATGCAAAGTTTGGGGTCATGAGAGACCATACAAGGCCACCAGGGATGTCCTCTGATTTTGGCCCAAACCAAGTCACCAGCATGATACTGCTCCTGGCAGGATGAGAGGAAACACTGACCAAATGTGGGAATCCAACATAATCATGTTTAGTGAACTTGATAACCACACATTTTGCTTTCACAGCAATGTGCAAAGGAAATAACATTAAAAAATAGTTTGAGGGGGGAAGAAAAAAAAATCAATTTATTTTTTCACAAATACAGTACTAGAGAAAAGCTAATAATAGCATGCCATCGCAAATCCCCACGCTTTCCACCTAACTAAGGCAAGGGTGAAAAATGGCAATAAATTCCACCAGGAATGACCCAATATCCGTTTTTTATTTCAAAAATGTTTTTTCCCCGTTTTGACCACTGTGACCTTGAGTGCCCACTCCCTGGGGCATGAACCGGGAGTCAAATCCAAAAAATCGTTACATATTTCATGCATTCCCAATGTTCAATGCATATACAGTTTCATTTAAAACTAGAGCAATTACTCCTACAATTATTAGATTCCAATTACAATTACAATTATTAGAGCAATTACTAGAGCAATTAATTAAATGTGACTGCGTCGCCAATACGCCTCCGCGTAGACCCTGCCCATGATAACGGGTGGATGCCCTCATTAACTGTCCTAAAAATAAACAGGTTTGTTTAAATCCCTTCAGCTGTTCTCAAGTATCACATTTTTAACCAGACAGGACAGGTTTCACGTCGCTTGGTTAAGCGGTTGTGGAGAGGGGTTTTTGTAAATATCGGCTTTTTTCTAACATGGCTGCCAAACCACGTGACATATGACATCAAAAATGTACACTCTGCATATGTGTGGGTAGGAGATCACGTTTATGAAGTTTCGTGTTGATCAGATAAGGTTCGTTTTTCTATCCAAGATGGCTGCCAAACAACATGACCTACAACATCATCATTTTCAAACTACAGTATATGCAACAATGGTGTTAGATGACATTTGTAATGTTTCACATTGATAGGGTAAGCGGTTTCTGAGATATAATTATATAAATTTTCTTTCACTCCAATATGGCTGCAACACCATGTGACTGATGACATTTTCATTATCAACTTTTAATCGCCATGCCTAGTCGATGACACACGTAGAGTTTCGAGCCGATCGCTTCGGTGGTTTGGGAGATGTTCTTTTTAAGATTTTAGGTTAAATCCAATATGGCTGCCAAACCATGTGACCTATGATGTCACAAATTTAATATTTCAATACAAATGGGTCATAGATCATCTGCATGCTATTTCAGATTTTTAGGATAAGGCATTCCATTAAACATTTATGGCTGCTATACCACTTCACTGATGATGTCAGCATTATTATGCTGTTGTTCCCCATTGGGAGAACTTGACAATGTGCCAAGTTTCTTTTTTTTCCCCCCCATTAAGTGGTTTTGGAGAATTTTTGTTTAATTATTTGCGTTTAATCCAAGGTGGCTGCCATACCACGTCACATTGCTATGACGTCGCAATTATCAAAAAACATTCTACATGGGTGTCGCTCCGACCCTGAAAGTTTCATCTCAATTGGACATGTGGTTGCTGAGAAAAGCAAGGTTTAGGCCGCACGGATGGACGGATTTACGTATGGATAACGGAAAGCCGAAAACATAATGCCGCTGTTCGGGGGTGGAGGCATAAAAACGTTTTTAAATGTGCCTGTAATTGCATTTTTTGGTAGTCGAGCTTTTGAACACACCTCAGGGGGTGGGGCCAAAATGATGCTGCTCTTGCACCTTCTGCCATGTGGTGTCATAACTACCAAGTTTGGTGAATTTCAGCACAACCATTTAGGAGACAGCATGATGGATGGACACACCCAATTATAATATCCCCCCCCACCACCTCCCCATCCCCCACCACCCACATTTGTTTCAAAAAGTGTGGGGATAGAAAGCTTACATCTATCTATAATTCCAGCAATCTCTGTGTGTCTGTGTGTCTGTGTGTCTGTGTGTCTGTGTGTCTGTGACCGCTGTTTCTCGACAACCACGGGTCCGATATACTTTAAACTTGCCAGGTATATTGCTGGGGACCCGAGGATGTGCCTTTTCAAGGTTTTAAATTAATCGGACAAGTACTTACCGAGCTATGGCGATTTAGCCGTTCGCCGTTCGCTTTGGCGTTGCGAATGGACCAAACCATTGCATGTAAATAGAGGGGGGGGTTCTGTGGTCGTTGCGAATGGACCAAACCATTCATGTAAATAGAGGGGGGGGGGGGTTCTGTGGTCGTTACTGCCACGTGGTTTCAAAGTTTTTTTTTGTTGTTGTTGTTTGCACGCATGTTTTTTTGCACCCACGTACGGGCACGCCCTAGGATGTTTACACACACACACCCCTACAAAAATTTTTTTTTTTTTTTTTTTTGGCAAGGAACGGGCACCCACGTACGGGCACGTCCTAGCTTATATATAGTACGGGCATGCCCTAGTAATTGTAACACAAGCACGTTCCTCAGTGAATGATGGAAATCAAAGGCTAATTTGTTATGGCTAATAAGGCTATCCTGCGACCAAAAAGACAACACAAGAATTCTTAAGAATGACTTTGCTATGAGGAAGGCTTTTGTCCAAAGCTTGAATCGGTTACAACAATTTGAGCGGGTCAGGTCCGAGTTCAATTACCCCAGACCTTGGAGAAAGCGGCCTTTTTTCCGGCTCAAACGGGGCCGAGGTAATGTTAAGTGACTAATAATTAAAAAGGTAAATCAAAAAAAATAAAGAACTGTGAAGCATGACGGATGCGTGTAACAAGTTATTACGTGTGATATTGAATGACAAGTGAGTCATTTGTTGACCACTTCAGACCCGACCTCCCCACTTGTGACGCTCGTAATTGTGCTGCAAAGATGGCTACTCCACTACGAGATGCGGTGGATTGCACTAATAGATGTGCTGGAGTGTTTTCATCCTATAAACTTGTGGGGCATAACGTTACAATAAGTCATCAGGTTTCTGCGTCGTGAAGATGTAAAATCGTGTGACATTCTTACAAGAATGGATGCACAATATGGTACGGATCTGATGCAGAAAACACGTACGCTTGGTGCAAACCGTTTCAGAGAGGATGGGTGAGTTTTCTCTGGCAACAGACACTGATTATCACATGCACATGTCTGTCATATACCGGTAATTCAAAAATATATCACAAACATTTCAGTCACTTGGCTGTTGATGTAACAAATCTGATGAATAGCAACGTATGGGGAACGGGCTCTAAACTGCTTTCTTACCACATCGGATGGAACAGAGGGCTTTTCAGCCACAACATCAGGAGCAAGCTGTCCTTCTACTGGTGTGATCGTGCCCTGTGACCCCGGTGGTGTAGGTGGGCGGGCAGCCTCGGTGCTGGTATGGCCCACCGTCGCTTCCGGCTGTTGATTTGCAATCGGGAGCGAAACATCAGCCTCATCTGTAGACTCCCCACACAATGACGACTCAAAGAGTGGCTTGCCATCAAGATACGTCTTTGTGATACGCAGTTTGATTTCTGGAGAGCCAGACTGGCTTGGGCACGTCTGCAGGCGACCTGGTGTTGAAGGGGGTGTGGTGGAGTGTACTGAAAAAAAATGGGCAAGGAGAAAAGGAAATGCAAGTGATGACTAACAAACAAGTGGATAGAAAGAGAAAGATCAATTCAAGTTCAAAGAAAGCCTTCAATTGTAGGATATGGCAACAAAACATTTGTTTGGCAGCACAGTGCAAATGGCACCATAACAACAAAGGGCACCTAACGAAGAAAGGCTGGTAAGCAGCTGCCATCGAATGATCACGTGGCATTAGCCAGCAGGGATTTGGGTGCCTGAGAAAGACAAGCCGTGACACCAAATACACGACAGGTGTAGAACTAACAAAGCTGAAACCTTAATAACAGACAAGCTGCCAAGCTCAGGTGCAACCATTTCTTTTTCCATAACGGAACTGCATAATGGCGTCCGTTTGAAATAACAAGACTAGATTTACAAGATGGGAGCTTTGGAATAGCAAGGCCGCAAATAAATATGCCATCAATATTTCTGCGGAAATGAAATGAAATGCCATTGTGGTGTTAAAATTTTGCATCCATCATTAGAATGTCAAATAATTTACAGCAAATTACAAGTAAACACTTCTCAATGCTCACAAAAGCTGTGCAATCAAACATCAACATCAGAACACCACACGGTGTTTGAGAACACGGTGAACACAACACCACATGGTGTCGCCATCCCCCGACCTGCACATGCACACCCTACACGGACTCACCTGGAGTTTGGCCTTCAGGCTGCAGTCCAGCGCCATTTGACATCTGGGCGACAGCTTGTTGCAGGATTGCAAGTGGCCCATCCGTAGACTGCAAATGACCATTACAACGCCGTAAGCTGTCGCCACCACCGCCACCAGTAGGACAGCTATTCGCGCTGGAAGCTACCATGTCGGACCCGTCTGGCCCTGGGGTTGCACCGTCGCTCGCATGCGAGGACGTGTTCCCCATAGCGCACGAGCTCAATCCGCTGCTGTGGTCCATCGCCTAATGGTTAACATCTGCGGAGAAGGGGAGGTTGGAATAGCTTACCTTCCACTGATGTCAATCAAAGCAACCCAGAGGTTATGGGTACAGAATCTTGTAGTTCAAAGCACATTCGTTTCCAGCACAATATTCAAGCCATGGCATCGACTTGTGGGGAGGAGTGGGTAGTATGGAAGGGGAGTGGGGAGAGCTCCAAACAGCAAGATCAATAAAATATGAGTACAGTACTGTACAATACAACTGCAATTGCTTTTGGCTTTGTGTTGGAGGCCAAGAAGCAAGAAGATTCAAAGCAATAACGCACTTAAGTATCACTTTTCACCCCGTTATTACCCAACTTTGTCAATACACCAAACACCTTCACTTGGGCTTCAGCCCAAGAGATACGCAGTAATATTGGCACAAAGCAAAGCTAGCTAATTAAATGGTTCGCCACGTCGATGCAATACCGGACTTCATCAATGATCTTCAGAAATAGTTCCATCAAGGCAAGTACTGTACAGAAGGACTTTATATATAAATAAATAAATAATAATAATAACATGTTCCCTTACAAGGAACGTGGACACAGGGGGAGGCCATTTGGCCTATCAGAGCCTGCACTATTATTACCAACTCATGGTTGTTGGGCCATGCTCCATCGGTATATCCTTAAATGCAAAGCATCAAGCAAGGAAGCAGCACGTACCGTTTTTAAGGTCTTTGGTATGACTCGGCCGAGGTTCGAACCACCGACCTCACAGACTCGGAGCGGACGCTCAGACCATTAAGCCACCGAGGCTGGCCTTGATATATTCAACATATATATATATATTTACTGGTAATTAAAATTAATTACGATTATTGGGTAGCTGATTTCTAAATCTTCAATGACAGAAGAGCCAACCTACCTTCAAAGGTAGTCCTTCGTTAATAGCTACAGCAGGGTATACTCCATACATGTATCGTTCAAGAAGCAAGGCCTTTTTAACCACACACTCTTCCTCGAAAACTACAACCACTCTCTTTACTCCGACATCCCACAAATGCCAACTGCCTTCACCCCATAAAGCACACGTTTTATGAACTTTTAATGAAATAGCAAATACCTTATGGCACTCCCTACTCCCCTTCCATTTAAATTCCCAAAGTGCCCGAGTAATTTGATCATGCGACAAACGACGGTAAGGAGTCTGTAGACCCACCACCCTCCCAACATTAAAAAAAAATCAAGTAAAAATTAAAAAGTAATAAACACCATGGTAATCAAATACTCTCTCCTTGGCAGATGAACTATCAACCATTGTTTGTTACCTTCTGGATAATATAAACCAAAATAATAACACCTGCACCATGAGCATCTTATAACATTGGGTGTTTAGATTTATTTAAAGTAGCCATTCAAAGGTCAGAAAGTCTGAGGATTTCATCTGCACCAACTGGAACAAAATACCACATGAGCAAAAATAGTGAAAGCAACATGTACAGATTCATCAATACGCAACATTAATAGAAACAGCAAGGAAAACCATCGAATAAATTCCATATATATTTAGGACAGACAGTAAAGTGGCGAAATACAGACAGAAAAAAAATACCGAAACAAAAAGAGACAGACAGCCAAAAAAGGAGAGACAGAGACAGATACAGGCAGACAGACAGATATATAGATAAATAAAGACAGACAGACACGGACAGGGGCAGATACAGAGACACAGGCATATACAGAGACAGAGACACAGGCATATACAGAGACAGAGACATGGGCAGATACAGAGACAGAGACACGGGTAGATACAGAGACAGAGACATGGGCAGATACAGAGACACTGGCAGATACAGAGACACGGGCATATACAGAGACAGAGACATGGGCATATACAGAGACAGAGACATGGGCATATACAGAGGCAGAGACATGGGCATATACAGAGACATGGGCATATACAGAGACAGAGACATGGGTAGATACAATGACAGAGACATGGGCAGATACAATGACAGAGACATGGGCAGATACAATGACAGAGACATGGGCAGATACAATGACAGAGACATGGGCAGATACAATAACAGAAACACGGGCAGATACAGAGACACTGGCAGATACAGATACAGAGAGACGGGCATATACAGAGACAGAGACACTGGCAGATACAGAGACACGGGCATATACAGAGACAGAGACATGGGCATATACAGAGACAGAGACATGGGCATATACAGAGACAGAGACATGGGCATATACAGAGACATGGGCATATACAGAGACATGGGCATATACAGAGACAGAGACATGGGCAGATACAATGACAGAGACATGGGCAGATACAATGACAGAGACATGGGCAGATACAATGACAGAGACATGGGCAGATACAATGACAGAGACATGGGCAGATACAATAACAGAAACACGGGCAGATACAGAGACACTGGCAGATACAGAGACAGAGAGACGGGCATATACAGAGACAGAGAAACGGGCATATACAGTAGACACGGGCAGATACAGAGACAGAGACATGGGCAGATACAGAGACACTGGCAGATACAGAGACACGGGCATATACAGAGACAGAGACACAGGCATATACAGGGACAGAGAAACGGGCATATACAGTAGACACGGGCAGATACAGAGACAGAGACACGGGCATATACAGGGACAGAGACATGGGCAGATACAGAAACACTGGCAGAAACAGATACAGAGACACTGGCATATACAGAGACAGAGACACGGCCATATACAGGGACAGAGACGTGGGCAGATACAGAGACAGACATGGGTGGATACAGAGACACTGGCAGATACAGAGACAGAGACACGGGCATATACAGAGACAGAGACACTGGCATATACAGAGACAGAGACACAGGCATATACAGGGACACAGACATGGGCAGATACAGAGACACTGGCAGATACAGATACAGAGACACTGGCATATACAGAGACAGAGACACGGGCATATACAGGGACAGAGACGTGGGCGGATACAGAGACACTGGCAGATACAGATACAGAGACACTGGCATATACAGAGACAGAGACATGGGCATATACAGAGACAGAGAAACGGGCATATACAGAGACACGGGAAGATACAGAGACACGGGCATATACAGGGACAGAGACATGGGCAGATACAGAAACACTGGCAGAAACAGATACAGAGACACTGGCATATACAGAGACAGAAACACGGCCATATACAGGGACAGAGACGTGGGCAGATACAGAGACAGACATGGGTGGATACAGAGACACTGGCAGATACAGAGACAGAGACACGGGCATATACAGAGACAGAGACACTGGCATATACAGAGACAGAGACACAGGCATATACAGGGACACAGACATGGGCAGATACAGAGACACTGGCAGATACAGATACAGAGACACTGGCATATACAGAGACAGAGACACGGGCATATACAGGGACAGAGACGTGGGCGGATACAGAGACACTGGTAGATACAGATACACTGGCATATACAGAGACAGAGACACAGGCATATACAGGGACAGAGACATGGGCAGATACAGAGACACTGGCAGATACTGGCATATACAGAGACAGAGACACGGGCATATACAGGGACAGAGACATGGGCGGATACAGAGACACTGGCAGATACAGATACACTGGCATATACAGAGACAGACACAGGGCATATACAGGGACAGAGACATGGGCGGACACAGAGACACTGGCAGATACAGATACAGAGACACTGGCATATACAGAGACAGAGACACAGGCATATACAGGGACAGAGACATGGGCAGATACAGAGACACTGGCATATACAGAGACAGAGACACGGGCAGATACAGAGACACTGGCATATACAGGGACAGAGACATGGGCGGATACAGAGACACTGGCAGATACAGATACATGGGCAGATACAGATACAGAGACACTGGCATATACAGAGACAGAGACACAGGCATATACAGGGACAGAGACATGGGCAGATACAGAGACACTGGCAGATACAGATACATGGGCAGATACAGAGACACCGGCAGATACAGAGACACCGGCAGATACAGAGACAGAGACATGGGCAGATACAGAGACATGGGCAGATACAGAGACATGGGCAGATACAGAGACATGGGCAGATACAGAGACACCGGCAGATACAGAGACACCGGCAGATACAGAGACACCGGCAGATACAGAGACACCGGCAGATACAGAGACACCGGCAGATACAGAGACACCGGCAGATACAGAGACACCGGCAGATACAGAGACACCGGCAGATACAGAGACACCGGCAGATACAGAGACACCGGCAGATACAGAGACACCGGCAGATACAGAGACACCGGCAGATACAGAGACACCGGCAGATACAGAGACACCGGCAGATACAGAGACACCGGCAGATACAGAGACACCGGCAGATACAGAGACACCGGCAGATACAGAGACACCGGCAGATACAGAGACACCGGCAGATACAGAGACACCGGCAGATAAAGAGACACCGGCAGATACAGAGACACCGGCATATACAGAGACACCGGCAGATACAGAGACACCGGCAGATACAGAGACACCGGCAGATACAGAGACACCGGCAGATACAGAGACAGAGACAGGGGCAGATACAATGACAGAGACACGGGCAGATACAATAACAGAGACACGGGCAGATACAATGACGGAGACACGGGCAGATACAATGACGGAGACACGGGCAGATACAATGACAGAGACACGGGCAGATACAATTACAGAGACACAGGCAGACACAGAGACACAGGCAGACACAGAGACACAGGCAGACACAGAGACACAGGCAGATACAGAGACACAGGCAGATACAGAGACACAGGCAGATACAGAGACAGACACACGGGCAGATACAGAGACAGAGACATGGGCAGGTACAGCGACAGAGACACGGGCAGATACAGAGACATGGGCAGATACAGGGACAGAGACATGGCAGATAAAGGGACAAAGACACGGGCAGATAAAGGGACAAAGACACGGGCAGATAAAGGGACAAAGACACGGGCAGATACAGGGACAGAGACACTGACAGATACAAAGCCAAAGACGCGGGCAGATACAGAGATAGAGACAGAGACACCGGCAGATACATAGACAGACACAGAAAAAGGGGGAAAAGATGGAAGCAGCAGGAAAGACAGAAAAAAGGAGTTAATTATTTCTCCCCTTCGAGGTAGGAGAAATCAATGCCGCAAGGAAGGAGGTGGGAGGGATAAATAAATAAAACAGAGCGAGAGCCACAAAAACAATAACGGAGATTTCTCGGTCATGGTAATCGCCCTGCAGTGGGGCAAAGCCCGACTCGTACACCACAGAGATGCACACCATCTATTACAATCGCTTACTCAGCACATAGGCCGGGTGCTGAAAGCCACAGGGAGAGGCCTCATCCGTGCAGCCGCCATTTCAGCTGCCTGACAAGCCTTGAGAATGTCAGTCGAAACGGACTGACCGCCGCGCGGTTCGCCCAGATGACATTGTTCGCAAGTGTGCAGGGGGTGGGGGGTTTAGAGTCGGGCGACTCGAGTGAGAATTATTCGCTTCCGAATCTCAGTCAAATCGAAGAACTGTGAAAAATAAAAACTGCAGAAAAAGCAATGCCGCTGCCAAGATCTTATAATGGCGTCACGGCGCCACAAGGCTGCCACTCTGCCCGTTAAATGTGGGAACGATGACAAATTAGAAAGAATGATCATGTATGACAATTTAAAAATGAAATAAAACCACCGTTTAGAGGCCATTTTTCCCCGCAAAGCGGGGGTTGGCCTTTTCGGGGACCGTGGTAGTTGTTGTTTTTTGGTCCCCTTTTTGAAGCAATGTTTTACGGCCGGATGCCCTTCCTGACGCCAACCCTTTTTGCCGCCTTCAACGACAAACAGGGAATTACCAGTGAACTGGTACTCAATTAGCCGACCTCGGAAGGATGACAGGCTGAGTCAACATTTAAAAATGAAATGAGGAAATAAAAAGGTAACAACGAGCATACCACACAAATAGGAAATGAAGCAAAAAAAAATTGGTGTGCGTGTTAACTCTTCCTTGCAGAAAAACCACCTCGGAGTAGAAAAGCTCTCTGTGCACCAAAAGGAGGAAGGAAAATGCATGTTGACGTCACAAAAGTGACAATAAACACTTGAGCAATACAATGAATGCTTTTTAAGGTTTAAGAAAAGGAAAGATTGCCACCAACGGATGTGCCCGCCCACCTCGGGTAAACTCGAAGGTGGTCATGGTCATGGATCTTATGAAGATGTCAAATTTGATACTCGAACCTCCTGTGAGGACGAGTTGATTTTAGGAGAAAGAAAACAACAAAACGAAACAATTTCTAGGAAACAACACAGATATGCTCCGAATAGTGGTTAGGATAGGTGAGGGGGACAATTGAACAAGTGGCACTACTTTACAGAGCTGAGTTTTGTAAGTATCTAAGATAAACTTAGTTAAGTGGGTTATGTTTGCATGTTAAGGTGAGTTTTGTAAGCATCTAAGATAAACTTAGTTAAGTGGGTTATGTTTGCATGTTAAGGTGAGTTTTGTAAGTATCTAAGATAAACTAAGTTAAGTGGGTTATGTTTGCATGTTAAGGTGAGTTTTGTAAGTATCTAAGATAAACTAAGTTAAGTGGGTTATGTTTGCATGTTAAGGTGAGTTTTGTAAGTATCTAAGATAAACTTAGTTAAGTGGGTTACGTTTGCATGTTAAGCTGAGTTTTGTAAGTATCTAAGATAAACTTAGTTAAGTGGGTTATGCTTGCATGTTAAGGTGAGTTTTGCAAGTATCTAAGATAAACTTAGTTAAGTGGGTTATGTTTGCATGTTAAGGTGAGTTTTGTAAGTATCTAAGATAAACTTAGTTAAGTGGGTTATGTTTGCATGTTAAGCTGAGTTTTGCAAGTAGTATATCTAAGATAAACTTTGTTAAGTGGGTTACGTTTGCATGTTAAGCTGAGTTTTGTAAGCATCTAAGATAAACTTAGTTAAGTGGGTTATGTTTGCATGTTAAGCTGAGTTTTGCAAGCATCTAAGATAAACTTAGTTAAGTGGGTTATGTTTGCATGTTAAGCTGAGTTTTGCAAGTAGTATATCTAAGATAAACTTAGTTAAGTGGGTTATGTTTGCATGTTAAGGTGAGTTTTGTAAGTATCTAAGATAAACTTAGTTAAGTGGGTTATGTTTGCATGTTAAGGTGAGTTTTGCAAGTATCTAAGATAAACTTAGTTAAGTGGGTTATGTTTGCATGTTAAGCTGAGTTTTGCAAGTAGTATATCTAAGATAAACTTTGTTAAGTGGGTTACGTTTGCATGTTAAGCTGAGTTTTGTAAGTATCCAAGATAAACTTAGTTAAGTGGGTTATGTTTGCATGTTAAGGTGAGTTTTGTAAGTACTATATCTAAGATAAACTTTGTTATGTGGGTTACGTTTGCATGTTAAGGTGAGTTTTGTAAGTATCTAAGATAAACTTAGTTAAGTGGGTTATGCTTGCATGTTAAGGTGAGTTTTGCAAGTATCTAAGATAAACTTAGTTAAGTGGGTTATGTTTGCATGTTAAGCTGAGTTTTGCAAGTAGTATATCTAAGATAAACTTTGTTAAGTGGGTTACGTTTGCATGTTAAGCTGAGTTTTGTAAGTATCTAAGATAAACTTAGTTAAGTGGGTTATGTTTGCATGTTAAGGTGAGTTTTGCAAGTATCTAAGATAAACTTAGTTAAGTGGGTTATGTTTGCATGTTAAGGTGAGTTTTGTAAGTATCTAAGATAAACTTAGTTAAGTGGGTTATGTTTGCATGTTAAGGTGAGTTTTGTAAGTATCTAAGATAAACTTAGTTAAGTGGGTTATGTTTGCATGTTAAGCTGAGTTTTGCAAGTAGTATATCTAAGATAAACTTTGTTATGTGGGTTACGTTTGCATGTTAAGCTGAGTTTTGTAAGTATCTAAGATAAACTTAGTTAAGTGGGTTATGTTTGCATGTTAAGGTGAGTTTTGTAAGTATCTAAGATAAACTTAGTTAAGTGGGTTATGTTTGTATGTTAAGGTGAGTATTGTAAGTATCTAAGATAAACTTAGTTAAGTGGGTCATGCTTGCATGTTAAGCTGAGTTTTGTAAGTACTATATCTAAGATAAACTTTGTTAAGTGGGTTACGTTTGCATGTTAAGCTGAATTTTGTAAGTACTATATCTAAGATAAACTTGGTTAAGTGGGTTATGTTTGCATGTTAAGCTGAGTTTTGTAAATATCTAAGATGAACTTAGTTAAGTGGGTTATGTTTGCATCTTAAGCTGAGTTTTGTAAATATCTAAGATGAACTTAGTTAAGTGGGTTATGTTTGCATCTTAAGCTGAGTTTTGTAAATATCTAAGATAAACTTAGTTAAGTGGGTTATGTTTGCATCTTAAGCTGAGTTTTGTAAATATCTAAGATAAACTTAGTTAAGTGGGTTATGTTTGCATGTTAAGCTGAGTTTTGTAAGCATCTAAGATGTGGGGGGTTCAATGTACTCTTGGAGCTTCAAACTCTATTAGAAATGTGGTCAAGTGAGGTAAACGCAACATCTCCATCCATTATGCACCGGCAGGGATAACAATGTATTGATGCCTGGACATCACATCAGATGCCACTACAGACGAGCTCCGTGTACAACGGATTTGTCTGACATGACATGAACTTTCACCGATGAAAAAAATTCCTAGTTGAGAAAATTGTGGGAAATGACACCTCAACATACACAAATAGATGTGTTACACCTAACTGTCGACTCTCGAGGATTGGGAATGCGGCGAAGAGTGGGCGAGGTGGAGTGGGGCGGGCGGGGAGATGTGAGGGCAAAGGGGTGGTGGGGTAGGGGATGGGGGTGGTTAGGTTAGGGTATGGGGGTGGTGGAGTAAAGGGGTGGGGGTTAGGTTGAGGGGTGGGGGTTTGGGGGGTATAGGGTGGTAGGAAGATGGTTAATGGGATGGTCGGTGGGGGGGGGGGGCAGAGGTAGCTGGTAAAAAAGAAACGAATGCTTGAAGAAGGAGAGGAGACCAAAGTAGCGCAGCGAATACACATTACACAGAGATCGACTTGGAAAGTTAAATAAACGGCACAACGAGCACACAATCAGCTGCCGCAACATTGCTGACCAATTGCAGATGTTGTAATGTGTTCAGACCTCGGCTCAAACAATCTCAACCACAAAACCAATCCAAACAAAGACGTCGTTAATTCAATCACTACCTGCTCTTCACAGCAATGTCCGCCATTCGAGGGTTCCTCACGGCCGCGCCAAAAGCAGTGTGCGACACTTTGCCATTGGCCGTCATACGAGGAAAGCACTCATTGGCTAATTGTTTAACCAAAGCGTGCCCATTGGCTATTGTTGTCACGTGGTTTTTGAAAGCGAATTATTTCGCGTCTCTCAAAACACTTTTACGACTCCTGTCGAAACGTTACACCATTTGGAGCCATTAATTGTTTAAAAAAAAAAAAAAAATGCGCAGAATTATGATCGCAAATTATGCTCTTGGGTGAAGTGAAGAGAAAAAGAAAAGATTTGCTGCATTGAGACATTAACAGCATCATTAGGAATGTTGACTTTGCACAGGTTTGTACTTTGAAGGTTGTAAAGGTTTGGCAAAATATATAATGGCAGCGACAATACCAGAAGCGTGCTCCGTGACCAAGCAGCTTGCTGTCGCTTCCCAAGCCAGCTGTTCCTCATCAAGCGTTCCATTTGAGTGCTTAATAATAATAATAATAATAATAATAATAATAATAATGCATTTATTTTATATAGCGCTTTTCAGGAAGCCCAAAGACGCTTTGACAGAGTGCAAAACATAATGCATAGCAAAACATAAAAACAATTGCAAAAAAAAGAAGAATCAATAGGGAAATATTCAAAGCACAAAGGAGGGAGAAGGAGAGGAGATAGTTAGGGGTTACATGCTGGGGGTTAAATGTTGAATGCAGTGTTGAACAGGTGGGTCTTGAGTGCTGTTTTGAATGTGGTGAGTGAGGAGGAGTCTCTGATGGTGAGAGGTAGTGAGTTCCAGAGGGTGCTTAAGCCGCTTGGCAAGCGCTCTACAAGAAACTTGGTAACTGAACACACCACGATGTTCTCGAGGCCAGAGCCTAGATCTACTGTAATCTACAGACTTGGCATTTAATATGGAATATTTTTTTTTGTTGGGGTGAACTTACTTTTCAAGATGTCTTAGAACCAAATGTTCATTGGAATTATGTTGAAATTATTCTAGATTTTGTTAATGTGACCTTTAAAAGAAACAAAAACCACATTTGACATTTCAAAACAAATAAATTGATCCTTGAAAGTGATGTAAACTGATATCGAACTCAATTCATGGACAGTACTGTGTTAAACTTCTGTACGTTTTCCAGAAGTATCTCTTTATTTTGCACATTAGCCAAAAATTTTTTAACAAAAACAAAAGTTAAATTACGACTGGGATTACGGACAGTAAAATTACAGTTCAGTACTTCGTGTAACCCCCACGAGCATTCAGGAGAGCACGTACATGTTGAGGCATGCTGTTCACGAGATTTGCCAAGGTTTGGACAGGAATCGCTTGCCATGCAGTGACAATAGCCTGCTGCAATTCACGTACAGAGGTCGGCTGCTGGTCCAAGTGGTCGATTTGACGCGTTAATTCTGCCCACAAGTTCTCTATCGGATTCATATCCGGGGACATGGCAGGCCACTCCATATGCTCTACACCACGGTCAGCAAGAAAGTGTTGGATCATGCGAGCACGATGAGGCCGTGCATTGTCATCTTGGAAGACAAAGTTTCCTCGAAAGGCTGCACGAGCAAATGGAAGCAATGTTTCTTCCAGAATGGCCCTGTACTTGAACTGGTTCAGGTTTCCATTCAGAACAACCAGGTCAGTTTTGCCCCCTGCATGAAAAGCAGCCCAAACGGTCACCCCACCACCTCCAGCTTGGACTCTTGGCACTATACAATCTTTGTTGTCGGCTTCATGCACTTGTGTCTGCGCACTCGGACGCGGCCATCTTGACGATAGACCAGAAATCTAGACTCGTCACTGAAGATCACGTGATTCCAGTGTCCTGGCTGCCATTGACGGTGCTCTCTGGCCCACTGTAATCGGCGCTGGCGGTGTTGTCTGGTCAGGCGTGGCTTTCTCAGGGGACACCTGGCACGATAGCCTGCTTGAACAAGTCGTTGGTTGACTAGCCTTCTGGATACAGGCACATTTGTCAGTTGCTGCCACTCAGCCCTAAGCCGATTAGCTGACTTGGTACGGCCATTGCGGACTAACCGGTGCAGCTGGCGATCATCCCTCCTTGTGGTTCTGCGGGGACGTCCTGGCCTCGGTATTGGAGTCGGGACACCCCTCTGAGCATTTCGTTTCAGGATCTTTGACACCTGACCTTGACTGATGCCATACTGCCGAGCAATAGCACGCTGTTTCATGTCGTAATTTCGTAAAGCCACCACTCCATGACAAACAGCATTGTCGAGTTGATGGACCATCTCCAGAGGAAGCGGCAATAACTTTTGGAGACATGCAGCAGTTGTTTTCAACTAATACAGAACGCAACAACCCTTGTATACCCGACTGTGAAGCCAATCATCAAATGCACCTGTCCGTACATTTTGCCACGCCACCTGTGATATAATCCTGTTGTTGACTTCTTTCTGCGACAATCAGTGACATGGTTCTTTTAACAAATAAATCACCAAAGTGTAAAAGAAACTCACCAGATTGATATACTGAGTTAAGAAAGTAAACCCAAGTCAAGAAAAAAAAAATATTCCATATTAAATGCCAAGTCTGTATATGCCGCAGAGAGCATAATAGCATGACTCTGCGGTGTACGAGTACACAAAGTGCACAAGCACAACTAACTCAACTTTTTTGTCCACAAAGACAAAAGCTGAGAAAGAAAGGAACTTCTTTCTGTTCACGAGTAGTCTTCACCAAAAACTGCACAACCCATGTGTGCCCACCTGTTAAATCGGTGCACAGTAATACAAGACTACAATCAATCGCAACATCAACGTCATCATGTTTATCAGACACCAAAAATACATTTGACCATCCACAAAATGTGATTTTGGATAGAACTTGCAGCGAAACAAAAGAAAAAAACACAAAATCAAGCTAAATGCAGGCAAAATAATATCCTGTACAATAATTCATCAACATCACAATGATCATCATCATCACGGTTGCTCTTCATTGCTGAAAATGAGCTTTCACATGTGACTTGAACAACCTGAAAAAGTGAATTTGTTCATAAGACTTCAATGTATGAGTTGTGGAATAAGTCAACAAGCACACACGGATGTAGCAACAAAGGAAGGACCAGACTCCTTGCTATCTGCAGTTTTAGGCAGGGATTCGTAATGTGTTCAGGGTGCCGGCGATAACTCGCCTGTTATTCACAAATTATTCCGTGGGATCATTAACATCCATGGACGACCAGTTCAGGTACAAACCGTTCCTTCAGGTTGACGGATACCCCGACCGGGGAGAAGGCACACAAATTGGTGTACCCGGCGGGTCATATACCAGGGTCGAGATTCGAACCCAGGCGAGCTCGACTCCACCAAGCTATTAGTCAGGTTCACTGTTTTTTCGTTCAAAATTTTTGGAGATTAGCAAAACTATACATTTTTGGAATATTCAGAGCATGAGGAATCCAAAAATTAATGTTTACATTTGCGTAGACACCTTTGCGAAAATGACACTCAGGACAGTGATGAAGATCTGTAAAAGCATATTCCTGAACGGTATAGGCCTCATAGATCCTGTGTATAGGACTTATAGTTCAATCTGATACCAACAAGGCTGCTTTATTGCTTTATAAACCCTTACCTATAACTTCAAAGGACTTGCAATATCATGTATTATGTAATACAGCTTTTCACAAATATAAAGACAATGGTTTTCAATTACCTTTGTTTGTTGCTTTTCTATAATCCTGAGCACTATTTTGAGGCCTTTATTGGATTCCTTGACCCAGAAAACTTAGGATTAGCATATTTAATTAAGTTTCTAGGTTGACTAGAAGCCGAGATAGCGCAAAATATGTATTTTATGGTGGCCATTTTGAAAATCCAAAATGGCGGCCATGCAGGATTGCAGGTGCCTGTGCAAATGCCAACATTGATTTTTGGATTCTCCATGCTCTGGTGATTCCAAAAATGTATAGTTTTGCTCATCTCCCAAAATTTTGAACGAAATTATATTTGTTAACATAGTGAACCTGACTATATCCTGCCAGCCAACATTTAATGAATGTCGAGATCACATGAAACATATACTGTACTTGGTTGTATAAAATACAAAGTAAAAGTGCTTCAAGTTGGTAAAAGCAGCCAATTTCACCAAGTCTCAAGCACACACTAATCAGCCCATTAAGGCCCAGTAACTAGGAACATTTTCTGGTGGTAAACAAGGATGTATACGTGGAAAAGATCGACATGCCAAACCGCAGTGGCTGTATCAAGCTGAAGTTCAAAATGTTCGGCATGTTGCTTTTTTTCCCCCTAAAGGTTAACTTCTAATACACATAGTTGACAACAGACCTGATCAGAGGAAACATTGCGACATCAGTAATGATTATGACCACGTCAGCAGACATCTTTCTCTTCTAACCATTAGCATTTAACTTTAAACAAACATATACAATAGCTGACAAACCAGTAACCTGTATTGCTGATGAAGACATCTACTAATCTATCTATAATTCCAGTAATCTGTGTGTGTGTGTGTGTGTGTGTGTGTGTGTGTGTGTGTGTGTGTGTGTGTGTGTGTGTGTGTGTGTGTGTGTGTGTGTGTGTGTGTGTGTTTGTCTGTGACCGCTGTTTCTCGACAACCACGGGTCCGATATACTTTAAACTTGCCAGGTATATTGCTGGGGACCCGAGGATGTGCCTTTTCAAGGTTTCATATTAATCGGACAAGTAGTTACCGAGCTATGGCGATTTCTTTACCAAACTCCGCAAGCCGTTCGCTTTGGACCAAACCATTTCATGTAAATAGAGGGGGGGGGTATGTCACCGTACTCGCAAGCCGTTCGCTTTGGACCAAACCATTTCATGTAAATAGAGGGGGGGGATTGTCACCGTACTCGCAAGCCGTTCGCTTTCCGTTCACGCAAGCCGTTCGCTGGACCAAACCATTTCATGTAAATAGAGGGGGGGGATATAATTTTATGCTTATGCACGGGCACGTCCGGGCACGGGCACGGGTACGGGCACGGGATATATAGTACGGGCATGCCCTAGTCTATCTATAATTCCAGTAATCTCTGTGTGTCTGTGTGTCTGTGTGTTTGTGTGTTTGTCTGTTTGTCTGTGACCGCTGTTTCTCGACAACCACGGGTCCGATATACTTGAAACTTGCCAGGTATATTGCTGGGGACCCGAGGATGTGCCTTTTCAAGGTTTCATATTAATCGGACAAGTAGTTACCGAGCTATGGCGATTTCTTTACCAAACTCCGCAAGCCGTTCGCTTTGGACCAAACCATTTCATGTAAATAGAGGGGGGGGATTGTCACCGTACTCGCAAGCCGTTCGCTTTGGACCAAACCATTTCATGTAAATAGAGGGGGGGGATTGTCACCGTACTCGCAAGTCGTTCGCTTTGGCTTTGCGAATGGACCAAACCATTTCATGTAAATAGAGGGGGGGGGATATAATTTTAGATATATATATAGTACGGGCATGCCCTAGTACTATTAATTTAGATACGAATACTACTACTTATTTACGATGTACTACTATTTCTACTTTAAAAGCACCAATTGGCCAGGAAAAGTTTTTATCCCAAGTCTTTCATGAACCGGCCGCCAGGCCTGATGTTCGACCGGAGCCGATTTGGGCAAGAATTTGGAACTTGTTCAGGGTGACGGCGATAACTTGCCGACTCTTCATGAAATAAACCATGGGGTCTTTAACGTCCTCCAACTAATGTTCAGAGACATGCCACCCCACGTCCACAACCTTGTGACTGTTTCGAGTCGGGTTAGGCAAGTTCACTACCCCTGCACCATCCTGTCAGACTATTTTGCTCTTGATGTCTCACTGATGAAGACAACCAGGCCATAACGATTCTGTGCAACACTGGTGCTGATGCAGGTCGCAAGCTTTTGCACATCCTTTTTGAATAGTGGCGTCTGATGTTGGCCCCTGAATATCGCTTCTTCTTGGTCCTTGGCTTCGTTTCAAGTCGGTCATGGATCAACTATTTTTGGCTTGCCAAAGTCTTCATCAGTGACCAAATGGAATTTAATCAGGACAGTAATATCTATCATCGATTCAAATGGAGACCAGGGAATCAGTTTTGAAAATTTGGATTTTAACCCTGACTCAACTGGGCGATTTTGAGTTTTCGCCGGCTGATCCCGGCTGTCGATGGTCCGATAAACTTGACAATTCGCACACGCATAGATCATGACATACCGTAATGAACGTGATGGTAAAATTATTTTTTCCATATTACAGTATCTTGTAGAATATCCCACACCTGCTTTGATCCAGAGCTCTTTCAAACCATAGCGTTGAAGAATGACCCAGAAATGCTGTGCCAGTAACAATCACGAACATCAGTTTGCGAACATCAGTTTGCGAACATCAGTTTCCTCTATGTGATTCAAGATTCAATACTTTATTACCACATCAACTTGACAGTTGTTAGGAATTTGAGGTAGAGTGCTCTTAAAGACAAAAAAAACCATTCATTAATAAGGCATGGTAAACCTCCAAACATTCAGTGGTCATAGTATACTGTTGCGGTTCTGAGAGTGTACATATTGATCAACAACAACAACAACATGCATTTTAAGGCCATTTTCCCTGCAAGAGCGGGGGTTACCCTTGCGGTCTCCATGACAATCTTCTCCATTTTGCCCTATTTTCTGCATCTCTCCATGTTAACCCCCTTGCCCGCATTTCTTCTTCCACCATCTTTAGCCAAGTCTTTCTCGGTCTTCCCCATCCTCTACTTCCTTCTACATTCATTTCCATCACTCTTCTCAACCAGTCACTTTCATCCTTCCTCAACACATCACCAAACCATCTCAACCTGTTCCTCTTCACAGCATCAATCACAGGCTCTATTCCCATCATCTTTCACAATTCATCATTTGACTTCCTCTCTCTCAACGACACTCCGCACATCCACCGAACCATTCGCATTTCCACCATTTCCAGCCTTCGTTGCTGCTCTACATTCATGACCCATGTCTCGCTCCCATAAATCATAACACTTCTCACACATGCAGCATACACCTTTCCCTTCAGCTTCAACGACACTCCCCTCCTCATCAGCATGCCACTCAGTTCCCGAAACTTCTTCCATGCACATCTCACTCCAGCAACCGTTGCCGAGTCTGATCCACCTTCTCCATTCAGCATGTCTCCGAGGTAGCAAAATGTTTTCACACCTTCCAGCTTCATACCGTCTCCAAGATCCAACTCAACATTTCCTGCATCTGAAGCTCCCTCTGTGCACACCTTACATTTGAATGTAGCTGCCACACTGGTTAATGACCCTCTCAGACCACTACATTTTTGATGAACCCACTCAGCGCACATTGTACATTGAATGGAGTTCACTCCGACACCCTTCCTGCACACAGCACATGGCCACTTCCCAGTTTTTTCCACCTCACCACATGCTTTACCACTTGCCATCACCTTCGTCTTTCCTATATTCACCTTCAGACCTTTAGTCTCCATACATTCCTTCCACTTGTTCATCTTTTCCTTCAGTCCATCAATACTTTCCGCAATCAACACCAGATCATCTGCATACAACAACTCCCACGGTAAACCCTCCTTTACGTTCTGAGCCAGCACCTCCATCACAGCTACAAATAGTAGTGGACTTAGTACCGACCCCTGATGCACTCCCACCTTCACCTCAAACTCACCACTGTTCCCGTCCTTCGTCCTTACAGTTGTGCGCGCTCTTTTGTACATTGCCATCACAAATCTGATCAACCATTCCTCCACTTCTAACTTCCTCAATGCCCATGTCAATACTTTGCGTGGAACCCTATCGAATGCTTTCTCCAGATCAACAAACCTAAGAAACAACTTCTTCCTCTTCTCCATGTACTTCTCCTGCAACTGCCTCACAATAAAGAGCGCGTCTGTCGTTCCTCTTCCTGGCATAAATCCAAAATGCATTTCGGCGATCTTCACCTTCTTCCTTATCCTCCTCTCCAACACCCTTTCCAATACCTTCATTCCATGCTCCAATAACTTTATCGGTCAGTACGAGCCACACTCCAGAGGGTCACCTTTCCCCTTGTATAGAGGGACGAGGGTACTCAGTTCCCAATCCACTGGAATGCGACCTTCTTTCACCACCAGATTACAGATCTCTGCCATTCTCTTCACACCCCAACTTCCTGCTGCCTTCAACATATCTCCCACAACTCCCGTCGGCCCTCCCGCTTTTCTACTCTTCATTGCCTTTATCGCTTCCTCAACTTCCTTCTCAGTTATCTTCTCTGCCGGTCCTAAAACTGGTTTACTCTCTATGTTGCCATCCCATTCATTCTCTGTATTCAACAGCATTTCCACATATCTTTTCCATCTTCCTTTAATTCCATCTGGGTCCACAACGATGACCACAAACATGTGGAACATGTCTTTCAATCCTGACAAATCTCACACTCTTACTATGTCTCTCCGAAAAGATCGACTGGACAACCCTCCCATCTACTTTCTCAACAATCCTCTCCAAGAAGTTCTGTCGCTCAAGCTTTTGGGTCTCACCATCTGCCATGATCTTTCTTGGGAAAACCACATTTCCAAGCTGGCCTCCAAAGCCAGTCGCCGACTGGGCATCCTCCGTCGTGCGAAGTCCTTCCTTGGCACACCTGAGCTCCTCACCACATACAAGTCTTTCATCCGCAGCTCAATGGAATACTGTTCTCCCCTATGGGCTGGTGCTCCTGCCTCACACCTGGCTCGGCTTCACGCTGTTGAATCCAAAGCTTTCAGAATCATTGGAATCTCCCGCGATGAAGCTATCTCTGAGGGCCTTTCACTCACTCACCGCAGGCAGGTAGGTGGTCTTTCTGTCTTCTACCGACTCCTCTCCGGCCTTGCTCCCCCAGCTCTCTCTGTGCTCTGTCCCCCAAATATTCCTACAGGTCGCACAAGATCTGCCAGCCACCCTCTGATGGTTAAACTGCCGAAATCTCGGCTCTCTGCTCACCTTCACTCTTTCATTCCTCTTTTCTCCCGCCTCTGGAACAAACTCCCACACTCACTTCAATCACACTCCTCCCTCCAGGTCTTCAAAACAGCTGTTCACCACCATCTCTTATCTTCCCCCATCCAAAACCTTGATCTTTTCTACCCCCACTAATTCACCCCAGATCCACCTTGTTTGAAATTCCAACTTCTTTCCTGGAAGTCTTGGCAGTGTCCATATGTTTTATACCTCTCCCACCCCCCCCCCCCCTTCCCATGCCTCCCCCCCAAAGCCCTCTCCCTCCCACAGTTCTCTCGATGTCTCCATGTCTCTCGGTCCCTGCTCTCAAATGTTGTGTTTGTGTCCTTCCCCCTCTCTCCCCATCTTGTCTACCGCTCCCGATGGTATTTGTTTTGTGTGTCTGTTTGTCTTTCTGTGTGATTAATGTTCGCTCTTTCACGAGCCTCGATCTTGTATACAAAAAAACAAATAAACAAACAAAAAAAAAAACATTTGTCCCACTTCATCCTTCAAGCAACTCACCCCCATCACATCACACCTCTCTTTCGCTATCTGCTTTGCAATCCTGAATACCGCTCTCTGACCCTCTTCCGAATCCAAGCATTCTCCGAACATTTTCCTACATGTCTCCTGCGCCTTTGCTACCTCTTTCTTTGCAGCCTTCTTGGCTGCCTTATAACTTTCATGCTCTGCTTTTTCTGCTCCCGTACCCTTCGCCTTCTGCCACTCCTTGAACTTCTTCCTCTTCTCGACAATCCTCTTTCCAACTTCATCATCCCACCACCATGTTTCCGAGTGCCTCGGTGGTCCTTTTGTCCATCCACATACCTCACCAACGGCTCCCAACAGACTATCTTTCATTGACATCCAACCACGTTCAAGCTCAACCACATCATCCTCTACCCGACTCAGCCTCTCTTTTAATGCCTCCCTTACTGTCACCTCTTTCAACCTCCACACCTTCATTCTCGGTTGGTACTTCACCCGCCGAGCTCTCCTCACACCTTTCACCCTTATGTCGCAGACAACCAAGTGGTGCTGTGAAACAGCCTCCTCCCCCGGGATCACCTTTGTGTCCCGGAGGTGCCCCCTATCTCGCCTACGCACCATCAGGTAGACAACAGTTGTCGTCGACCCACCCGACGTGTATGTAACAAGCTTATTATCCCCTTTCTGGAACTGAGTATTACAAATCAACAAATCAGCTCCATCAGCAAACTCCAAAATCCTTTCACCTTCTCCATTTCTCACCATATCCGTAACCCCCATGAACTCCCTCAAAACCATCCATACTCCTTCCCACATGTCCATTTAGGTCTCCTCCTACCACAACAACTTCCTCATCTTTCACGTTTTCCATCAGCTTCTCTATCGCACACCAGAACTTGTCCTTCTCTTCATCGCTCCGACCAACCTGCGGAGCATATCCCGAGATGACGTTCACCAAGAGCTTTCCAATTTGGTTTTCAATTTGGTTTCATCAATTTGGTTTCAGACCAGGTCACTCTACTCTGGACATGCTGCTTCTGCTGTCTCAACAATGGATGGAGGTCCTCAATGCCAAACAGGAAATCAGAGCTGTCTCCCTTGACATATCAAGGGCCTTTGATACGGTCTGGCACCCAGCTCTGCTCACCAAACTCTCCTCCTATGGTATCCATGGAAATCTCCATGCATGGCTTGCGGACTTCCTCTCTGGTCGTAGTCAACGTGTGGCCCTGAATGGATTTCTCTCATCTCCCCTTCCTGTTCAGGCTGGAGTTCCCCAAGGAAGTGTGCTGGGCCCTGTGCTTTTTCTGGTCTTTATCAATGATCTCTCTGACTCTCTGGAAAATCCTCTCTATCTCTTTGCTGATGACTCCACTCTCTGCCGCTCCATTCCTCTTCCCTCAGATCGGCAGTCTGCAGCCTCCTCACTCTCTGAAGACCTGGACAAAATCACAGACTGGTCAAACAAGTGGAACATGTCTTTCAATCCTGCCAAATCTCACTCTCTTACTATGTCTCTCCGAAAAGATCGACTGGACAACCCTCCCATCTACTTTCTCAACAATCCTCTCCAAGAAGTTCTGTCACTCAAGCTTTTGGGTCTCACTATCTGCCATGATCTTTCTTGGGAAAACCACATTTCCAAGCTGGCCTCCAAAGCCAGTCGCCGACTGGGCATCCTCCGTCGTGCGAAGTCCTTCCTCGGCACACCTGAGCTCCTCACCACTTACAAGGCTTTCATCCGCAGCTCAATGGAATACTGTTCTCCCCTATGGGCTGGTGCTCCTGCCTCACACCTGGCTCGGCTTCACGCTGTTGAATCCAAAGCTTTCAAAATCATTGGAATCTCCCGCGATGAAGCTATCTCTGAGGGCCTTTCACTCACTCACCGCAGGCAGGTAGGTGGTCTTTCTGTCTTCTACCGACTCCTCTCCGGCCTTGCTCCCCCAGCTCTCTCTGTGCTCTGTCCCCCAAATATTCCTACAGGTCGCACAAGATCTGCCAGCAACCCTCTGATGGTTAAACTGCCGAAATCTCGGCTCTCTGCTCACCTTCACTCTTTCATTCCTCTTTTCTCCCGCCTGTGGAACAAACTCCCACACTCCCTTCAATCCCTCTCCTCCCTCCAGGTCTTTAAAACAGCTGTTCACCACCATCTCTTATCTTCCCCCATCCATAACCTTGATCTTTTCTACCCCCACTAATTCACCCCAGATCCACCTTGTTTGAAATTCCAACTTATTTCCTGGAAATCCTGGCAGTGTCCATATGTTTATACCTCTCCCACCCCCCCCCCCCCCTTCCACATGCCTCCCCCCCTTCACATGCCTCCCCCCCTTCACATGCCTCCCCCCCAAAGCCCTCTCCCTCCCACAGATCTCTCGATGTCTCCATGTCTCTCGGTCCCTGCTCTCAAATGTTGTGTTTGTGTCCTTCCCCCTCTCTCCCCATCTTGTCTACCGCTCCCGATGTTATTTGTTTTATGTGTCTGTTTGTCTTTCTGTGTGATTAATGTTCGCTCTTTCACGAGCCTCGATCTTGTATACAAAAAAAAAAAAAAAAAAAAAAAAAAATCATCATCAACCTATCACTCACTCTAGTCACACTCACCACACTGTCTCCAAACTCCTCAGAAAACAGGACACCAACACCATTCATGCCCTCCAGGCACCCTTGCCACACAAACTTGTATTTCTGTCCCTGCCTACCCTTCACCATTCTCAGACCACTTCCCTTCCATCTCGTCTCTTGCACACAACATATGTCCACTCTTCTTCTGATCAATACTTCCACCACTTCTCCTGATCTCCCTGTCATTGTCCCTACATTCCATGTCCCAAACCTCAGAAACCGATCTCCACTTCGGGCTGTACCCTGCCCATATGTAGTTGTAATTGTCATGGTTCTCTTTTTGAGGCAATGTTTTTATGGCCGGATGTCCTTCCTGACACCAACCCTCTTAGTCGCCTCTTACGACACGCAGGGATACGGTGTACCTATTCTAACCAGGATACACACCGTACACACCGGTCCAAGTCAATTCATGTAAAAGCACAAGGATGGCCGAGTCGTCCTCCCAAATACATTACACATACAAGCTCCTCCACAAGCTTGAGATCACCATTGATAACAAAGAAAAGGTTCGTTTACACTGCACGTTAAGTAGCTAAGATGGCCAGGCGTACAGAATGTAAACGCAACACTTTCGAAGGTGAGATCTCAGTGAGCAGAAGCACTCGGAGCCCTCAAGCACGTCGTGCAAACGAGCCTCAGGAAGCAGGAAAGGAGGCCTCAAGCACGTCGTGCAAACAAGCCTCAGGAAGCAGGAAAGGAGACCTCAAGCACGTCGTGCAAACGAGCCTCAGGAAGTGTACATATTGATCATTAAAGGTTAAAGGTTTGCCCCCATAGTTAGTCCACAAGCAACACGTAGGCCACCTTAGAACATTAGTTATGTCATAGTATGTGTCAGGATAAGGCCATTCCCATTCGTGATACCTGCGTTGTGTAAAAGAAATAAGAGTAGGCCCCGTTCATTTTGCCTCCACCCTCCAAATCTACCTCGTTGGGCAGCATCCATCCCGCGCCCCATTTTGGCTATGGCACCTCGCCTTAGGATGCTCACTAGTCGAGGGACACGAGGTAGGCCTGAGAGAGGGTGGAGCCGGCGTTGAGGTCGGGGAGCGGCAGCGAGACGGTAAGAGCGAACAACCAACCAGGGCTCGGGTGAAATGGCGTGAGGGTCGTGGTAAGTGCGCGGCTGGCAAATTCCAGAGGGTTCGCTGGGCGGCGCTATATAAACGCGCGCACAAAGTCCTTGGAGAGGACTTGAAGGAATTGCGCTTTACCAGAAGGACTCGCTGGGGAAGGTTGGCTTTGTAAAGGACTGTCCATAATTGACGCCACAGCGCGCATGATAAAGGCCTCGTGAGGAAAGTGCATTGGAAGAGGACTGCAGCGGATACGCGCTTTGATTGAAAGAGCACGTATGCTATTGAACTTGCATTGGGGAGCGCCTATTGAGCGGTATTGGGAGCGCGTATAGCGCCAGTGCATTTATTGCGTACGTGGCTGAGCCGCGAAGTAACCGCCAGCCAACCTTGCCTTTCGCCCTGTAATTGTCCGCTCCACGTAAACGACCCGCGGGGAGCTTCTGCTGCCCTGACCATCTGCTTCACGGTACGAGTCGGGGACCTGAGCGACTGCCTGGACGCCATCATGCCTGGACGCCATCATCCCTGGACCATCACCCAGACCTTCTACATCCCCGTGTGTGTGTCTGAGAGTGAAACGGGCCCGTGTCCTGGGATAAGTTAAGACTGTATAGTGTATAAGCTTCACTGTGTGTTCTTCTTCTCCTTCCTGTACAAATTGTAATAAACCAATTGTTATTCCTTGTTTCTTCCTAATTCGACCGTATCAGTCCTTTCCTCCATTGTGTAAGCGTGGCACGATTCGGAACCGCTCAGATCAAGTTTAGTTCCTGTTAACAGCTCCGATCACGGCTCGCTATCGCTCGGCATTTCCACTACAACCATGATTCGGGCGGGGTTATTTCCTTGCTTCCCGGGAGGCGTTGGTAGTTAGGTATTAGGAATCTTCCTACGACCCCACCCAACACTGACCGGAAGGAACGTCATAGCCCCGGATCACGTCGGCTAGCAAAAAGACAAGGGGACTAATCCCCCCTTGGTAAGGGGAAAGGCCGATGTTGAGATCCGCAACAATACATTATAAAGTGCGTATAAAAGCATTCAAAATGGCCTGTAGCTAAAGTGCCAAGTGCATTATAAGCTCATGAGTAGTTATAGGAGTGGTACTGTGCATTCAGAATGTGGATGGCAGTAGCATAGTTCCTGAACCTAGAGGTTCTGACCTTGAGGGCTCTGAGTCTTTTCCCTGAGGGTAGGAGTTCGAACAGGGGGTTGGCTGGATGAGAAGCATCCTTAAGGATATTCAGGCCAACCCTCTGCATTCGGGACTCGTGGATATAGGAGAGAGAGGGCAGGTTCCAATGATTTTGGAGGCTGTACATATGACTTCGTCCAGCTCCTTTTTTTCCTGGGCCGTGGTACTGCTGAACCAAACAGTTATTGAAAAGGTAAGTGTGGATTAAATGACAGCGCGATAAAACTGGAGCATGCCCTCCCTTGACACCCTTAACTTCCTGAGTTGCCTCAGAAAGAAGAGTCTCTGGTGGGCCCGTTTTATGATAGAGATGGTGTTATCCTCCCACTTCAGAGAGGAGGAGATGGTGGTGCGAAGAAACTTAAAGTTGCACACCTGCTCCACCACCTGGCCATTGATGACCAGAGGCGAAAGCTCCATCCCGTCCCTCCTGAAGTCCACAACCATCTCTTTGGTTTTTGTGATGGACAGCTGTAGATTGTTGTTGTGACACCAGTTGACCATGAGGGAGATTTCGGCACGGTTTGTTGATATCTGTTGATCAAGACTGGGAATTTGGGACACAACACCCTGTTGTATGGACTGATACAGGTGTTTTTGGCCTGGAACCATTCCACTCAGCACTGGTTCTTCATCAGGACATAAACCTGTCACTTTGCTGACAATGTAATCTCTCAGCATAATCTGTAGTTTGGATTTATTGATATTTGATGACCAAAATATATCCATGTCAACAGGTAAAGGATTATCATGTTGTACTGTACCAAGTTCTACTGGCTTGGCTTCACATCTACGCATCCTTCCACATATGTATGAAACACAAAATCAAGCCTAGATGCTTTTATATTATTTCAGAGCTGAATCCAATAAACTTCAGAAATTCCCCCACCCCAGTGCAGTTAGGGTTAAACATCTGGATGGAAACCAGGCATCAGTAGAACAACCACGATGCTGTAATAGCCGGCGAAGCCGGTGTTGTCAATAAACGCGTACGTATTATGTTGAAAACCAGATTATCCCTTGGCTTGAGAATTTTGAAGCTCAATGGAGGCCGCCATCTTGCGGATGCGGAAGTATGCATAACAAATTGAAAAACGTTCAATAGGAGTTTCTTTCACCCGTCTTTGTTTGATTCACAATCTTATGCACCTCCAATTTATTATTAAAATACTTTAAGACCAACCTCGGCCCGCACGGGCCTGGTTATCTTCAACGAAAAGTGTCACCAAACACCGGAACCAATGAGATTCGAGCATTTGAAAAAATATTTCTAAAACCAAATCACGCAATGGAGGCCGCCATCGACCGGATGCGGAAGTTTGCATAAAACAATTGCGAAAAAGTTCAATAGGAGCTTGTTTCACCCGTCTTTCTTTGATTCACAATCTAATGCACCTATAATTTGTAATTAAAATACGTTAAGACCAACCTCGTTATCTTCAATGAAAATCGTCACCAAACACCGGAACCAATAAGATTCGAGCATTTGAAAAATATTTTTTTAAAGCTTATTACTGAAAACGCTGAAATTGGACGCTGAAAACGGCAGCAAATATTCTAAAATTGACGAAGAATTATTTTTTTAGAAATCTCGCGGCCATCGGGGATAGTTTTTCACAGCCAGAAATACAGTATAAGCAGTTTACATAAAGAAAGAAAGCTCGGTTTGATTAACGACAGTCACACATTGCCGTTGAAACGGCGCTATCGTCTGATCTGTCAGCACTGATGTTACTGCAAGCTAACTTCTTCTGGTGGAGGAAGCTGCAGTGCCCAGAGAGAACCAGCCCTGACAGCGACTGAAGTTAGAAGACTACACACATACTGTGAAAACGTATGTTAAGCCCAGTTAAAATTTCTTAAAATAGGCCCTAAGCTAGCACATCATATAGTTACTTCCTTAAGCTTCTTGTGACATTTATTGTATGTAGGTATTGGGGAGGACTGTCTGCTCTTCTCTTTTCCCAAGTCTTACCAGGTACGGTACCTACACCGACCTACTATCAACTACCTAACCTACTGATGCCATCGTGATGGGTAAAATAGTGGCAAGAGGCTTTGGCTTCGCCGGCTCATTGCGGCTTTGCAGTCGGTACTAGTATAATTGACAGTAAAACCCAGTTGATTCATCAATTACCCAGTGGCATATTGGTGCGAGTGCGAGCACATACTCCTGATGCCACTTAACAACATTTGATTGTCACCAAACCCTCTACACAACGAAATTGGCCATTCATCATCATTTCCCATGGAAAGCAGTTGGAAGCAATGGGCAATGGATTTGGAAGCAATGTTATTGGAAAGAAAAACAAGTATTGTTTTCTTAATTATTTATTATGGCACCAAATCCTTATGTACAAGGGCATGCTCCACCAACCACAAATGGCACTACTGGCTCTTACAACCGACTATTACACAGAACTAGGTATATGTCTTGTAACCAGACAGTGAATACGACGCAAAACAGACAACTAATTAAAACATAAGATCGTCAAACCTGCAAGGCCCCTTCCGCTTGTTCAAGTCGGTCGTCGTCGTCGGTGACGTCAGGGCTTTCCACCCCAGAAGGTTATTTTTTATTAAATTTAATTTCTCAGGATGCACACGATGCGTCGTGTACGTACGCGACGCAGATAAATTTCAGCCCTATGTTGGATAAAAAACACGACGACAAAAGAAGGGAGGAACTAGCCTCGTTGCAGAGAACTATAACTACACACCATCCTTCCTCTCGTTCTATGTTGACGGTTTGCATACCGATCTCGAAAACATACCAACGTCAGACAACCAAGAGGAGAAAAAGAAACACAATAAATAAGGAAAAATAAAATAAAAATTGACTGAATATCGACTCAAAACATCTGCTCTGAAATAAGCGAATCAGCAATAGGTTCTAGTAAACTTAATTTTATCTTTTCTCTTTCGTCTTTAAACGACTTTTGTATATATTTATATTTATCACGAAATTAATGAACCTGCTTCCTCATTTAATTCCATATTATGGGATAAAAGTAAAAATAAGACATTAGGCGGTGTACTGGCACAATACGCTGTTTGCTCAAATATATAAATTAAATTTTGTTTCATTTTTCTTTCATTAACACAAAAATCGTTTTCGTCTCTCAAATATGTTCAAGATCATTCGTAGATAGAACAAGACAGCACGATAACAAATATAGATCGCTCGCTGTAATGATCTACCATATAAAATTGTGTGTGTGTGTGTGTGTGTGTGTGTGTGTGTGTGTGTGTGTGTGTGTGTGTGTGTGTGTGTGTGTGTGTGTGTGTGTGTGTGTGCGTGCGTGCGTGCGTGCGCGCGTGCGTGTGTGTGTGTGTGTGTGTGTGTGTGTGTGTGTGTGTGTGTGTGTGTCTGTGTCTGTCTCCCTTCATAATGGTAGGTTTTAAAGGCATTGAGTGTGGGGGGGGGGGGGGGGGGTTAGTGGGCAATCTTTGTGCACGACTGTGTGTCCACCGATTAAAAGACCCCAAGGACCCAAAAGACCCCAAAAACCAAAAGACCCAAACAACCCGGAACATCCAAATGACCCAGAGGACACAAAATACCCCAAGGACTTAGAAGACCCCCCAAAGACTCTGAAGATCCAAAATACCCAGAAGACCCAATGGACCTCAAACACCCAAAATACCTCGAAGACGGTAAAGCCCCTGAAAACTCAAAAGACCCTGAAGGCTGTTAAAGACCCAAAATACCCCAAATACCCTTAATGACCCAGAAGACCCAAAAGACTGAAAAGACCCTGAAGACCCAATGGACCCCGAAGACCCTGAAGATCCAAAATACTCCGAGGATCAAAAAGACCAAACAACCCCGAGGACCCACTGACCCAGTGGACCCAGAGGACCCAAATGACCCAGAGGACCCAAAATTCCCCAAGGATACAAAAGACCCCCAAGGACTCTGAAGACCCAAAATACCCCGAAGACCCCAAAGATATAAAAGACTGAAAAGACCCTGAAGACCCAAATGATTCCAAAGAAAGACCCCAATGACACAAAAACCCCAAAGACCCAAAAGAGTGTGAAGACCAAAAAGACCCTGAGGATCCAAATGACCCAAACAGAACTGAGGACCCAGAAGACCCCCAAGGGCTCTGAAGACCCAAAATACCCCGAAGACCTAAAAGTCCCCAAATACCCAAAAGACTGAAAAGACCCTGAAGACCAATTTGATCCTGAAGTTATAACCCAATTTGTTATAAATGTTCATCTTTCATTAATCATCCACTTTCTAAACTCCCCCCTTGCCCCTCCCCTCCTAAACTCCCCCCTAACTCCTCCCCTTCAAAACTCCTCCCAACCCCTCCCCTTCAAATCTCCCCCCCTACCATCCCTCTCCAATTCTCCCTCCTCCCCCCTCCTCCTCAAAGCTGTCTCCTCCCCACTTCGTCTCCCTTCTATCTCATACCTCCACCTCCCCCAACCTTCTACTTTCCTCTGCCCCCCCCTCAAACAACCCCTCACTGTGCCTCATCCCATCCCCATCAAACCTTTCGTCCTCCTCATCCTTCCCTTTCTTGTAACTCTTCTGTAATCTCTGACACACTATCAACTGCTCTCCCGAACTCCCCCTCTCATCCTTCATCTGACCCTACCCCTCCCCACCCCTGTGCTGCCCCCGATGCTCCCCCTCTCTCCTCATTAATTCCTCATTAACGGTATGCACCTCAAATCCGGGGCCTTCGCTCAAACCTGATTGATCTCTCCATACAGGTTGCTTCTGACAATCCAGACTTGATCTGCTTAACAGAAACTTTCCTCCTTCAAGATGTCTCTGATTCCTTAATATCTCTTCCTGGTTACTCCCTCCTCCGGTATGATAGACCTGAGCCTCGTCCTGGTGGTGGGGTGGCTATCTTTATCAAAAACTCTCTTCCTCACTCTCCTTGCACTGCCCTCTCTCCACCCCACCCCCAGGAGTACCTCTGGCTACGGCTTCCTCTCTGCTCCCACCTTTTGTTCATATGTATTCTGTACCATCCTCCAAACAGTGATGACTCCATTTACATTTCACTGTCTGACAACATGGACCAACTTCTATCAACTCATCCAAACTCTCTCTTCCTCTTATGTGGCGACTTCAACTATCATCATGCCAGCTGGCTGGGTGTGGGTTCCTCTCTCACCAGCCATGGCTCTTCAGCAAAGGACTTCTGCGACTCATTGGGACTGACACAATCTGTCAATTTCCCGACCCGGATCTCAGCCAACGGAGCATCTTCTCTTCTGGACTTGCTTATGACAAACTTCCCTGCTAATGTCTGCTGTTCTTCTTCTGCTCCAATCGGTTCTTCTGATCACGTGCTTGTTAAAGTGGACATCTCTCTGGCCATTCTCAGAGAGCCTCCTCAGCGTCGACGAGTCTGGCATTTCACTCAAGCCGACTGGCACGGTCTGCAAGCAGCCATCAATCATCTGGACTGGTCTCCCATCTCTACTGCCTCTGACATCAATTCTTCCTGGGAATTCTTCCAAAGCAAACTGCTCTCTATTTAGCAAACTTTAGTTTTGCAAAGCAAACTATTTATTAAGAATTCAATATTAACAAGTAGTCCATATTGCAGAATTGTACATTGGATGAAATATTCATTAGAATCGAAAGATCAGCATCATGATCACAACAACAACAGCAACGATTTAGTTTCATCACATGCCTTGACTCAGCGAATAGCGAGACACGTGATGCAGGCTGCTTGCTTGTTTATTTGGCAAATAGCATATTTATGAATAACCAAGCATTCAAAAGGATAACTTTTCAAAAGTAACGTTAACTTTTCAAAACTTTAAAGCACATGTCAGAATATAATTAAAAGTTAATTATATATACACTCTGAAAAAGCACTCTCAATGGTAGGATGTCTGTAATTCCTTAATATTTAAGGATAGCTGCATTATTTATCAAAACGGTTTTCCGGTGGAATTGGCTCAGTTTCCAATCTCACCAACATTGATCGCTAGCGCAAGGATCGGCTGATCTGATTGGTTAGAGATGGTGGCGTCCTCCAGAAATACGCTATTTGGTGTCAGTCTGAAGATTTTTGAAGCGATACATTCGATCGTTACTTATTCAATGTTAACCAAACGTCATATGATCACCTTTTAAAACAATCGCTAATGCTGCTTAGCATTAAACTGAAGGAGATTTGGAAGAATCCCGACATCCGTGAGGCTAATTTTACTTTCGGAACTGAGCGAAGATCTACTATAATCTATATACCCTACAAAATTTAAAACGTGACCCTTCCTGCTAATAACGTGGCGTTTTTCCAAGGACGCTTCTAATAACAAAACCAATGATAATTCTTGGGAAAAATACCAGGGGCATAGAAAATGCCCATTTATATGGGATGTGCCATGTGGCAAACTATATAAAATTAGGAACATTCCATAGCTTGTAGAAAATACCAAACTATATGAAAGAAGGGACATTCCATGGCTTGTGGAAAATACCAGACGATAGAAAATAAGAGACATTCAAAAATTATTGTGTGCATGCAGTGATGCCCTTGTGTTCTTAGGAGGAACCAAGTCATGCTGTAGAAAAGTTCATAAAAAGGGGCGCCCTACATATATAGTTGAAAATACATTTACTTCTTCATGCAGCTGTATGAATCACATTACCCTTCCCTCCCGGAAAGTACAGTATAGTTACATGTGGAGCCTCCGCTCTCCCATCCTCTCTCTCTCTGTCTTTCCCACCCTTTTCCCCTCCCCCTCCATTCTCCTTGCCTTCCTTTACCCCTTATTTTGCCTCCCGTCTCCTCCCCTCACCTCCCCTCTTCTCCTTGCACCTGTCCCTCCCGGAGTGTACAGTAGAGCGACATGTGAGGCTTCGCTCTCACCCCACCTGTAACAGTAGCCGAAAGCCCGGGAATGATCGAGTCACACCCGTTCAGTGAGCAGCCATGATGGACCTTCTTTATTATACATACATCACAGGAACGAGTCATCAGTCCCTCATTAGCATATGTATGAGCTGTACTTCCATAACACGACCCCATCCTTTTTCTCTCCCCTCCGTTCCCATCTCCCCTCTCTCTCTCTCCACCCTTTTTCCCCTTCCTTCTCCCCTCCCCTGCCTACTCCCTCCATTCCCCCTCTTCCCACCCTTCCTCTCTTCATATTCCCATCAGGAAGCGGCTTTGTCTTATCTGGCAACGCCGGTTCCTTTGCTGGTGTATAATATATGTTTGAATTGTGTATTTATTTAGCTTGTGATCTTTATGCTTTTACATATATATTGTGGTGCTGTGCATACACGACTCGATTGCCAGAGAGGTAGGCCACAACGCGTTGGTACAAACAAAGAGTCTTTATTAAGAGCTCGCACTTCAGCATTGGGCGGGCTCGAGCTTAGAGCCCGCATATATGTCCCGAGGCCACGCCTTGCCCCGGGCGTGGCTGATCGGTCGAAAGGCGGGGCATGCGTTTTCGTTCCCCGCCTGGATGCTCACGCCACCCACTGGTGCGCGGAAGTATTGTCCCTTGTGCCCCCCACACGCGCCCCCCCAGAATTCCCGCGCACCTGAAGGGTGAGTTTGCGGGGAAGCCGGATGACCCGGCCGAAACGCCCCCTGGCGATGCGTGCAGGGCTGGGGGGTAGCGGGACGGCGGGGCTGGGGGGTGCCGGGGGTCCGACCGCCGGGGGGCGGCCTCGACGCGGAGGCAGAGCTGCTTGCAGGGGGTGGTCCAGATCGAGGTGGGCCGGCTTGAGGCGGTCCACGGAGATGCGATCCGGGGCACCGCCGATGTCGACGGTGAAATATTTGTCCCCGGTCTCCAGCACGCGGAAGGGCCCTTCGTATGCAGGCCATAGCGGAGCCCGGTGGGCGTCGTGCCGGACGAAGACGTACTCCGCCGTGTGAAGCTCCGGGGCGACGTGGGAAGACGGGCATCTGTGGTGTGCCGTCGGCACCGGGGCGAACCTCCGGGCGGTCTCCTGAAGGGCGGAGCGCTGTTGCGCCGCGGACCAAGGAGCCGTGGAGTCGGGGATAAATTCGCCCGGTACGCGCAGTGGTTGCCCGAAGACCAGCTCCGCCGAGGACGCGCGCAGGTCGTCCTTGGGCGCCATCCTGAGGCCCAGCAGGACCCAGGGGAGCCTGTCGGCCCAGCTGCCTTCACGGAAGCTGGCCCGGAGCGCGGCCTTCATCGAGCGATGAAAGCGCTCACAAAGGCCATTGGCCTGGGGGTGGTAGGCCGTGGTGCAGTGTAGTTTTATGCCGAGCCCTTGCGCCACCGCGGCCCAGAGCTCCGAGGTGAACTGGGGGCCGCGGTCGGACGAGATGTCCGAGGGGGCACCGAACCGGGCAACCCAAGTGGCGATGAAGGCTTGCGCCACATCAGCCGCAGACGTCGCCGCCAATGGGACGGCCTCCGGCCACCGTGTGGTGCGGTCAACCATGGTGAGGAGGTGGGTGAACCCCCGCGAGGGGGGCAGAGGTCCCACCAAGTCGACGTGCACGTGGTCGAACCGACGCTCGGGCACCGCAAACGGGGCCAATTGGGCCTGGGTGTGGCGGTGGACCTTTGCGCGCTGGCACGCGAGGCACGTCCTGGCCCAATCGCGGACGTCCTTCCTGAGGCCATGCCAGACGAACTTCGCCGCGACGAGCTTCTGGGAGGCCTTCGTGCCCGGGTGGGACAGGCCGTGGATGGCGTCGAACACTGGGCGCTGCCAGCCAACGGGCACGATGGGGCAAGGCCGGCCGAGGGAGACATCGCACAGGAGGGCCGCGCCCGCGGCGTCGAACGGCACCTCGGTGACGCGGAGGCCCATGACGGCGGTCCGCAAGGCCTGGACGCCGGGGTCGGCGGTCTGGTCCTCCGCCATCCGGGCATAGTCGATCCCGAGGTGGATCGCGTGCGCGACGGACCGGGAAAGGCAATCCGCCACCGGGTTGTCTTTACCCGCCACGTGACGGATGTCCGTCGTATACTCGGACACGGCAGAGAGGTGACGCTGCTGCCATGCCGACCATGGCTCGGCGACCTTGGCCATCGCGAACACAAGAGGCTTGTGGTCGACGAAAGCCGTGAACGGGCGGCCCTCCAGCAGATGGCGGAAGTGTCGGATCGCCAGGTGGAGCCCGAGCAGCTCGCGGTTGAAGGTGCTGTAGCGGCGTTCGTGCAGGCGAAGCTGCCGGCTAAAAAACGCCAGCGGTTGCCAAGCACCACGCACCCACTGCTCATGCACCGCACCCACCGCGTAGTCCGACGTGTCGGTGGTGAGGGCGATCGGCGCATCGGGCGCCAGGTGCGCCAGCATGGTGGCGTTGGCCAGGGCCAGCATGGTGGCGTTGGCCAGGGCCAGGGCCAGCTTTGCGGGTGCGCCAGCATGGTGGCGTTGGCCAGGGCCAGCTTTGCACCCGCAAACGCCGCGGCCATCGGCTCTGACCAGGCGGTCACCTTTGCCCGGCTTGCCCCGGAGGGCCTCGTGCAGGGGGCGGAGGAGCTGGGCGACGTGGGGCACGAAGCGGTGGTAAAAATTTACCATGCCGAGGAAATCCTGGAGCCCCTTGATCGTGCGGGGTCGCGGGAAATCCCTGACCGCCTCCACCTTCACCATGGCCGACTAAAGGGACGGCCCCGTGCCTGGTGATGCGGTGCCCCAAGAAGTCGATGGTGGCGACGCCGAAACAGCACTTTGCGGGGTTGATAATTAGGCCATGCTGGCCCAGGCATTCGAAAAGCGTGCGGAGGTGGAGCAGGTGCTCCTCCCGGGATGCGCTTGTGACTAGGATGTCGTCCAGGTAGACATAGAGGAAAGGTAAGTCACGCAAGATGCTGTCCATAAGCCGTTGGAACGCCTGGGCCGCGTTCTTCAACCCAAAAGGCATTCGCAGGAACTCGAAGAGGCCGAAAGGGGTGATGACGGCCATCTTCGGGACATCGCCCGGTTGTCCGGGGACCTGGTGGTAGCCCCGGATGAGGTCCACCTTGGAAAACACGGTCGTGTTTGCCAACCGGGCGGAAAAGTCCTGGATATACGGGACCGGGTAGCGGTCGGGGGTGGTGGCATCATTGAGCCGGCGGTAGTCACCGCACGGCGGCCATCCTCCGCCGGGCTTCGGCACAATGTGCAGCGGAGAGGCCCAAGCGCTGTTTGAGCGCCGCACGATACCCATCCGTTCCAGCGTGGCGAACTCCGCCTTCGCCACGGCGAGCTTCGTGGGTTCGAGTCGGCGTGCCAGGGCGTAGACCGGCGGCCCGACCGTGGGTATATGGTGCTCCACCCCGTGTTTAACGGCCACCGCTGATAAGGTGGGCCGCGTGAGGGCCGGGAAACTGGCTAGGAGGCGGGTAAAGTCGTCCTCTGCCGGAAGCGTGCAACCTAAACTTGCCGGGACGGAACCCTTCAGCAAGCCGCTTGGCAAGCCGCTTGGTGAGCTGCTCAGTGAGCCGCTCAAAGAGCCGCTCAGCGAACAAGCGAGCGAGCTGAAGGTTTCGGCCTGGACGAGACGTCTGCGCTTAACGTCGACCAACAGCCCATGCGCACATAGGAAGTCCGCACCCAGCAGGGCCATTGGCACGCTGGCGGTCACAAACGACCATTGAAAGCGCTGCCCTCCGAACCGCAGTGAGAGGCAACGCTTCCCGAATGTGCGGATGGGTGTACCGTTGGCGGCAAGCAAAGCGGGGCCCCGGCCCGCGGCTTGCTTGTCGGACGTGGAGGCGGGGAGGACGCTTACCTGCGCTCCTGTGTCGCAAAGAAAACGGCGCCCGGACAAGGTGTCCGTGATGAACAGGAGGCTGCCGGAATGGCCGACGCTCATGGCCGCAAGTGAGCGCCGGTCGTTTCCCGACCTGTCAAAAGAACACGGCGGGCGGCACGTTTTAGCCTTGCTGCCGAACCTGGCATGGTAGTAGCACCAGGTTTGCGGCGGTGGCCCCCGCGGCGGCCGTGTCAGCGGCGGTGGTGGTGGCGGCGGCAGTAGTGGGCGGGGCATAGCAGCGGCCATGAGGGAAGCAGGGGGCGCTGGATCCTCCGCACCGGGAGCCACTACGGCAGCACCATACACCGACCGCGTGTTGCAGGCCGCGAAATACTTGTCGGCCTCTCCAGCCAGGGCGTGAGGTTTCGTTAGTTTGGAACCGGCCAGCGCGAGGCGCACCTGTGCAGGTAGTTGGCATAGGAAAAGTGCTCGGAATAAGAAATCCGGGCGCTGGTCTCCAAGCAGGGACAGCATGAAATCCATCCGGATGGATGGTCGTGTGTCGCCGAGGGCGGGAAGGTCCAGGAGGTGGTCGGCACGTTCGACCTCTGTGAGCCCGAACGTGGCGAGGAGGAGACGTTTGAGCGCCTCGTACTTGTGGTCGCCTGGCGGGCGCCGAAAGATGGACACAACTCGGGCGGCAGTGCTGGGCCCGAGGGCGGCGACCACGTGATAGTACCGGGTCTCGTCCGCCGTGATGCCTCGGAGCTGAAATTAAGCTTCGGCCTGCACAAACCAAACGTCGGCTTGCGCTTCCCAAAACTCAGGGAGTTTGACGGCGATGGCGTTGGTAGCCATGGCGCGTTCGGGGGTCAGCAACGGCTGAACCAATCGGGGTCACCAGTGTGGTGCTGTGCACACACGACTCGATTGCCAGAGAGGTAGGCCACAACGCGTTGGTACAAACAAAGAGTCTTTATTAAGAGCTCGCACTTCAGCACTGGGCGAGCTCGAACTTAGAGCCCGCATATCTGTCCCGAGGCCACGCCTTGCCCTCGGGCATGGCCGATCGGTCGAAAGGCGGGGCATGCGTTTTCGTTCCCCGCCTGGACGCTTGCGCCACACACTGGTGCGCGGAATTATTGTCCCTTGTGCCCGCCACAATATATTACTTTGTGATTCCATTTGAGTTCATATTGAGTGTATTTGTTATTAGTGTTAGTTTAATATTGTGATTATTATGTTTTGTGCCTTATTTTGTAATTTTTCTTGCTATTCTGATGTCAACCTTGTTTATCTATCTGTAGCAGTCTTCTGACTGTCTTTACTAAGGATGTTTTGCCTTTGATACTTTCCTGTTATCCCGGACCTTTTACCTCAGCGTTTTTTTTTTTACCTCAGCGGTCTGTTTCCTAACTCTAATGCTAACCCTAACGCTAACCCTAACGCTAACCCAACGCTAATCTAAAAAAACGCTGAGGTGAAAGGTCCGGGATAAGTGGAAAGTACCGATGTTTTTATTAATAAACCGAAATGATTAATTTAATGATTGATGTCACGTGACCTATGACGTCAGCAGCACTAATCTCTACACTAACTGGATTGGAGGCTCAACACTGAATCACCTTGTTATTGTGACGCCACCGGAAGTGTAATGGCGGCCATATTGTTTACACCAACACGTGCTGAACGTGTGAAGGAAAGTGGAAAATTCTCGCAGACTTGTTTGATTTCATTGGTTTTACGAATATTCTGATTTCATTGCTAAAAATAAGTGAAGGCCTACTGACTGAATATTATTTCTTTTATTACGTAAAGGCATCAATGTGTGGGCCGTCCCTCGGATGGACGTTACACTGGGCATCCCGTGTGACGGTCTCAGTTTGTGGACGCAGTGGCGTAGTGATGGTTTGTGGCGCTCGGGGTGAAGGTCAAAAATATCGCCCCCTGCAGGCACTGACATAGTCAGAAATTCCTATTGAGGGACCATATGAAATAAGGACTTAAGCTTCCCCAGCGGGATCAGCATCAAAGCCCTGGAACCTGTTCAAAATGAGAATATATTTAGTTATGATCTTCTGAGTTAATTAGGCTTATTAACTACAAAGAATCCGGAAGAATTCCTGTTTCTAAACATGTGCCATGTTAAGGTGTATAGAGCAGTTGAATTGGTCCTTCCATGACATGGTATTCCTATTACAAAAACAATGATAACATTGTAACAAAGCATTTATTAATACTAATAATATTAACAACAATAATAATATTCGTACCATTTGGCAATAATAAAACGAACGTATAATCCCCGCCCTGGTCCAAGCAGACCTGGGCTTGGTGAAAGGTAAACTGGTGCTGAAGCAGTAGAGCAGGCAGGTATGCTACAAGGCTGTTAACGGCTACATCAAACATGCATGCAGCATGGTGTGGTATTTCTATGGCCCAGGGACTTGAGCTGATGAGGCAGAGCAGCAGAGGAAGACAAGGAAGTTAAAGAACTCACTTGACACGTGATCCTAACCTCGCTGATTGGAACATACACCGCGAGATATCTAGATTTGATCGACGTAATTACATAGCAAACGTCCAACAGTTACACCCCTCCATCCTTGGGCCAATGGGTGATCTCCATGTTATCGAGTGCATAATTATTAAACCTCATTATACAAGATAAGAGATCTATGCAGCAGGCAGCAGCACCAAAACACGGATTTATTTACTGTGGGAGGTGTCCATGAAGTTAGCACCCTTTACCCTTTACATTACACGATTCAAAGTTAGGGTTGTACCATTATATAAATGGGAGGTGTTGTGGATTTCTTTGCAAAAAAGGCGGATGCGAATGCGTAAATACGGTAAATTATGGACTACGGTAATCCGATAATGGTGCGAATCCGGTAATGGACTGAATCGGTTAATCGTTCGAATGCAGCAATGGTTTGAATCCGGTAAAATAAAATCGAATCGGCTAAACGTTTGAATTCCTAATTGATCTCTCCATGCAGGTTGCTTTGACAAACCAGACTTGATCTGCTTAACAGAAACTTTCCTCCTCCAAGATGTCTCTCAGTCTAGATGGATTTATGGAAAAAGGGCCATGGGTAAGCTTCTAAGTGCATTTTTGGGTAAAAATTGGGAACCTCACTTTTGAACATAATTAGGGTATGCTGAATTCGATGAACCCGGTTCCCAAGCCGAATTTTGAGTTTTTGACCTTCGAATTAGTATAAACTTAATGGCCGCCAAATTGCCATTTTTGGATAATTTCTTTGAACAAGCATTTATATATCATGTATGTACAATATACATGCAGCTCTTTTACTTTTACTTTTCAACTTTTACCCCAAAATGCACCTAGAAGCTTATACATGGCCCTTTTTCATAAATCCGTCTAGTCTATATTATGGTTGACGACATATTGAAAAAGACATTCAAACTGATATTGAAATTGGACACAATAAAATGGGAAATGGTTTTAATAAGACAATGTTTCATACAACCATTTATTCTAAAATTAAGTATACATGGCCATGAAGCACAAACATTCAGGAATGTCACACATGTTGTTTTGCCAAACTACATCAAATTCATACCATGGGTATGATCATCACTCTGTTGCTGACAGGCACACATTGATGTGCACCTCAACTCTGAATAGCGACATTTGCAGAGTCGAGTCTTGCATTGCTTCTGGCATGCACAACAAATCATTTTGAGGCAACTTTCTGGCATTTGACTCGGTGACATCAGAATAGGTTCTAATCCTGAATCGCCACGTTTCCATCCCATTCCCACAGGTGCACGAAGGTCAGGTATGGCACAATGAGCAGTTCTCCATACCATGGCTTGATAGTGTACTCACATCAAATGGAAATGAAGAGCATCACTTGTCGGTGACATTGCTTCTGGTTTACCAGTCTGGGAGAACAACATATGTCGTGCTGAATCAACAGAGGTTGTTCTGTGCATATTATATATTCTGCAGACGAACGCTTCTGCAGATTTGATTGCCTCTTCTGTGAGTTCACCAATGCCCAAGTTCTTCAGGAGTTTATTTAAAACTCAAAAGGAAAACTCAAACTTCGGCTTGGGAACCGGGTTAATCGAATTCAGCATACCCTAATTATGCTAAAAAGTGAGGTTCCCAACTTTTACCCAAAAATACACCTAACATTCACATTTCTCAGAAATGCGTCTAGTCTATCTGATTCCTTAATATCTCTCCCTGGTTACTCCCTCCTCCAGTATAATAGGCCTGAGCCTCGTCCTGGAGGTGGGGTTGCTATCTTTATCAAAACTCTCTTCCTCACTCGCCCTGCACTGCCCTCTCTCCACCTCAGCCCCAGGAGTACCTCTGGCTACGGCTTCCCCTTCGCTCCCACCTTTTGTTCATATGTGTGTTGTACCGTCCACCAACCAGCGCTGACTCCATCTACATCTCGCTGTCTGATAACATGGACCAACTTCTATCGACTCATCCCAACTCTTTCTTCCTCATATGTGGTGATTTCAACTGTCATCATGCCAGTTGGCTGGGTGTGGGCACCTCTCACACACCAGCCATGGCACCTCAGCAAAGGACTTCTGCGACCAGCTGCGAATGACACAAGCTGTAAATTTCCCGACCCGGAACTCAGTCAATGGAGCATCTTCTCTTCCAGACTTGGTTTGGACAAACTTCCCTACAAATGTCTGCTGCTCTTCTTCTGCTCCAATCGGTTCATCTGACCAAATGCTTGTTGAAGTGGACATCTCTCTGGCAATTCTCAGAGAACCTCCTCAGCATTGACGAGTCTGGCATTTCACTAAGACCGACTGGCATGGTCTGCAAGCAGCCATAAATCATCTGGACTGGTCTCCCATCTCTACTGCCTCTGACATCAACTCATCGTGGGAATTCTTCCAAAGTAAATTGCTCTCTATCTCATGCACAGATTTATCCAATCTCATCTTCAGTTGTCTTACCCTTCCTCCCACCCATGGTTCACGGAATCTTGTGATGAGGCTGTTGCCCTGAAACAACTTGCCTTCGCCTCCTGGAAGGCAATTCCAATGGAAGGCAATCTCATTTCCTTTCACAAAGCTCAGAACAAGTGGGTGTCCACTCTCGGGAGAGCCAGGAAACAATAGCTCTCTACTCTCAAGACTGAACTCTCAAACCTGTCTCCCTCTTCCAAATCCGGGTGGCATCTGGTCAAATCCGTTTCTGCTGTTTGTTCCACTTCCATCCCCTCCCTTATCTCAAACGGCTACACAGCTGACTCCGCACGTGAAAAAGCTGAATGCCTCAACTCTGTGCTTGCCTCAAAATCTTGTGTCCCATACCTGTCTCTCCCTGTAACCACCGTACCCAGTCGTACCCAGCTGCTCCTGGGTTCTGTGTTCTTCCCTCCTGACAAGGTGAAGAAGTTTCTGTCAACCTTCGACTCTGATTCTGCAACTGGACCAGATGGCATCAGCTCACGGGTCCTAAATTCCTGCTCTGCTGCTCTATCTCACCCTGTCTCTGTTCTCTTCACCCTCTCTTTTTCTCAAGGTCATCTGCCATCATCTTGGAAATCAGTCAACATTACCGCTTTACACAAAAATGGTGCAAACACAGATCTTTGCAACTACAGACCAATCAGCCTGCTCCCAATTATCAGCAAAGTCATGGAATCCATCATTGCTTCGGATATCAAATACTTCGTCTTCTACAATGACTTGATCTCTGATCATCAATTTGGTTTCAGACCAGGTCACTCTACTCTGGAAATGCTGCTTCTGCTGTCTCAAGAATGGATGGAGGTCCTCAATGTCAAAGAGGAAATTAGAGCTGTCTCCCTTGATATAACACGTGCCTTCGATGCGGTCTGGCACCCAGCCCTGCTCATCCAACTCTCCTCCTATGGTATCCATGGAAATCTCCACGCATGGCTTGCAAACTTCCTCTCTGGTCGTAGTCAACGTGTGGCCCTGAAATGATTTCTCTCATCTCCCCTTCCTGTTCAGGCTGGAGTTCCTCAAGGCAGTGTTCAGGGCCCTGTGGTTTTTCTGGTCTTCATCAATGATCTCTCCGACTCTCTGGAAAATCCTCTCTATCTCTTTGCTGATGACTCCACTCTCTGCCACTCCATACCTCATCCTTCAGATCGGCAGCCTACAGCCTCCTCACTCTCTGGAGACCTGGACAAAGTCACAGACTGGTCAAACAAGTGGAACATGTCTTTCAATCCTGACAAATCTCACACTCTTACTATGGCTCTCTGAAAAGACCGTCTGGACAACCCTCCCATCTACTGTCTCAACAATCCTCTCCAAGAAGTTCTGTCACTCAAGCTTTTGAGCCTCACTATCAGCCATGATCTTTCCTGGGAAAACCACATTTCCAAGCTGGCCTCCAAAGCCAGTCGCAGACTGGACATCCTCCGTCGTGTGAAGTCCTTCCTTGGCACACCTGAGTTCTTCACCACATACAAGGCTTTCATCTGCAGTTCAATGGAATACTGCTCTCCCCTCTAAGCTGGTGCTCCTGCCTCACACCTAGCTGGCTTCACGCTGTAGAAACCAAAGCTTTCAGAATCATTGGAATCTCCCGCAATGAAGCTAACTGAGGGTCTTTCACTCACTCACCGCAGGCAGATTGGTGGTCTTTCTGTCTTCTACCGTCTCATCTCCGGCCTAGCTCCCCCAGCCCTGTCCGTGCTCTGTCCGCAAAATATTCCTAGAGGGCGCACAAGATCTGCCTGCAACCCTCTTCTGGGGAAACTGCCAAAATCAAGACTCTCTGCTCACCTTTACTCTTTCATTCCTCTTTTCTCCCACCTCAGGAACAAACTCCCTCACTCTCTTCAATCCCACTCCAACCTCCAAAACTTTAAAACAGCTGTTCACCCCCATCTCTTATCTTCCCCCATCCAAAACCTTGATATTTTCTACCCCCGTTAATTCACCCCAGATCCACTTTTCTGAAATATGTATCCGGTAAAGGTTTGTATCGGGTAAAGGTTTGTATCTGGTAAAGGTTCGTGTCGGCTAAAGGTTTGTATCGGGAAAAGGTATGTATCGGGTAAAGGTTTGTATCGGGTAAAGGTTTGTATCCGGTAACGGTTTGTATCGGGTAACGGTTGGAATCGGGTAAAGGTTTGAATCGGGTAAAGGTTTGTATCGGGTAACGGTTTGTATCAGGTAACGGTTTGTATCAGGTAAAGGTTTGTATCCGGTAACGTTTTGTAATGGGTTACGGTTTGTATCTGGTAACGGTTTGTATCGGGTAACGGTTTGTATCGGGTAACGATTTGTATTGGGTAACAGTTTGTATCGGGTAACGGTTTGTATCCGGTAACGGTTTGTATCAGGTAACGGTTTGTATCAGGTAAAGGTTTGTATCCGGTAACGTTTTGTAATGGGTTACGGTTTGTATCTGGTAACGGTTTGTATCGGGTAACGGTTTGTATCGGGTAACGGTTTGTATCTGGTAACGGTTTGTATCGGGTAACGGTTTGTATCGGGTAACGATTTGTATTGGGTAACGGTTTGTATCGGGTAACGATTTGTATTGGGTAACGGTTTGTATCCGGTAACGGTTTGTATCTGGTAACGGTTTGTATCGGGTAACGGTTTGTATCGGGTAACGATTTGTATTGGGTAACAGTTTGTATCGGGTAAAGGTTTGTATCAGCTAAAGGTTTGTATCCGGTAACGGTTTGTATCAGGTAACGGTTTGTATCGAGTAACGGTTTGTATCGGGTAACGGTTTGTATCGGGTAACGGTTTGTATCGGGTAAAGGTTTGTATCCGGTTACGGTTTGTATCGAGTCACGGTTTGTATCGGGTAACGGTTTGTATCGGGTAATGGTTTGTATCGGGTAAAGGTTTGTATCCGGTAACGGTTTGTATCGGATAACGGTTTGTATCGGGTAATGGTTTGTATCGGGTAAAGGTTTGTATCCGGTAAAGGTTTGTATCGGGTAAAGGTTTGTATCCGGTTACGGTTTGTATCGGGTAACGGTTTGTATCCGGTAACGGTTTGTATCGGGTAACGGTTTGTATCCGGTAAAGGTTTGTATCCGGTAACGGTTTGTATCGGGTAACGGTTTGTATCCGGTAAAGGTTTGTATCCGGTAACGGTTTGTATCGGGTAACGGTTTGTATCCGGTAAAGGTTTGTATCCGGTAACGGTTTGTATCCGGTAACGGTTTGTATCCGGTAACGGTTTGTATCGGGTAACAGTTTGTATCTGGTAACGGTTTGTATCCGGTAACTGTTTGTATCGGGTAACGGTTTGTATCAGGTAATGGGTGCTAACTTCATGGACATCTGTGCAGGTGATAGAAATAGGAATTATGAAAAAGTGAATCCGGATGTAAAGAGTTTGTAAACATCGACATGACACATTGCCACGTATCACTGAGTTTAAACTGTAAAATGTCGTTCAGAAAGTTGCTGCTCGTGATCTCGACTTCGTTGTATTTTAATTTACTAGGGCATGCCCGTACTATATATATATCTAAAAGTATATCCCCCCCCCCCCTCTATTTACATGCAATGGTTTGGTCCAAAGCGAACGGCTTGCGAGTACGGTGACAATCCCCCCCCCCCCCCCCTCTATTTACATGAAATGGTTTGGTCCAAAGCGAACGGCTTGCGAGTACGGTGACAATCCCCCCCCTCTATTTACATGAAATGGTTTGGTCCAAAGCGAACGGCTTGCGAGTACGGTGACAATCCCCCCCCCCCCCCCCCTCTATTTACATGAAATGGTTTGGTCCAAAGCTAACGGCTTGCGGTTGCGGAGTTTGGTAAAGAATAAAAGAAATCGCCATCGCGTGCACAAATGCGCAGGAAAGCGAAAGAATCGCAAATTAGTTTTAATTAGTTTTAAAACATAGTTTAACGCCCGAGCGAGTTTAACGCAATCGCAAATCGCATCGCAAAGCGAAAGAATCGCAAATTAGTTTTAACTAGGGCATGCCCGTACGTGGGTGCCCGTTCCTTGCCAAAAAAAAAAAAAAACGCTACCCGTACGCTCTACCCCGCCCGTACGCCCGTAAACAAAAAAAACAACGCTCTTCGCTTCCGCCCTTCGCTCTGACTGAATTGGGAGAAATAATGTGCATAAGAAATCGAGAAATTATAGAATTCTCCGGAAGAAATCGAATTACGAACCGTAATGGCGCACGCGCTGGGCTCGGCTCGCTCTCACAACCGCAACAACGCGTTCTGTGATTGGCTGCCGGAAGTGCAGTCTTCACTGTCCGGAAGGTCGCAAATCGCAGTTACGATGAATCGCAAATTAGTTTTAATTAGTTTTAAAACATAGTTTAACGGCAACATAGTTTTCCAACGTGAAATAAATGAATACGCTCTCAAATGTGCCGTCCGAGGCAGAGTCTGTTCGCCACGTTCGGCACACGTGATAGCTCGCTGCTCTCTGATTGGTTGAATCGTTTTTTGGACATAGCTCGGTAACTACTTCTCCGATTAATATGAAACCTTGAAAAGGCACATCCTCGGGTCCCCAGCAATATACCTGGCAAGTTTCAAGTATATCGGACCGGTAGTTGTCGAGAAACAGCGGTCACAGACAAACATACATACATACATACATACATACATACATACAAACATACAAACATACAAACATACAAACATACAAACATACACACAGAGATTACTGGAATTATAGATAGATTAGTTTTAAAACATAGTTTAACGCCAACATAGCGCCAACATAGTTTGCCGACGGGAAATAAATGAATACGCTCTCAAATGTGCCATCCGAGGCAGAGTCTGTTCGCCACGTTCGGCACACGTGATAGCTCGCTGCTCTCTGATTGGTTGAATCGTTTTTTGGACATAGCTCGGTAACTACTTCTGCGATTAATTTAAAACCTTGAAAAGGCACATCCTCGGGTCCCCAGCAATATACCTGGCAAGTTTCAAGTATATCGGACCGGTAGTTGTCGAGAAACAGCGGTCACAGACAAACATACATACAAACATACAAACATACAAACATACAAACATACAAACATACACACAGAGATTGCTGGAATTATAGATAGATATACAATACAACCAAATGGAGCATGAAACGGTTTTTTGAGGGTGTAATTTGGCGCCCCATGCACATCGCACCTGGTGCGGTCGCCCCCTCCGCCCCACATCACCTCGCCACTGGGTGGACATTAACTAACCCATGTGCCCTTCACGAAGAGTAGGCAAGCTATCGCCGGCTATAACCTATAGTATCAGCGGCAGAGCTGCACCTCCAGCAAATTATTACCTCCGCCACCACAGGTAGATGGAGGTTATGTTTTCACCTGTTTGTCCGTTTGTTTGTTTGTGAACAAAATATCTCAAAATGTTGTTGACGGATTCGGACGAAATTTGGCAGAGATGTAGCGTATGTCACAAGGAAGAATATATTCGATTTTGGTGAAGATCTGAATATGGATTCGGATATGAGAATTATTAAATTTTTTAGGTGGTTCTTCACCATTGGGAGATGGGGCTAAAACCAACATATAGCAGAATATCTCAAAAGGTTATGGATGGATTTGGACGAAACGTGATGGAGAGGTTGTGTGTGTGACAAGGAAGAATCGATTCGATGTTGGTGAATATCTGAATATGGATTCGGATATGAGAATTATTTAATTTTTTAGTGATTCTTCACCATTGGGAGATGGGGCTAAAACCAACATATAGCAGGGTATCTCAAAAGGTTATGGATGGATTTGGACGAAATGTGGTGGAGAGGGTGGGTGTGTGACAACGAAGAATCGATTCGATTTTGGTGAAGATATGAATATGGATTCGGATATGAGAGTTATTTAATTTTTTAAGTGATTCTTCACCATTGAGTGATATGGCCAACCAGGCGCAGGTATGCGATCTACTGAGTGCCGTTCTAGTGCTACCAGCAACCACACAAATGATCCTTTTTAGGGCCACATGGCGCCAAGTGAGATACTGTCATCGTGGTGTTGGTAATATAACACATTGTGCATTGCATTTTTTAACCTTCAGTATGATACTGTAAGTTGTTTTAATGCAATGCACATTGTGTTGTAGGTGAATATCACAAGCAATACACCACTTCAAAATATCAATTTACTATATAAAGCAAAATACGGAGAAAAAGTCATAAAATGTCAAAGCCCCAATGGTTTTAGTAATTTTGCTCTATGGAGTGGAGTTAAAGGCCATCAGTTCGCCATCGTTGGTCGGATTACAAAACAAAATATTCTGCATATGTAAACTCGCATGCATTGTCTTTGTGCCAAGTTTGAACAAAATCGGTCCATGCATGACCGAAAAATGGTTGGGGAAACGTTTAAGTAACAAAATGGCCACCACGCGGCCATATTGGAACTGATCTCGAAACAAAATCACGTGCATATATAAACCATCATTCATTTTCTGTGTGCCAAGTTTGAACAAGATCGATAAATGCATGTCCGAGAAATGGTTGAGGACGCATTCAATATCGGTTTTTTTACAACTAAAATGGCCGCCAGTCGACCAGTCCGCCATCTTTGATACAACAACAACAACATGCATTTTAAGGCCATTTTCCCTGCTAGAGCGGGGGTTAGCCTTGCGGTCTCCGTGACAATCTTCTCCATTTTGTCCTATTTTCTGCATCTCTCCTTGTTAACCCCCTTGCCCGCATTTCTTCTTCCACTATCTTTAGCCAAGTCTTTCTCGGTCTTCCCCGTCCTCTACTTCCTTCTACATTCATTTCCATCACTCTTCTCAACCAGTCACTTTCATCCTTCTTCAACACATGACCAAACCATCTCAACCTGTTCCTCTTCACAGCATCAATCACAGGCAATATTCCCATCATTTTTCGCAATTCATCATTTGTCTTCCTCTCTCTCAACGATACTCCGCACATCCATCGAACCATTCGCATTTCCAGCCTTCGTTGCTGCTCTACGTTCATGACCCATGTCTCGCTCCCATAAATCATAACAATTCTCACAGATGCAGCATACACCTTTCCCTTAAGCTTCAACGACACTCCCCTCCTCATCAGCACGCCACTCAGTTCCCGAAACTTCTTCCATGCACATCTCACTCCAGCAACCGTTGCCGAGTCTGATCCACCTTCTCCATTCAGCATGTCTCCGAGGTAGCAAACTGTTTTCACACCTTCCAGCTTCACGCCGTCCCCAAGATGCAACTCAACATTTCCTCCATCTGCAGCTCCCTCTGTGCACACCTGACATTTGAATGTAGCTGCCACACTGGTTAATGACCCTCTCAGACCACTACATTTTGATGAACCCACTCAGCGCACATTGTACATTGAATGGAGTTCACGCCGACACCCTTCCTGCACACAGCACACGGCCACTTCCCAGTTCTTTCCACCTCACCACATGCTTTACCACTTGCCATCACCTTCGTCTTTCCTATATTCACGTTCAGACCTTTTGTCTCCATACATTCCTTCCACTTGTTCATCTTTTCCTTCAGTCCATCCATACTTTCTGCAATCAACACCAGATCATCTGCATACAACAACTCCCACGGTAAACCCTCCTTTACGTTCTGAGCCAGCACCTCCATCACAGCTACAAATAGTAGTGGACTTAGTACCGACCCCTGATGCACTCCCACCTTCACCTCAAACTCACCACTGTTCCCGTACTTCGTCCTTACAGCTGTGCGCGCTCTTTTGTACATTGTCATCACTACTCTGATCAACCATTCCTCAACTCCTAACTTCCTCAATGCCCATGTCAATACTTTGCGTGGAACCCTATCGAATGCTTTCTCCAGATCAACAAACCCAAGAAACAACTTCTTCCTCTTCTCCATGTACTTCTCCTGCAACTGCCTCATAATAAAGAGTGCGTCTGTCGTTCCTCTTCCTGGCATAAATCCAAACTGCATTTCGTCGATCTTCACCTTCTTCCTTATCCTCCTCTCCAACACCCTTTCCAATACCTTCATTCCATGCTCCAATAACTTTATCGCTCGGTACGAGCCACACACCAGAGGGTCACCTTTCCCCTTGTATAGAGGGACGAGGGTTCTCAGTTCCCAATCCACTGGAATGCGGCCTTCTTTCACCACCAGATTACAGATCTGTCATTCTCTTCACACCCCAACTTCCTGCTGCCTTCAACATATCTCCCACAACTCCCGTCGGCCCTCCCGCTTTTCTACTCTTCATTGCTTTTATCGCTTCCTCAACTTCCTGCTCAGTTATCTTCTCTGCCGGTCCTAAAACTGGGTTACTCTCTATGTTGCCTTCCCATTCATTCTCTGTATTCAACAGCATTTCCATATATCTTTTCCATCTTCCTTTAATTCCATCTGGGTCCACAACGATTTGTCCCACTTCATCCTTCAAGCAACTCACCCCCATCACATCACACCTCTCTTTCGCTATCTGCTTTGCCATCCTGAATACCGCTCTCTGACCCTCTTCCGAAGCCAAGCTTTCTCCGAACATTTTCCTACATGCCTCCTGCGCCTTTGCTTCCTCTTTCTTTGCAGCCTTCTTGGCTGCCTTATAACTTTCATGCTCTGCTTTTTCTGCTCCCGTACCCTTTGCCTTCTGCCACTCCTTGAACATCTTCCTCCTCTCGTCAATCCTCCTTCCAACTTCCTCATCCCACCACCATGTTTCCGAGTGCCTCGGTGGTCCTTTTGTCCATCCACATACCTCACCAACGGCTCCCAACAGACTATCTTTCATTGACATCCAACCACGTTCAAGCTCAACCACATCAGCCTCTACCCTACTCAGCCTCTCTTTTAATACCTCCCTTACTGTCACCTCTTTCAACCTCCACACCTTCATTCTCAGTTGGTACTTCATCCGCCGAGCTCTCCTCGAACCTTTCACCCTTATGTCGCAGACAACCAAGTGGTGCTGTGAAACAGCCTCCTACCCCGGGATCACCTTTGTGTCCCGGAGGTGCCCCCGATCTCGCCTACGCACCATCAGGTAGTCAACGGTTGTCGTTGACCCACCGGACGTGTATGTAACAAGCTTAAATCCTGTTTCTGGAACTGAGTATTACAAATCAACAAATCAGCTCCATCAGCAAACTCCAAAAGCCTTTCACCTTCTCCATTTCTCACACCATATCCGTATCCCCCATGAACTCCCTCAAAACCGTCCATACTCCTTCCCACATGTCCATTTAGGTCTCCTCCTACCATAACAACTTCCTCATCTTTCACGTTTTCCATCAGCTTCTCTATCGCACACCAGAACTTGTCCTTCTCTTCATCGCTCCGACCAACCTGCGGAGCATATCCCGAGATGACGTTCACCAAGAGCTTTCCTATCATCATTTTCACCATCATCAACCTATCACTCACTCTAGTCACACTCACCACACTGTCTACAAACTCCTCAGAAAACAGGACACCAACACCATTCACGCCCTCTGGGCACCCTTGCCACACAAACTTGTATTTCTGTCCCTGCCTACCCTTCACCATTCTCACACCACTTCCCTTCCATCTCGTCTCTTGCACACAACATATGTCCACTCTGCTTCTGATCAATACTTCCACCACTTCTCCTGATCTCCCTGTCATTGTCCCTACATTCCATGTCCCAAACCTCAGAAACCGATCTCCACTTCGGGCTGTACCCTGCCCATATGTAGTTGTAATTGTCATGGTTCTCTTTTTGAGTCAATGTTTTTATGGCCGAATGCCCTTCCTGACGCCAACCCTCTAAGTCGCCTCTTACGACACGCAGGGATACGGTGTACCTATTCTAACCAGGGTACACACCGGGAATCTTTGATGAGATCACATAATAAGGTGAGGTGCACGTGTATGCCATCGTGTACTGTGCTTGTGCCAGGTTTGAAAAAAATCGGACCATGCATGTCCAATAAATGGTTGGGGACACGTGCAAGTCACAAAATGGCCGCCAGTCGGCCATATTGGATCTGATCTTGAAAAATAATGAGAAGCATATATAAGCCGTCATTCATTATCTGTGTGCCAACTCTGAACAACATCAGTAAATACATGTCCGAGAAATGGTTGAGGACGCATTCAATATCAGGTTTTTTACAACTAAATTGGCCGCTAGTCGGCCATCTTTGATTGCATCGCGAAACAAAATGATATGCATATGTCTATCATCATGCATTGCCTTTGTACCAAGTATAAACAAAATCGGTCCATACATGTTCGAGATATTGTTGCAGACGGACGCACTGACGCATGGATGAGACCCAATCCATAAGCCCCCGTTTTGTATTAAGTCCATTGGGGGTTGATGAAGTACAATATATTTCTTCCCGTCCTGACCAATTTAGACTTTTCCCTCGAGTGGTTTGACCATTTCAGAACTGCTGGATATTTACCTCCGCCATCGAAGTTGGACGGAGATTACGTTTTCACCCCTAAATGTTTGTTACTTGCGAAAATCGAAGATTTTTCAAATACTGTACTGTATATTGGTTGGTTGAATGTTATTAGTTCCCTACCAGTTTCACCAGAGGGGACTATAGGTTTGCTCTCCATCTGTCCATCCCACGTGTGGTTTTTCAGACTTTTCTCCCCCATATCCTTTAACATATTCAACTGAAACATGGTACATGGCTTTATTATTATAAGTTACAGACTAAGTTCTAGTTTCAGGGCGTTTGGTCAATTTTTCAGAGTTTTTTGGACTTCGGAAATATCACACCAGTCGGGGTCACGTATTGCAATGCAATTCTCGCCCATGTTCTGTCTGTCTGCATGTCAATCGTCTGCAGGTCACAATTTTAAACAGATCTTCACGAAACTTCATGAAATGGTAGAGTTGCTCATAAGGAAGAAGCCTATTGAATTTGAGGTCAAAAGGTCAACATAGGCCAAAGGTCAACAACTCGGTAAAATTTCTAAAACCCTCAATTTCTATCTGATTGACATGAAATTTGAAGAGGATTTGCATATCAGGTCACTGAGTTTTGAACCACCAATTATTTTTGTGGTCTAAAGATCAAAAGGTCAACATAGGCCTAATTTCTAAAATCATCATTTTTCATCCAATTGACTTCAAATTTGAAGAGGATTTACATATCAGGTCACTGAGTTTTGAACCACCAATTATTTTTGTGGTCTAAAGGTCAGAAGGTCAACATAGGCCTAATTTCTAAAATCATCATTTTAAATCCAATTGACTTCAAATTTGAAGAGGATTTACATATCAGGTCACTGAGTTTTGAACCACCAATTATTTTTGTGGTCTAAAGATCAAAAGGTCAACATAGGCCTAATTTCTAAAATCATCATTTTTCATCCAATTGACTTAAAATTTGAAGAGGATTTACATATCAGGTCACTGAGTTTTGAACCACCAATTATTTTTGTGGTCTAAAGATCAAAAGGTCAACATAGGCCTAATTTCTAAAATCATCATTTTTCATCCAATTGACTTCAAATTTGAAGAGGATTTACATATCAGGTCACTGAGTTTTGAACCACCAATTATTTTTGTGGTCTAAAGGTCAGAAGGTCAACATAGGCCTAATTTCTAAAATCATCATTTTAAATCCAATTGACTTCAAATTTGAAGAGGATTTACATATCAGGTCACTGAGTTTTGAACCACCAATTATTTTTGTGGTCTAAAGATCAAAAGGTCAACATAGGCCTAATTTCTAAAATCATCATTTTTCATCCAATTGACTTAAAATTTGAAGAGGATTTACATATCAGGTCACTGAGTTTTGAACCACCAATTATTTTTGTGGTCTAAAGGTCAGAAGGTCAACATAGGCCTAATTTCTAAAATCATCATTTTTCATCCAATTGACTTCAAATTTGAAGAGGATTAACATAACAGGTCACTGAATTCAACCACCAATTATTTTTAAGGTCAAATTTGTTTTTGGGATTTTGCAAGTATCGTGCTCTGCATGTCATCTTTCTTGCTTGTTTGTTTGTGAACAGGATAACTCAAAAAGTTGTGGACGGATCTGGACGAAATTTGGTGGACATGCTGGGTGTGTGACAAGGAAGAACTGATTCAATTATGTTGAAGATCAGAATCCGGATCTGGATCAGAGAATTTTAAAGTGATTCTTCACCATTGTGTAATATATGCCAAAAATATTTTTGCACGATATCTCGAGTTATGGATGGATTTGGACGAAACTAGGTGGATGAGATGGTTAGGTTCCAAGAACAAGCTGTTTCGATTTTGGTTCAGCTCCGGATCCGGCCTATCAGTGGGATACAAAACGTAAACTGTGCATCCCAGCGGAAGTATGGTATGTGATCTGCCTATTCTAGTTACCCTGCGCTCGCGAAGCGAAAGCGGGGTTAAGCATTCAACTGCGTACTTACGTGTCTGCATTTCAGCAAAGTAAAGTGTGTGCCGTGTCTGCATTTTAAAAATTCATTTTCTCGGCAACCGTTGGTCCGATTGACATGAAATTTTCACCATAGGAAGGGCCTCCTCCTGCAGAATATTTACTGAATACTATGACGTCATAGGTCACGTGGTACAGGCGCCATCTTGGAAAAACGTTAAACCGCTCCATGGGAAAAATGGAAACATGGCTCATTGTCAAGTACTCACCATGGGGAATAAGATATGTTGATGACAATGTAATCGGTGCCTTAATTATGACGTCATAATTCCACAAGTACAACACTTGACCTGATCAGTATGAAAAAAAAACATTTCCCCTGCAACTGTTAGTCCGATTGGCACGAAATTTTCAGAATATGAGCCGCTCCTCCTGTGGAATTTTTAAAATGATAATTATGTCGTCATATGTCACTTGGTACAGGGGCCATCTTGGAAAAATCGAAAAAAGGTTGCACCTCTATATCTCTGAAACCGCTCCATCGAAAAAAACTGAAACATGGCTCATTGTCAAGTACTCCGCTTGGGGAATAAGATATGTTAATGATGTCATCGGTACTTTAATTATGACGTCATAATTCGACAAGTACAACGCTTGATTCGATCAGTATGAATTTTTTCTCTGCAATTCTTGGTCCGATTGACACGAAATTTTCACCATAGGAGGGCCTCCTCCTGTAAAATATTTCAATCATTATTATGACGTCATAGGTCACGTAGTACAGGCGCCATCTTGGAAAAACTTCGCACCTCTATATCTCTGAAACCACTCCATGGAAAAAATTGAGACCTGGCTCATTGTCACCGACTCCCCATGGGGAATAAGATATGTCAATGATGGTCATTGGTGCCTTCGTTGTGACGTCATAATTCGACAAATACAACACTTATCCATCCGATCATTATTTTAAAAATTTCAGCAACTGTTGGTTTGATGGACATGAAATTTTCACCACAGGAGCGCCTCCTCCTTTAGAATATTTTAATGATAATCAGACGTCATAGGTCATATGCTACAGGTGCCATCTTGGAAAAACCGAAAAACGTTGCACCTCTATATCTCCAAAACCGCTCTGGAAAAAATTTAAACGTGGCTCATTGTAAATAACTCCATATGGGAAATCAGTGTTGTTAACGATGACGTCATTGGTGCCATAATTATGACGTCATAATTCGACAGGGACAACGCTTAGTCTGATCAGTTTGAAATTTATTGAGCATGATCTCTGCAACAATGATTTGGAGAATATAAATTTATGATGTCATCGCTCACGTGGTCTGGCAGCCATATTGGATCAAAAAAAAAAGAAACGTTCAAAAATAGAAGAGTTGGCTCACACCAAGTTGACTGCGCAGGGTAAGTGTTCTATGAATACCATCTAGTTTGTTACTGTAAGAGCAGTATTTCACATTCTTGTTTTGTATTTATTTTTTTCATTTAGTAATTTTGTTTCGGCATGGGCAAACGATTAAAAAACATTTCATTTTCAAGAGAAAACTTTGGTGTGTGTGTGTGCTCATTACCCTGCGCTCGCGAAGAGAAAAGCAGGATTAGGCATTCGGTTGCGTGCGTATGTGTCTGCATTTTTAAAATTCATTTTCTCAGCAACCGTTGGTTCGATTGGCACGAAATTTTACCATAGGAGCCTGTCAAATTTTTTTATTCATAATTATGACGTCATATGTCACGTGGTACGGACGCCATCTTGCAAAAATTTAAACATGGCTAATTGGCAAGTACTCCCCATGGGGAATAAGATATGTTGATGATGATGTCATCGGTGCCTTCATTATGACGTCATAATTCGACAAGTTCAACTGTTGATCTGATCAGTATGAAAATAAAATTTCCTCTACAACTTAGTCCGATAGACACATTTTCAGAATATGAGCGGCTCCTCCTGTGGAATTTTAAAATGACAATTATGACGTTATAGGTCACGTGGTACAGGCGTCATCTTGGAAAAATCGAAAAAAGTTACACCTCTATATCTCCAAATCCACGACGTGGAAAAATGTACGCATGGCTCATTATCAAGTACTCCCCTTGGGGAATAAGATATGTTGATGATGATGTCATAATGAAGGTAATGATGACGTCATAATTCAACAAGTACAACGTTTGATTCGATCAGTATGAATGTTTTTCTCTGCAATTATTAGTGCGATCGACACGAAATTTTCACCATAGCGCCTCATCCTGTAGAATATTTTAATGATAATCATGATGTCATAGGTCACTTGGTACAGGCGACATCTTGGAAAAACCGAAAAATGTTGCACCTCTATCTCCAAAACCGCTGCATGGAAATTGAAACATGGCTCATTGTAAAGAACTCTATATGCGGAATAGGTGTTGTTAATGATGACGTCATTGGTGCCATAATATTGACGTCATAATTCGACAGGGACAACGCTTAGTTTGAAATGTATTGAGCGTGATCTATGCATCAATTATATTAGAGAATATAAATTTATGATGTCATCGCTCACGTGGTCTAGCAGCCATATTGGATCAAAGAAAAAAAAAAGAAGAAAAAAAACAGAAGAGTTGGCTCGCACCAAGTTGACTGCGCAGGGTAAGTATTCTGTGAATACCATCTAGTTGATGATGTAACTAATGATGGCAGCAGTAAAATAAATTCAGAAGTGTACGGAAACATTTTCTTTGCCTATCTACAAGAAAATGCCTCCAAACACATTGGGCGGCGCTTCACCGTGCAGCAAGACGATGACCCAAAACACACTGTCAACACAATCAAGGAGTTCATCAGGGGAAAAAGGAGGAAAGTTTTAGACCGGTCAAGTCAATGTCCTGATTTAAATGTAATGGAGCATGCATTGCAATTGCTGAAGAGGAGACTAAAGTGAGAAACCACCCAAAACTAACAACAACTGAAAATGGCTGAATTAAGGCTTGGGAAAGCATCTAATAGGCAGATAATAAGAGTTTGGTGATGTCGATGAGTCACAGGCTCGATGCAGTTATTGTATGCAAGGGATATGTAACCAAGTACTAACTATTATACTATGTAGTTTAATTTACTTTAGATTAATCTGTTCAAATAATTTTGCTTACCTCAAATTGGGGGGGACTGAACATACAAAGTGCTATTGCCCTACAATGTTAAAACATATATGAATAGAAATACCAAGAAATGAAAGGTGACCTTCTGTATTCTTGTCTCATATTCATCTTTTGATCTCAAATCCAAATATCTTGAGTACATAGCAATAATAACAAATTTGTCTTCACTGTTCCAATACTTATGGAGGGCATTGTATATTGTACATTGGGGTTAGTCCTTGGTGAGGCGATATAGTCACGTGGGCCTAGTGTGGAATGTGGGTGGAGCGAATTGGTCAAGGTAAAGATTGTGTGATGGGGCATGATTTGCGTGCCCTCTGGCTTCAATGTTCTCGGCATGTCGTGAGTTAGTTGTGATCTACACTGTCCTTGTTGTTGGAGTTTGCACCAACCAGTTTCTGCTTTTCGGAACAAAGGGTAGTACCGAGCGTGAAGTTTTAACGTTTCTTCTGTTAAGCCATCTTTCTGAGTTTTTGCATGCCAAGATTCCAAAATTAGTCGGCGGCGTTTGTTTGGCGTGAAGTCTAGAATCTGCATGTTGCTCCCATCATAACTGTGACCAGAATGTATGCAGTGACGTGCTATGGCTGACTGTGAGGCATTTCTCAGCCCCATTGCTCTGATATGTTCATTTATCCTTAGTTTTTTATTTCTTCCCGTTTTCCCTACATAAGCTGTGCCACATTCACATACCGTGCGATATACCACATCCGATCTGTCTCCAAATGGTACTTAATCTTTCAATTTAGTGATGGCCTGGCGAATGGTGTAGTGGGGGTTGCATGCTACCCATATTTGTGCACCGCGTATGATTTTGCCATCTTCTCTGATAATACCGGGTAATACGGTAAGACGCAGAAACCTCGTTCGTCTTCTGTTTCCTTCTCTCTTTGTTCTGTTCTCTTTAGTTCACCAAGTCTGGGTAGCATTCTTTTGTGATATCCATTTTGTGTTTGAATGTCTCGCACCCATTTAATTTAATTGGTGGCAGAATCTTTTGTGGATTAAACCTGCTAAGCTCTGGAAGTCAGAATGCAGGCAAGACTGTGCTTATGTACAATGGGGTGACATGAGTTGAAGTCCAGTAGTTTAGTTGTGTGTGTGTGTGTGGGTTTCCTATATACTGATGTTCTCAAAGTGTCATCTGGGTGTCGTTGAACCTCCACGTCTAGGAATGGTAACTTGTTGAGTTGTTAAGTTTCCATGTGTAATGCTTGCGATAAAAAAGAAATACTGTAGCTGCTAAAAAAAAGGTCAATCCATTATATTTTTCTCTATAAATATGCACACGACTAGGCGTCGTCAAACTGACGAGTTCAACAGAAATATAAAATGACTCATTTTGCAAAATCCACAATCCTACAATTGTTGGAACAGTTTATTCTTGCAAAACGTGGAATCGCATACAACAGCCGTAAGAACAGTGTTGAAAAACATTTCCAAAATGGCCCTTAAACTGCACTAGCACAAGCTCGTTGGACTGATTTGACCACAAAAATAAAATAAACAAAAACAAGATCTACATCTTACTTTAGTACATTTTTTGACTATACGATTACAATCAGGATTGAACATATAGTAAAATTATCAATAAATTAGGTATATAAAAATCTAATAAATCTTTTTCATGTTAAGTTTTGCAAATAATAAAAATATCATACACTTTTTTGTTTTTCAATAAACATGTAGGAGTGATTCAACTGGTATTGCCAGCTGTGTTTGTCGGAATTTGACTGAGACGTAAATAAATGTCATAAACAATTCAATCAACACCACAAGAACAAATTTTCATGTACGAGAGTTATTCAAAAGAACATCATTCTCTGGATCAGAAATGAGGTGTGAATCAAGAGGCAGAACACCAAAGGCTGGTGAAGCCAATTTACCAATTCAGGTCTAAGGCTGGTGAAGGCTAACGTGGATCTGCATCAGAGGACAGGTTGAATGATGGATGGAATCAACAGAACGTTAATTGAAGTATGCTAACCACCATGGGAAGCAAGAAGCTCACGTTTCGGGCATTAACCCTTCATCAGAGCAGAAGATCAAGGAAAGGCCGATTTTGCTCAGAGGCCTATTGCCAGAAACATCAGCTTGTCCTTGCTTCCCACACTGGTTAGCATACCTCAATCAACGTTCCGTCATTTCCAACCATAGATCTCACAAAGCAGTGCTCTTTAATCACATGCTGGAAAAAGTTTTGTAAAAAGGTACAAAAAAAACACACGTAAAGTAAAACTCGTGAAATGTTTCCTTGAATCCACTGTTTAAAGTCAACTTCCATAGAGCCAGATGGTCTACGCTTTTCCCTGGAGAGTTGTATCAAACTGTAGCACCACAGTACCAATTGCATAGAAGTTTAAATGGAGCGTCCACATAAAAATGTGGCAAATGGTTTCCTTGTTTTGAGGCCACTGCGATGACCAAACTCGCAAAGAGCTTGAAAAAGTCAAACGGCGCTTCACTGACGCCTTTGAAGGACACTCGGCCTTTTATGGTGCAGTCTATGGTGTTAACACTGCAAACATGTTATTAGGTTACAAAAATATGAACTATATAAAAATAAACAAACTCTGGATTTAAAAAAAACTTTCAAGAACATCCTAGTGTTTAATTGGCAGTGAGGCAGTAAAAGCTTTAAAGGTGCTTTTAGCACCATGTGATCAAAATGAGACTTTCCGATTGATCAAAGAGATTAAGAAAATTAAAATTGGAGTAAAGTGAGGTTCTTCAGGTAAGAACCTTTGTTAAAACTACCTGCCAGAGACACACCGATGACTTCAAGTGTGTCGAATCAGGAAAGGTAATTCTGTGGGTGTTAGTAACCCCGTACCCCACACTCACTATGATTGGGTAACGGGACTGACAACGTCACAAGACCGTGAAACTCGATGAATCGTGCTCTGCTCCTCGGCCGACTGACGACCACGGGACGGGGATAATAAACTTTTTTGAAAACGCGGTAAACTTCTCTTTTAAGTACAAAAGTTTGCTGGTGTGCAAAGATACTTTCTTCCCACAAAAGTATTTTCTGTGCATGGGGTAGCGAAGCTACTCGGCAGTCTCAACAAGGAAAGACAAATCTAGGAATTTGTTCTTGCACTCAAAAGTAATTCCTGAGAATCAGACAGGACCCTGACGTCACGATGAATAAGTCAATTATCGAACCCAATTACAATGTACTTTTTAGCAAATAGTTAAACTTGATTAGACAAGCAAAGCCATGTGTGCTTAAAGATATTAGTGTTTTGGTTGTCGAGGCTCTGTTTGTCCTGTAGATTATTTTGCTCGGCACGTCTGAGACAGTCCGCATTTCGTGTTCTGCATCCTTTCCATTACTAGGACATCATTTTGGGGTTGAGACAAAAAATAAATAAACAAATTTCAGGAGACTCCAGCTGTAATCCCTGTTTCTGGATTTAGGTGTCCATCAATGCATGATTTGTGCAAGTTTATCCATATTCATAGAGAACTTTGCAGGAGAGGTTTGCAAGATGCAGGAAAATGTGAGTTGGCACATTAGCCAAAGTGGTCATGGCAATTCCCTGGTCACAGCAACGTCGCTGCATCTACTGCCCTACCCTGCCTTTTCGTACGTAAGTCATGTTTGCACATCCGTTGACCGTTCACTTGTTCCACAATGAATCAGATGAAAGCCCCTCATCCTCTGTCATCTCACTCCCCCATGGGAATCAATTACGTATTTAAATAAAATAAATCTGCACATATCTGAATGTAATATAATCTATAGAGTTTGAAGGGGGAGGAGGGGAGGAGACAGTGAAGATGGGATGAAGGAGGGAGAACATGGTCGAACACAATTCAATTTTCAACAACAGCGGTACCATGACATTGTTTGTCAATCAATGTCGATCAAGGCCTTTCCCCTGCGAGTATGTTTCAAACAGTAAAACAACTGCCCATGAATGGCATTTGTCAAGTTACATGATAAATACAGGATTGGTTAAGTGGCATCAGTTAAGTATGAACAATAAACACTTTTAATTTTTTATTTTGGGGGGGATTGGTATATTGTGCTCACTATAGCAATACTATATGAGACAACCAATATACTTCCCTCCAGGATGTAAAATGATTTCACTCTGCTCTTTCTCGTTAGATTGGAAGTGGTGTTCAGTGGTAGTTATGAATTGTCGTGATCCATAGAGTCAGGCGACGTCCACACTGATATAGCAGCCTCCTTCAAACTGCTTTGTCCAGGCAGTTGTGAGAAGTTTGTCAGATGAATGTGAAAGCTGATACAAAAGGTTAAGTCTGTTCATCTGTCTCAAATGTGCTTAGTACCTCTCACAACGAGATCTATGGAGAGGTCCTACCAGGCCTTCATACTTGTGTTTTGGGTCAAACGGCTGCACTGCTCGCAAGATATGGAAGAGGGCACGGTGCAGAAGGGGGCAGGTCTGGGCTGAAGACAGAGTCATCGCCTGAGGAGCAAGAAGTCTGTGTGCCTGCCACACTGGGAGAGTACTGTTCCAATGGTCCCGAAAGGTCAAGATAGTCCTGCGAACAGCGGAGGAAGGAATGAAGAATGTCAGAGGCATGGTGAAAAGGAAGGAGGGAAGGAGAGAAAGAAAAAAAAAGCCTTAAAGTTATCAAACTGCAAAATTACATGAACAGGCAGAGGCGGTCTGTGGACTTGCCTCATGCGTGGTCATGCTGAGAATGCGGTCAAGATCTTCTACCAGTTGGCGAAAGGTAGGGCGATGGATGGGCATGGCTGCCCAGCAGTCTCGCATCATGAGATGGCTACGCACAACAGAACAAAAATGGGTGTGAGATTTATGCAGTAAAAACAAATGAAGACAAGGCAGAGTGCAGTTGTCCAACTTGTAATAGTAATGCAAAAATAATAGGGCAAAAACAAATCCTTTCAACTACAGACCAATAAGCCTGCTCCCAATCATCAGAAAGGTGATGAATCCATCATCACTTCCAACATGAAATACTTCCTCTTCTCCAATGGCTTGATCTCAGATCATAAATTTGGATTCGGACCAGGCACCTCGACTCTGAACATGCTGCTTCTGCTGTCTCAGCAATAGATGAAAGTCCTAAATACCAGACAGAAGATCAGAGCTGTCTCCTTTGACATATCTCATGCCTTTGATACAGTCTGGCACCCTGCCCTGCTCACCAAACTCTCCTCTAATGGTATCCATGGCAATCCCCACTCGTGGCTCGCGGACGTCCTCTCCTGTCGTAGTCAATGTGTGACTCGAAATGGAATTCTCTCATCTCCTTTTCCTGTCCAGGCCGCTGCTCCTCGAAGCAATGTCCTGGGCCGTGTGCTTTTTCAAATCTTCATCAACGATCTCTCTGACTCTATGGAAAATCCTGCTTATCTTTTTGCTGATGACTCCACTCTCTTCCGCTCCATCACTCATCCCTCAGATCAGAAGGCACCAGCCTCATCACTCTCTGCAGACCTGGAAAAATCAGAAGTTGGTCAAACACTTGGAACATGTCTTTCAATCCTGACAAATCTCACACTCTCACGATGTCCCTCTAAAAAGACCGTCTGGAAAACCCTCTCATCTACTTTCTCAACAAACCACTCAAATAAGTTCTGTCACTCAAGCTTTTGGGTCTCACTATCTGCCATCATCTTTCCTGGGAAAACCACATTTCCAAGCTGGCCTCCAAAGCCAGTCGCCGACTCGGCAATAGGCATCCTCTGTTGTGTGAAGTCGTTGCTTGGCACTTTGGAGGCTTACCACATACAAAGCTTTCATCTGCAGCTCAATGGAGTCTCTCTCCCCTCTGGGCTGGTGCTCCTGCCTCACACCTAGCTCGGTTTCACGCTGTATAAACCAAGGCTTTCAGAACCATTGGTATCTCCCACAATGACGCTGATTCTGAGGGTCTTTCACTCGCTCACCACAGGCAGGTTGGTGGTCTTTCTATCTTTTACCGACTCCTCTCCGGCCTTTCTCCCCCTGCTCTGACCGTGCTCTGTCCCCCAAATATTTCTGCAGGACGCACAAGACCTGCCAGTAACCCTCTTCTGGTGAAACTGCAAAAATCAAGACTCTCTGCTCACCTTCACTCTTTCATTCCTCTTCTTTCCAACCTCTGGAACAAACTCCCACAATCTCTGCAATCCCACTCTTTCCTCCAGGTCTTTAAAGCAGCTGTTCACTGCCACTGAATCGAGGCTCGTGAAAGAGCTAACATTTACTTCACAAACAAATCGACCAGACAAACAAAATACACAAAAAGAGGGAGCGGAAGACAAGATGGGGAGAAAAGGGGAAGCACACAAACACAACATCCGAGAGCAGGGAGATGTGTGGAAGGGAGAGGGCCCGGGGGGAGGAGGCATGGGAAGGGGAGGGGGGGGGGAGGGAGAAGTATAAAGCACAAGGACACCAAGGACTTCCAGGACAGAAGTTGGTATTTCAAAAAGTGGAATTGGGGTGAAATTAGCGGGGGTAGAAAAGATCAAGGTTTTGGATGGGGGAAGATAAGAGATGGTGGTGAACAGCTGTTTTAAAGACTTGGAGGGTGGAGTGGGATTGAAGAGAGTGAGGCAGTATACAAAAAAAAAAAAATCTCATCTCTTCCCCTATCAAAAACCATGATCGTTTCTACCCTTGTTAAATGTTAATCCACCCCCAAACCCACCTCCTTCAAATTCCGTTTTCTTTCCTGAAAGTCCCTGTAGTGTCCATCCTATTTATCCCGTGTACCCAGCCCCAGCCCTCTCTCTTCCACAGATCTCCTGATGTCCTTGTTCCCTACTGTTGTTGTGCTTCTCTCTCCCCCCCCCCCCACCCCCCCATCTCGTCTCCCGCTCCCTTTGTTATATGTTCTGCGTAAGCTCTTATATGAGCCTCGACCTAGTATACAAAAATAAATAAATAAACAAGACCAACCAATATACTTGAAAAATCTTCGATTTTCGCAAGTAATTAATATATTAATACATCCAAGCACAATATAGAAAATGTAAGTGAAGTCGATGGCATGCCATCGCAAATCCCCATGCTTCCAACCTCAAGAAAAGTTGAAAAATGACAACATTTCCACCAGGAATGACCCAATATCAAATGTTGAGTTAAAAAAATTAATGTTGTTGTGACCCGTCACCCAAAGTCTTCACCCCCTGGGGCATGAACCGATGAGGGGTGAGGGGGTCGGGGTGGTCAAATCCAAAAAATTGTTACATATTTCATGCATCCCCAATGTTGATTACACATACAAAATTTCATTAAACATAGGGGCAATTCCCACGGCACTCACCTGGTAGAATAAACAGTATACTGCACTGACTAAAGGTATTTTAAACCAATTTGAATGGTTTCTAGAAGACAGGGCAGCATGTGGAATCATACTAACATAATCATAAGACTTTAAACAAACAAACATAAAAATACCTATTTTTGAGGGGAACCCCTCCCCCACCACCGCCAACCCCGTATACCTCCTCAGACCCCAATTTTTTTTAATGCCGTGAATGAACTTTGGTACAGCACGGGTGGTGAAGGTTTTGGTCAAGTTTCATCAAAATAGTGTTTGTAGTTTCAGAGGAAAAAGCAAATTCCTATTTTGGGGGGTCAAACTTGGATCCACTTTGACCCCGGTAAACTCCCTTAGACCCGATTTTTTTTAATGCCGTGAACAAACTTTAGTCACAACACAACAAATATAATTTGTGCCAAGTTTGGTCACAATCCCTTCAGCAGTTTCAGGGAAGAAGTTGCAAGTGTTTACGGACAGACTGACGGACGGATGACGCGCCATCGCATAAGCTCCCCTGAATGTCGTTCCAGGTGAGTTAAAAATGTGCCTGTAATTGCAGTTTTTGGTATTTTTGACCCAAGGGGCAGGGTCAAAAATGATGCTGCTCTCGCAACTTCTAGCCATGTGGTGATCATAACTATCATGTCTGGTGAATTTCTGTACAACCATTTAGTAGGAGATAGCATGACAGACAGACAGACAGACAGACAGACAGACAGCTGATTACAATATCCCCCCATTTTTTTGTTCCAAAAAGTGTGGGGATAATATCCAGATACAGAGCCTATCTTGAAACCCAAAACAGATACGATATTAAATGAATATGAAACCACACAAACCCTACGGCTTACAGTTCATGTGAGCAGAGAGCAGGCTTGTCCATCCGATGCCCTTCCTTTAGCAGTTTGAAAAGCTCCTCCACTGGAATGCCAGGATATGGTGAACCCCCAAGTGTAAAAATTTCCCAAAGAAGAACTCCAAAGGACCAACTGTGAAACAAGAAAGTTTGTTTAATATAATTATGTGAGGCTTATGGTGGTGTTTGATCAAATACAGGGCAGACATTAAAATATATAGTTGTACTTTCACATGAATTACAAGGAAATGGATGAACAATGGACACAGCAATACAATGTGTGGCATTCAACCAGGGGTGCCAGCAGCTTGAGTCATGTGTTCAGAAGGGAATGACAAACAGGCCGACCCAAACACAATACCCCTAAAGGGTTTGCATATACGTAATAAATTAAATATTTTTATACACCAGTAGAGGGAAGCATTGTAAAAGCTGGAAATTTGCCACCACAGCCGACCGGCTCACTTAACCCTTGCAGGCGAGAGTACGATGCAGGCAGGCCTAATGTGCCACGTTGGCTCTTTACCAATTCCCTTTGTGTGGTGTGATCAAGTGCACGCAACACAGCAATTTCACTTCTACCTACTGTGAAATGCACAAAAACAATTATCCACGATTACTACCTGGCATTATTTTCTGCGATAAACGGCCCTGGTTTCAGAGGGCTTTCAGTGGTCGCATTTAACAAGTCCCAATGGAATATTCAACAATTACAGAGCACAGGAAATGAACAATTCCACATTAATTAATGGGATTTTCAGGCGTTCATATACAAGCTTCCAGACTAAACAACAACAAAAATTGGGGTTCTCGACATATTTTGTAGCTTTCGTCTGTTTTAATCAACAAAGCACGTTTTTGAGGGGTGTTATCACAGTATTAGTTGTTCAACATAGTTTGATGAGGTTTGCTTTTCAAACTTTCAAATCCCAGGCACCTTCGATTGAAATTTGTTTTGTAGCCACCAGAGGAGTAAACGGACAAAAGTCTGCAGAACAACAGTTCTGCTTCAACATATGAATGGCTACAGACAGGCACCTGTACACGCTAAAGCAAACATCAACACATGTATGCAACTATCAGACTCTTACGTGCAATGGAAAAGTAATTTATTTGTGAGTAAATCAAAAAGATCTTTACAAGCCAGTTACAGAAAACACCATCTAGACAAGTAATAATAATACAACAGCTTATGAAAGGTTACGTCAACAACCATCGCTTGACAGATGTTTCAGATTAAAGTTCCTTTCAGCAAGACAAAATTGCTCGTATTGAGTTGATGAAAACATGGCTGAATGGGAGCCTTAAAAACTGCTCAGCATTGAAAGAAAAATAAACGTTCCTGCTGAAAAAAATGAAACACAGGGAAAGGAAAGTTAGAATCAAAGCAGAAACAAAGTGAGAAATAAGAATAAACAACAAAAAGGAGCAGGAGCAGTTCATCAGAATAGGGAATTAAAACATAAGATGTTGAAATACGTCATCGACCTGCAAAGAGATCTTGATGGGTCTAGCAAAAATGACACAGAAGGTTTATCAGAGATTAAACTGATGGGGGATGGAGGGAAGAGGGAATAGCTGGACCAAACTCTGTAAATGTGTTTGCAAATCATTGTCACAAACACTGACTGCAGCACCGCTTTCTCAGTAACCTTCAAAATATGATAACAATGCAGTCAAAGATAAACAGACATATGCACACTTACACGTCACTCTGGTGGGTGTACACCCGGTCAAACAGTGCTTCCGGAGCCATCCACTTCACAGGGAGCCGGCCCTGTGGACACAGAGGGTATTCTGGCAGCCGTTGTCTGGTGTGCAAATCACATCATGGCGGGAAGAAATAAAATCACAAGAGAAACATTCTAATGGTCCGATGGGTACTCACATTGGTCGTCTTCTTGTAGTAGTCAATGTAATTGACATCTCGTGCAAGGCCAAAATCGGCTATTTTCATGATGTTGTCATCGGTGACGAGAACATTTCGTGCCGCGAGGTCTCGGTGGATACACTGTTTGGGCAAAAAAAACAAAAACAGGTTGTCAATGTAATTGCGAGGTCTCGGTGGATACACTGTTTGGGCAAAAAAATCCCTCTCCTCCCTCCAGGTCTTAAAAACAGCTGTTCACCACCATCTCTTATCTTCCCCCATCCAAAACCTTGATCTTTTATACCCTTGATCCTTGATCTTTCTCTTATCTTCCCCCATCCAAAACCTTTGAAAACCTTGATCTTTTCTCAAAAATACCAAAAACTGCAATTACAGGCACATTTTAAACTCACCTGGAAAGAAATTCAGGGAAGCTTATGCGATGGAGGGGAGGGGTAGGGTAAGATGAGGAAGAGGAGGAGGAGGTAGGGAGAGCTGGTGATAGTGTGTCAGAGATTTCAGAAGAGCTAGGAGAAAGTGAAGGATGAGAAGGACAAAAGGTTTGATGGTGATTGGATGAGGCACAGTGAGGTGTTGTTTGAGGGGGGACAGAGCGAGGAAGAACGTTGGAGGAAATGTAGGTATGAATTGGAAGGGAGAGGAAGCGGGGAGGAGGCCACTTTGAGGAGGAGGGGTGAGAGGGGAGAATTGGAGAAAAATGGAGGGTGGAGAGATTTGAAGGGGAGGGGGGAGGAAGGAGTTTTGAAGGGGAGTGGTGAGGGGGGAATTTAGAGGAGAGGGGGAAGGGGGGAGTTTGGGAGGGGATGGGAGAGTTTGGGAGGGGAGGGGAGAGTTCGGGAAGGGAGAGGCGAGGGGAGAGTTTAGGAGGGGTGGGGTTCGGAGAGGAGGGGCGAGGGTAGAGATTTGAATGGGCAGGGTGAGGGGGTGTTTAGGAGGGGAGGGCTGAATTGGGATTTTAGAAAGTGTTGGACAATTAATGGAAAACGAACATTTATTGCAAAATTAGTTTCTTGTGATTTTCAAGTCACAGATCCATTTGAAAACATTGGAGGGGGGGTGGAACACAAATGGTGCCTGGTGGAACACAAAGTTTCCAACACAAATGGTGCCTGAAGTCTCAAGTTAAAGGCCAACATGTCAGAATAATAAAAAAGACTCGCTAAGCAGAGTCAAAAATTATCAATGCACCGAGTAGGTTGCACCACCTGGCCTGAATGACGCAAAAATATGATATGGCGTTAATTCAACGAGATGGCAAATTACGTCTGGTGATACTTAGTGCCATTAATACACAAGTGATAAGCGTCGGTGTAAAGGATGGTGTCCATGGATAAATCCTGATGAGACATTCAAACACATCACAAAGTTTCTTCATCAAAATTGGCATCAAGGACTGCGGTTGTCAGGACAGATTTGCCGAGTCCACTTCAAACTAGTTATGTGCCATGTGGGAGGAGGGTTATCATCTTGAAGCATCCCACTGTTATCTGGGTACACAAGTAACATGAAAGGGTAAACCTGGTAGGCCACAAGCTCTAAATCGATTTTCCTTGCAATGTGATGACCGAAGGTGGGTGGAGGTCATGTTTTCACCGCTGTCTGTTTGATTGTGAACAGGATATCTCAAAAGGTTGTGGACGGATTTGGACAAAATTATTTGGAGAGGTTGGGTATGCGACAAGGACAAAATGATTAGATTTTGGTTAAGATTCAGATCTGGATCTGAGAACTTTTAAAATTGATTCTTCACCATTGAGAGATAGGGCTAAAACCAATATGTAGCATGATATCTCAAAAAGTCATGGATGGATTCGCAGTTAACTTGGTGGACAGGTTGGGTGTGTGGTAAGGATTAATTGATTCGATTTTGGTGACGATCCAAATTCGGATCCTTATACAACAATTTTTAAATCTTATTTAAAGTGATTGTTCACCATTGAGTGATAGGGCCAAAAACGATATATATTTCATTATATTTCATTTGTATGATATTTCAAAAAGTTATGGACGAGTTATGACAAAACTTGGTGGATGAGTTGGTTAGGCGACAAGAACAAGCCGATTAGATTTTGGTTAAGTTCCGAATCCAGATCCGACCCATCAGTGGTATACAAAACGTAAACTGGTCAGCATGGTGGAGGTATGCCCTTTATCGAGTGCCATTCTAGTATACCATATGATCATCTGAGCATTCCTCAGATCTGAAACTATGGTTCATCCACGATCTAATGATTCATGACGATTTTACACTAGGATGGAAACCCATATCCCCATTCCGAACATTCTTGGTCATCTAAAATGAAGGATTCAATCAAATTATACATACAAGTCTTACAATGTGCATTTCCACAATTTTCTCAGTTGCTCAATCTTTGTGGCCTTTCTTTAGTTGAGGTTCTTCTCTATCCAAGTTTTTCCATTTCAGGTACACCTTCCTTGATAAACTCTTTCACCAGTATACACTTTGAACAAGCTGAAAAGGTTCACATTCTCATAAACCTTATGAACAACCTTGGATCCTTCTGCTAACCAATATTGTGAAACCAATATCAGTAATCCTGATATGGTGATCCACAAATGTCATGGCAATTGAGCAGGGTCTTTACAAACTTATTGATGTATCATTAGTTTAAGTTTTCAAATTTCGTATAGATGGTGGGGCAGGTGCAATGCTGTGGATATAGACCGGTAAAAGCACCTTTTTTGAGGCCAAGTACTCCATTCCTCGTGCCACCTGGTATGCACATGACACCAAGTCCTGGAAGGTAATTTGCTCTGGGGGCAAGGACGTGACGTCAAACGAATAATCTTCGCCAGCAGGTCGCCGCATACGCAGGTACTCACGCAGGTTTCCCTTGGCAGCAAATTCCACAATGACGTACAGGGGACCTACCAGCAAAAAACAAGCAGACGTTTTAAATAAATAAAACATTAAAATACATTATGCACTGTTATTATCATTGTTGATAGTTGGTGCTGCAGCAGTTGGTGCTGCTGTAGCAGTTTTCTGGCAAGGGTTAACTTATAGTGTGTGTTTTGCCATTGTCTTTCCAGCATTGTTTGCCCATGCTTTATCCTTTTACATGCTGAGTGCCAAACAAGGAAGCAGCACTTACATTTTTTTAAATTAAAGTCTTTGGTTTGAACCACCGACCTCCCAGACTCAGAGGAGGCGCTCTAACGTCATGCCACCGAGTCTGGTTGTTATGATCATTAATTACCATAATAATGATAATGGATAGCCAGGCTGGAATTGTACTCAGACAGCATATCGCAAAAAGTGAAAATTATGAACAAACCAGTTTGTTTGTGGTCCTTTCTCGAATAATGCACAAACATTTGCACATGACAGCTTACTGGGGGCACAGCTGCCAAAGGTTCATCAATGCACGAGACCTCACCATTCTGCGTGCATGCTCCGAGGAGGTTTATGATGTTCTTGTGCTTTCCGATGGTTTTCATCATTTCCATTTCTGACACAAGGTCATATAGGTCTTTGTCTGTGGCATCGTCTGCAAGGCAATGGTTGGAGCTATGAGGTCTGGTGATTGAGAGAAAGCAAGAAAGAAAGAAAAAGTGCAGTAGTCTATTCATTGATGTTTTTTTAATATCACATCACTACTACTATGGTATTTTTATGCCAAACAAATTACAGCCAATGTGAAACTTTTCTGATTTAGCTGATTGGAGTTGACAACCTGTTGGACAACAGTATCATGAGCAGCCATTGTCTGTTATCGAAGCAGCCTTCGAGCAGGTACAACCGCAAATAAAACACTGCGAAAACAGTTCACCTCGAAAGTTCGGCAATGTTAAGACATCAGCAAGTGGAGAAATTTGGCCAAATTTCTTCGAAATGTGTAATTGGGTCAGAAAGTTCATTTTGGACCAGATTAGTAAAGGTGGTGTTTGCAGCCGCTCTGAAAATGCCTTTTTTAAAATTTATACTGAATCGAGGCTCATGAAAGAGCTAACATTTATCACACAAAAAAAATCAAACAGACACACAAAGTATATAATAAGGGGAGCAGTAGACAAGATGGAGAGAGGAGGGGAAGCACACAAGCGCAACATTTGAGAGCAGGGACATCGGGAGATCTGTGGGAGGGAGAGGGCTTGGGGGGAGGAGGCGTGGGAAGTGGGGGGGGGGGGGGGGGGTGGGAGAAGCATAAAACACAAGGACACTGCAAGGACTTCCAGGAAAGAAGTTGGTATTTCAAAAAAGTGGATTTGGGGTGAAATTAGCGGGGGTAGAAAAGATCAAGGTTATGGATGGGGGAAGATAAGAGATGGTGGTGAACAGCTGTTTTAAAGACCTGGAGGGAGGAGTGGGATTGAAGAGAGTGAGGGAGTTTGTTCCAGAGGCGGGAGAAAAGAGGAATGAAGGAGTGAAGGTGAGCAGAGAGTCTTGATTTTGGCAGTTTAACCATAAGAGGGTTGCAGGCAGATCTTGTGCGACCTGTAGGAATATTTGGGGGACAGAGCCCAGAGAGAGCTGGGGGAGCAAGGCCGGAGAGGAGTCGGTAGAAGACAGAAAGACCACCAACCTGCCTGCGGTGAGTAAGTGAAAGGCCCTCGGAGTTAGCTTCATCGTGGGAGATTCCAATGATTCTGAATGCTTTGGTTTCAACAGCGTGAAGCCGAGCTAGGTGAGAGGCAGGAGCACCGGCCCAGAGGGGAGAACAGTATTCCATTGAGCTGCGGATGAAAGCCTTGTATGTGGTGAGGAGCTCAGGTGTGCCAAGGAAGAACTTTGCACGACGGAGGATGCCCAGTCGACCACTGGCTTTGGAGGCCATATTTGAAATGTGGTTTTCCCAGGAAAGATCATGGCAGATAGTGAGACTCAAAAGCTTGAGTGACAGAACTTCTTGGAGAGGATTATTCAGAAAGTGGATGAGAGGGTTTTCCAGTCGGTCTTTTTGGAGAGACATCATAAGAGTGTGAGATTTGTCAGGATTGAAAGACATGTTCCACTTGTTTGACCAGTCTGTGATTTTGTCCAGGTCTGCAGAGAGTGAGGAGGCTGCAGACTGCCGATCTGAGGGATGAGGAATAGAGCGGCAGAGAGTGAAGTCGTCAGCAAAGAGATAGAGAGGATTTTCAAGAGAGTCAGAGAGATCATTTATGAAGACCAGAAAAAGCACAGGGCCCAGAGCACTGCCTTCGGGAACTCCAGCCTGAACAGGAAGGGGAGATGAGAGAAACCCATTCAGGGCCACACGTTGACTACGACTAGAGAGTAAGTCCGCCAGGCATGCGTGGAGATTTCCAAGGATACCATAGGAGGAGAGTTTGGTGAGTAGAGCGGGGTGCCAGACCTCATCGAAGGCACGTGATATGTCAAGGGAGACAGCTCTAATTTCCTGTTTGGCATTGAGGACCTCCATCCATTGTTGAGACAGCAAAAGCAGCATGTCCAGAGTAGAGTGACCTGGTCTGAAACCAAATTGATGATCAGAGATCAAGCCATTGGAGAAGAGGAAAGATTTTATATCCAAAGCAATGATGGATTCCATGACTTTGCTGATAATTGGGAGAAGGCTGATTGGTCTGAAGTTGCAAGGATCTGTTTTTGCACCTTTTTTGTGTGAAGTGGTAATGTTGGCTGATTTCCAAGCTGATGGCAGATGACCTTGAGCAAAAGAGAGGGTGAAGAGAACAGAGAGAGGGAGTGAAAGAGCGGCAGAACAGGATTTTAGGACCCTTGGGCTAATGCCGTCAGGTCCAGTTGCAGAATCAGAGTCGAGGGTTGACAGAAACTTTTCCACCTTGTCAGGAGGAAAGGACACAGAGTCCAGGATAAACTTTTAGCCGTTGGGATAAACTGGCATCCAAAAGGGTTTTTGATCGCAAACATTCTGCTTTTTAAACTGGGGAAATAACTCCACAACATTGTGGTCATTACTTACAAAGCTTTGGGATGTGGGGACACTTTCCCTCCTTATCTACACTCTCAACTGTGTGTTTATTTGTATGACATGAAATACTGCACAGGGAAACTCAAGCCATGGGAGAAGGCCGTTTGGCTAACCATACCTCATGCCCTACGTTTCACACACCGTGAACTTCGTATATTAATTTATTAATCATCTACTTACTTAACTCTCATTTATACAATCAAAATGATCCGATTTAACATCTATATCAATTTATGATCAACGTAAATATTCCATATAACATGCAGACAGAATTTGGCCAGAGAAAACAAGCAATAGCCTGTTATTTTCATGACATAACATGGCATCTTTAATGTTCAAAAACAAAATGCAGAGGCTGGCTTTACATCCGTAGCTGAAGTATAGTGTGCTTTAGGATGCAGCACCGCTGATGACATTGCATTCAGACAGCAGTTTACATGGATTTGAGCTGCTTAGCTTCTATGATCTGACTCATTCAAGCTGCTTAGCTGCAAGCCAAACCTTTTAATAATATCTAACATTTCAATCAGGTAAAACTATTGATGTTCCTAATAACAACACGAGACAGCTCGAAGGTGAGACACTAGTGTAGTATGCCAGAATTGATGTGGATTGTGAGGTGAACCTTTTAACATCTTGACTGCAACGTTCTTAGCCTTGTTTGGTTTGTCCTTGTCAACACCGGCAGCCTCTGCCAGCACGACCAGGCCGAAGCAGCCTTCCCCAAGTGGTTTGCCGAGTGTCAGTCTGCACACAGCATAGATAAGTACATGTCACACATAAGTTGTTTGGATAGACTTGAAGGAGTGACATAATCACACTGGGGGAGAAGGGGGAGGATGGGTGGTGGAGGAACCAAATTCTCTCATTGGAAAAGTGTATCGTAAAGCGCTGCTCCCGGTGGGGTTGGGTATTACAAATCATACTATAATAGGTGAATGGTGGGAGGATTATCTCGCCCGTAATTCTGGGGGAATTAACCTCTTCATTAGGATGGGTTCTTCACTGGTAATACTACTACTACTACGAATAATAATAATAATCCACAACCACTCACAAGGATGAGGTTTGGTGTGCAGTATGTGATGTGGTAACGCACCGGTCACGTGGAAACTCCCACTGGGGGTCCTCTGGCAACTCATACTCGGATACGTCAGCCAGCGTCGGACACTCGGCGGAGGAGAAGCGCCCTCGCATCACGAGTGGCACGCTGGATGCCACTGAACCATTGGAATCAACGGAGACCTGCAAGTAATGGACAAATATCATCAGACTGCATTCCAGTCTTTCATCAAATATATTATAGGCAGAGGTGTAGAGCACACAAGCAAACATTGAGAAATACAAAGATGCGCGCACCTGACGCTTCAGTGGAATATTCTTGGACAGCTTGCAGAGGCGTGGCTCGTTGAAGGGCCCCCCAGCAGACTTGGATCGTGGTGGCATTCGCATCTTGCACAACACCACCACAAAGACCATGAATAGGAGGAGCAAACCCCCCGTGCAGTAAATGACGATTTCTATGTAGTCCGGTGAGATCAGAGGAGAAGGCACCTCTGGCAGCTCTGCTAAGGCCGTGTCGCACCGTCAGCTTCCACATTGTACGTTCTTTATTTCATACGTTCTTTACTCGGCATTGTTGAGCCTCGAAGCAACTACACCATTGCAATATATACTCGAGGTACACAGGAAAGTCATAATAAAACACGATGCAATTTGGCAACATGGGAATTTTGAATCCCATAAAAAGTGCATTGGAGGAAGGATTTGAGGTTTGAGGTGTCAATTTATTTTATTCCCAAAATAGACTTTGAAGATTACTGTTGCAATGTAGGGAATCGGGCAAAGCTTCCAAACTTTGAATCCCTTAATTAGCTTCCCTCTGTTGCACCTGTTCCTGTGCAGCTTTGCGCCGAGACTCAACAAAGCACATTGATGAGCATCGGAATACGGGTATCGAGGAAAGGGTTAAGTAAACAGGCTAGGTCTTTATATGTCAGAGGTGCAAGAAGCCATACAGAGCATCAAATGATGAGAAACTATAAGTGAGATGTAGGTACAATATCGTCAATATGTGCAGGTGGAATGAAAATGAAAGCAGTTGTGTGCACAGGTGGTTAGGTTTAAATATGAAAACCACAAGCAATGCAGACGAGAGAAACATGGAAATATAAAACAAAGAGCTAAGTTGAGAGTGCAGGAAGAGGTGGCATGAAGGCTATACATTAAATTGCCAACTGCAGCAAGGAAATAAAAGAAGCAAGCTTGGTGTTTATACCTGTGTGAGCGGAAAAGCTTCTCGTAAAAGTTTTTCCTCCACAAGTATAAACGTCACGAACCAAAGTCAGACAAAATAAGCACAAGCTCTCAGGTTACACACAAAAAATTGACCATTTCTGTGTTTTACTCCTCCATTGAAGTACAAAACCACAGGTTATAGTCTGGCATCTGTTTTGAAGCGGTTTGTCAGCAGGTTGATGCATGATTGAGGTTTTGGTTACGAAAGGCAACTAGAAAACTCACCAACGCTACAATCACAGGTTTCATGCCCTCGCCAATAAGCATTTTGACCCAATTTCATTTGATTGCGCATCTCACCCCACCAGCCTGGGCTGCGTTGCCAAAGCAAAACAAAATGGTTCTGCTGCTAAAGATGCAATTTGGCATTTTTAATAACGATAATGGTTATGACGACCAGGCTCGGGCCGTGTTTGCTCACAAATCACAAACTGTGGCTCACAGAGCTCTGGCAGGCTTCACACAACAACCACGAGATAAACGCAAAAATGATAACAGCGAGCTCCAACCAAAGATGTCAGAGTGGCCAATGATGCCGTCATTGGCTGGTGAGATTTGTAGCCCGAAGCACGGCTACAAGCAACTGCTTTGCAAAGTTTGCATTATCAAAATGACTCTCACGTCTTAGGGAAACTAACAGCAAAAACAAGCGTTCTATAAATTATTGACCGATATAATGCAACTGAAAATAAAAACAGGATGCATTGTATCGAATTATCATAATGCGAATCCTGTGTAGTTTTGGCATACGTGAAAAATGGTCAAATAATGGAACGCCTATATTTAAAGAGGAACTGAGATTAGTGGGGCAAAAGTTTATCGGATTTTGCAAACGTTTCCATCTCAACTACAAATTTCATTCAAGGAATTCTTGCAAAGCAGTCTCATACCAACAACAAAGCATCAAATGCAATAAAAACGCAGAGATCACATGTCCAACCACTATGCCAACATTGCCAGCATGAGAAAAACCCCCAAATTGCTGATAAATAGTTGTTTAAAAGAAATTATATTATATATAAAAATTTAATTCAGCATTTTCCTTTAAGGGTGTAAAGCAGCCATCGATTTACACCCACACTGAAGATCCATCGGATCGAGAATTTAAAATTTCAGCAGATTGAGCCATTTTCAAGGGCATTCTCATGGTGTACACTTCTCAAGTGCTAGTGGCATATGGCAAGCATCTGACAAACAGCAAGGCAGCACACACTGAAGAAAGCAGGACACCAAAGACCCTCCCACCAAAATGCCCATTCTACCTGGAAGCACAGTGAGCCAAGCAGAGTGATGCGATATCCCAATGAAGTTACCCGCCAAGCAGGTGTACTCGCCAGCGTCAGCAAGACTGACGTTGGGTAGATACAGAACCTCTATGTCCCTGTCTGTGGTGTTGACGCCGGCAGTCTGTGCAGGGCACGGGGACAGGTGTGGCCATCAAAAAGACATAGGGACAGAGATGGTCTGTGCAGTGAGGGGATGACAACAGCAGGCTGGAAGTAGATTTAAGGCTTATGAGTAAGATAGGGAGCAAGATGATCCACCACCCTGCAAAAGGATGAACAGAAACATACAAAAACTGTCGAGGAAGGAAAGCTCCCAAAAGCTGTAAAGAACAGAAGAAACCCAACATGCCAACAGCTCCATGGCATGGTATCATGGCATAGAAAGAAAAAAACCACCTCAAGGAATTGCCATCAGGAATACAAACAGTGAACAATGTGCGGGTCACAGTGACAACTGAGAGCTATGAAGGCTCTGATTGCGTCATCACAAACCAACAACAAATAAGGAACAAGAAGACGCCATACAGAGCACGATACTTGCAAAATCCACCCCCACCCCAAAAAAAGGTTTCCAATGATACAGCAAATTGTCCATTTCATCAAGATTAAAATTGACAATCTTGATCAGAGCTCGTTGGTTTTCAATTGACAAGTCAATTGACAAGTCAAATAGTTGGTTTTCCTACTTAGGGTTTTCCTACTCAAGGTCAAATTGACAAGTCAAGTCAAATAGTTGGTTTTCCTATGTAGTGACTCAATGTGCAAATGCTGTTCAATTGACAAGTCAATCAGATGAAAATTGATATTTTTGGAAGTTTGACCTTGAGTTAACTTTTGACCTTTTGACCTCAAAAATAGTTCGTTTCCCAATTCAGTGAGACGCTATGCAAATGCTGTTAATATTTCATGTTAATTGGATGAAAATTGATGGTTTTCAGATGAAAATTGATTTTGGAATTTTGACCTTGAGTTGATCTTTGACCTTTTGACCTCAAAAATAGTTGGTTTACCTATTTAGTGACTCGATATGCAAATGTTGTTCAATTTTCAATTCAATTGGATGAAAAGTGATGGTTTTCAGATGAAAATTGATGATTTTGGAAGTTTGACCTCGAGTTGACCTTTTACCTTTTGCCCTAAAAAAAATAGTTGGTTTCCCAATTTATTGACTGAATATACAAATGCTGTTCAATTTTCAAGTCACTCGGATCAAAAATGGCGATTTTTTGAAATTTGACCTCCAGATGACCTTTGACCTCAAAATTAATAGGTTTCTCAATTGGGACGACCTCTACAACTTGGTGAAGTTTCGTGAAGATCGGTTGAAAATTGTGACCTGTAGGCCGGTGACAAACAAACAAACAGACAGAATAACAAACGCAACCGACCAATATACTTGCAAAATCAAAGATTTTGCAAGTAACAAAGCTTTAAGCAGACAATGTACAAACATTTCAGACAATTTATTTATGTTTACTTTTGTTATATTCTCAGACTCAAGATCTACTAGACTATCAGAGAATTTCTTGTGATAAAGATGCATGTTGTAGCTTAAGCAAGTCACCAAAGACCTGACCAATGTTCTGTTACAGGAGCAGAACATTGGACTGAAGTTTTGAGTTTATCACAGTTTAGGCCAGATGGTTTTGAATATTTGTTGGGTGAAACTGCGTCACACAAAATAATTCATCTAATTCCAAACCAGAAGGAACTGCTCATCTGCATCAAAACGCTTTATCTGGAGGAATGGCTTTAGTGGAGCTTTATGTACAAAATACAGGAAAGACAAAAGGAATGAGAAACATGACAAAAATGGAAAACAAATAAAAGACAACAATATAAATGCTTTATAAGAGGACATTTAATCCTGACACAGATGACTAATTAACAAAGTGGCAGACACATCAGGCAGCAACACCAGACAATAATATGATGGCAAACCCATGAGGTTGTTCGTAATTTCTATGACCAATCCTATTGCAATCCTATATCAAGGATGAGGCTTAAACGCTTGCTTGCTTGTCTTCACCTATCAAGTCCCGCCACCATGGCAAGCGTTCTGTGTCCGATCGGCCTTGCTTTCAAAGAAGCGTCTAAGGCAGCGTAGGCGATTTACCTGGTAAGACGGCCAGCCAAGCTGATTGATTGGCCTGGCCTATGTAATTGGACACCTTACAAACATACTCGCCAACGTCGGCCGCCGTCACATTGGAAAGATGCAGAACTTGCATGCTGGGACTGTGCACGCCTGAGCGCTGGAACACATCGAGGAGCAAGCTGCCATCAGAGCTTGCATGCCACTCCCCAGTTAATCCGCGCCACCATCTTGTTTTGACGTGACTTCCAATCTTAGCTTTTAATAGTTACTATACTAAAGCAATTTTCTAACTGTTTCAAAAAGTAACATTTGGGGAAAAAAAAATCTACATAGAGAATAATCACCACAACCATTACCATTTGTGTTCTTCTTCCATGCTTCTTCTTCATCACCACAAGGCTAGCTGGGTACTTGGATGCTACATAAAAACGTTATACATCTCCTCCAAAACAAATGGCTCTCATGTAATCCAGGAAAGACTACATTCTAGGTGACAACTCATGAGCTTGGGGTGGATCGAAAGATTTAGTAGCACACAGCAACGCAGTCTGTCTACTCAACAAGGACACAAATCAACATCATCTTTCATACATACATGTATATATATATATATATATATATATATATATATATATATATATATATATATATATACATACACACACACACACACACACACACAGTATATTGATGTTTAATATTCAATAAACTCCAAAACGATGACTATCTACATCGGGTTCAAAGTCTAGTGCAAGAAACTTCAAGGAAATAGACCAAATTGTAACGTAAACAGTCTGACCCCCTAAGCTAAACACACCATAATAAACAATCATTTGTTTCCTTTGGCAGCAGGGAAAGTCCAAACTGTCATTACATAGTTCCTGTCGGCCTGCTGGGGTTAATACACCCCAACCTAAAGGTGCGTGCACATTTCACACACACATGAATGGTTAGCACATTGTGAGACTCAACAACAGATGCACATGTCGTTTTAAAATATATATTCTCGAACAAGTGCTGCTGACTTTTGCAGAGAGAGGAGAATGATATAATTTGTTCAAAAATTCAGACATTTCAAGATGCTTGTTGATCAGTATGCCATTGCAACTCATCAAAATAAGCTATATTTGCCGCATTAATGTGTCAAAACAAATAAACAGGCAATAACTCTACCAACCACGGCACTCATGGACAAAAATTACAGTAAGCAGCAAATACGTTTTTCATCAGACATGGTGCGGCTAACATGGATGCATGCCAAGTGCCTTGGTGTTTTCTTAAACCCTATTTGGAAAGGGCAAATGGCTACAGACTAAACGGACGTGGTTTGAAGGATGTCTGGGAGGAACGGAGGCAGAAGGGAGGGGAGGAGCAAGAGTAGGGAACTTGGGCGAGGGGAAAAAAGCATGTGGAGATGGCAATAGCCAACTTGCCTCACCTGAAGAACCTGCACATAAGGAAGCCCTTCAGGGCTGTACCGACTCCCGTTCACTTCCAAGTGCTTCAACCACTGGATGTGTGGCTGTGCATCACTGTAAACTTTGCAGTGGAACTCCACATCGGAACCTACAACCACGGTCCGATTGGCTGGCAGGCCTGCTTGCAGAATGGGTCGGTGCTGAGAGCGTTCTGCAAGGAAAGAAGGTGGGAAGAGATAGAGAAAGAAAGATGGAGGTTCCTTATCTGTGCAGCAATATAAACTTTTGTCCTATTTCTTCCACGTCAGTTTGAAATGTTTATCTCAGACCGATTCTACTCTCCCAAATGCCATGTAGCACAGCCCTTTCAAAAACCCACCGACAACATCCAGCTGGTACGTGTGACGAATGGACCCATATTGGTTCTCCACTACACAAGTGTAGTTGCCCTCATCGGAGAGAACGACACCCTCCATCACCAAGCTCCAGTGCTGGTTGCGCAGCTGAGGAGAGCACACAGGGATAAGAAAATGTGTGGCCTGAACAAGAGTGCTTGTAAGTTGATGAATGGCTGTTATGGAACTGCTAATCCAGCCACGAGCCGACGTCTTTATATACACCTGCCCATAATAGTGTTGACAATGAAAAGGTACTGCCATCCATGGTGAAAATGTTTTACTTTCCCCTAGTGTCTTTAACTAGAGGAGCTTGGGCATGTATTACTTGCAGGATAAGGACAATAAGATACATTGGATCATTCAAAACTGGGCATCAGCATTACAAGCTGAGTGCTCCAATGGGAGCATCAAACAGGCCAAACTCAACAAAGATGGTGGAAACACCATCATCAAAACAAATTCAAAATATTTCTGGGAACAAGTCTTTTTTAAAATCTGGTTCACAAACCAGGTTTATTTGAACTCAACAAAGAAAATACTAACAAGCTGTGCTACCCAGTATGACACAAGATAACAAGAGACAGGTCCCACAAAACAAGAACTAACATTATGGAGGATATTGAGGCATCGGAGGAGACCGTTGAGCTCATCAAACCTGCGCTTTATATATCCACACCCCTACTAACTTAATCCATCAATTAAATGTAGTACTAACCCTAATCCTGTTCTTACTATTCCCTCCACATCCATTTTATGCTCAAGATATATTTGGGTCTTTAATTTTCCACAACCAAAATGCAGCTGGGACAGCTGGCTTTATGTCCCCGCCCGAGGGTTGACGTGACATCAGAAGGGCACTTTGTAAGTTAAATCCAACGTTGTTGGGGATCGATCCCAGATATAAAAAGCTTTGCTAGACTAGGGGAGACAATTGACTTTTATGATGACCCAGCCATGAGGGGTCATCTTGTTTATATGAATGTTTGAATAAACAAGTTTGATTTTCATGCATTCAGCTGTGCTCAAGTATAACATTTTACCTGACATGACCTCTGACATCGAACTATTATAATCAGTTCATCTTTGCATCATAATATTGTTGTGGATATGAGAATGTTTTTTTATTTTGTTGTTGTGGTAAAATGTTGTTGTAAAAGGTTGTTGTAAAATATCACCCCTCCTCCCTCCGTTTGTGGTTGTATAAAGGTCAAAGGGCGTTTCCGTAGTTAGTCCATAAAACATACATGCAGGACACGATATATCCTTTCTTTTGACAGTTATATCCTTATTATGTGTATTAGCGTAAGGCTGTGTCTTCCATTAATTGAAATACTCCATTGCACCAGTGAAAGAGAATAGATCCCCTTTCCTTCCCATCCCCAAAATCTCCATCCCATATTACCTCCGATCCAATTGCCGCCATTGACCACGAGGCAGGGTTGGGGGAAGGAAGGCGTTTCCCCACCTCGTCAGAGAGGGGAGGAGTGAACCAGCCCCGCTCGACCAACCATGAGCCAGGGGTTTGGCTACAGAGGGCGGAGGAAGAGCGGCCGGGGAGGTTCGCAAAGGTTGAGGGGCGGGGGCCTATATAACCCAAGGCAGGGGTGTGGCCAGGAGAGATGCGTTTTTACAGAGGAGAGCAGAAGACAGAAAGGCCTGGAGTTGGACTTTGAGTTGGTCTGAGTTGGTTGGGAGTCGGTCGTCAAGTGCAGAGTGGTGAAGAGTCAGTCAGTAGAGGTGGTGGTCAAGTGGTTGCGTTGGTTGCGGTGAGGAGTCGGTGGTAAAGAGTGAGGGACCAAGAAAGAAAGAGTCCTGAAGCACGAGAGGAAGTTGTTGGACTGGGTGGGACTAAGGAAGGAGAGAGAACCCGTCACACCAATCCCCCAAGCTCCGCGTTGGCTCCACCAAGCTCCGCGTTGGCTCCACCAAGCGTTCAGCTCCACCAAGCTCCGCGTTGGCTCCACCAAGCGTTCAGCTCCACCAAGCTCCGCGTTGGCTCCACCAAGCGTTCAGCTCCACCAAGCTCCGCGTTGGCTCCACCAAGCGTTCACCTCCAGCCATCCACCTCCTGCAATTCCCCGCGTGAGTCCGTCTTTTGTTTGTTCTGTCCTGGGTTAATTAAGTCTGTATAAGCTAGTATTTTCCCTGTGTCACCTGCGTCTTATGTGTTGTAAATAAACCTTGATTGCTTTCTTTTTGCTTGTGTGTAAATAGCCAATAAATTCAGTCGTATTTCCAAACCTTTCTTTGCCTTCTTTTTCCTCTTTGCATTCGTCGCCTTTGTCTTTTCCCTATTGGGCAGCTACGGTGCGATACGGCCAAAGTTCGGGTGGAATCGGGTGAGTTTTGTTAGGTCGCGGTCTTACACCACCGCTCGGTCTATAACATCTAACCGCGATCTATAACAATTGGTGTCGAGGAGTGGAATTCGAACCCGGGACTAAATTAGTTAGGCCCAAATTTTGGGAGGGAAAATCGATTCGGAGCGCGTTTCCCGCGCGAAATTATAACGGCGAAATTTCAATTTGTTTTACGAAAATAAAAAATAAAAACCGAATTTTGAAAGTCGCGCTATGGCGGATCAAGACAGCTGGGGTCCGGTAAAGGAGAGTGAGGTAGGGTCGATCCAGGACCAAAATGAGGGACAGGAGGAGAGCGAAGCAGTGAGGGCGGCAGGTTCGCAAAATAGCGCCGTCACGCACGAAGAAGCGGGCGCGCAAAATGGCGCCTCGCTGGTCACCGTGCCCGCGACCGAAGTAGCGCCGCTGGGAAGATTGGAACTTTTTTTTATACAAATGACGGCCCTTATGGAAAAGAATAGTGAGCGATTGGAAAACCAAATGGGGGTAATGGGAAACCAAATGGGGGTAATGAGGGACGAAGCGAGGGGTACCAGTGAGAAGTTAGACAATAATTTTGAGGAGTTAGACAAGAAAATTGGGAAGTTAGACAATAATTTTGAGGAGTTAGACAACGGGATAAAAGAAGTAAAGAATGGGTTAACGGGGGTAGAAAACAGAATGGCCGCTCAAGAGAATCAGATAGAGGGAGTGAAACATGGGTTAACGGGGGTAGAAAACAGAATGGCCGCTCAAGAGAATCAAATGGAAGGGATGCAAAAAGGGTTAGAGGGGTTAGAAAACACCATGGAAGGCAAATTGAGGGACATGAGGGACCAAGCGGAAAGGGAAGTTAACCAAATGGGGCAGCAGATAGAGGGGGTCAGAATGGGGGTAGAAACCAAACTGGATGCTCACAGGGAGGAAATGGAGCAGATGAGGGTGGCATCTGGGCAGGAGATGCAAGTGATGGGAGAGGAGATCAGAAGAGGAGTGAGTGAGGAGGTCGGAGGAGTGCGCGAGGAGGTGAGGCACTGTGAGGAGCACATGGAAAAGGAGGTGAGAAAGGGGACTGTAAAGTTACAAGGGGGCATAGAGGTCCTGACGCAGGAGGTGGAACAGCTGACGGAGGGACAAAAAGGACTAACGGAGCAGGTTCAAAGGAACACTGCGGTATTAGGAGGGTTGAAAGCGACACAAAACGACATAAAAAACGACTTGATAGCGACAAAGAGGGAATGTCAGATGGTACGTGAGGGACTGACAACGAGGTTGGACGAGGTGATAGAGGTAATGGAGACGAAGGACCGGCAGGTGAGGACGCACCTGGAAACGGTCAAGGTAGCCTTAGAGGACGAGCTGGAGGAGACGTACCGGGGAATAAAAGAGGTGAAGCACAAATTAGAAGAAGTGGAAGAAGGGATGAGTGAAATTAAGAAGCGACGGAGAGGGGATAAGAAGGAGATAAAGGAGGAGATAAAAGAATTGGTCCAAAGTCTGTGTTTGGATCGTGATGATGTGCTCATTAACCGGATGAGGGATTCGCAGGTGATGGAGGAGAAGCGAAGAGGAAGAGGACCCGGTGTAAGTGGTGACCAATATGGTCGTGCGTATGATGCGCCAGGGGATTTAATAAGCTTGGGGGTCGAGATGGACCCGGGTGTTCGTGAGAGGCCGTTGGTGAAGTGTGCGACAGGTCTGGTGTGCGAAAGAGGAGGTGTGCAAGAAAGTCCGACTCTGGGGTGTGTGAGGAAAAAGTGCGTGCCAAGGAGTGAGTGTGCTGGCGAGAGTGAGTCGGTCGTAGCGTGTGTGCGAGGGAGCACGTGGAAGCGCGGTGTGGTGAGTGTTACAGAGGGTGTGACGGGAGAGTGTGCGCAAGAGTGTGCGCGAGAAAGGTGTGTGACGGACAGGTGCATGAGGAAAGAGTGCGCTGTCAGAAGTAAGGAAGAGTGTCCACCTGTGGTGAGTGTTACAGAGGGTGTAACGGGAGAGTGTGCGCGAGAAAGGTGTGTGACGGACAGGTGCATGAGGAAAGAGTGTGCTGTCAGAAGTAAGGAAGAGTGTCCACCTGTGGTGAGTGTTACAGAGGGTGTAACGGGAGAGTGTGCGCGAGGAAGGTGTGTGACGGACAGGTGCATGGGGAAAGAGTGCGCTGTCAAAGGCAAGGAAGAATGCACACCTGTGGTGAGTGTTACAGAGGGTGTGACGGGAGAGTGTGCGCGAGGAAGGTGTGTGACGGACAGGTGCATGGGGAAAGAGTGCGCTGGCAAAGGCAAGGAAGAATGCACAGCTGTGGTGAGTGTTACAGAGGGTGTAACGGGAGAGTGTGCGCGAGAAAGGTGTGTGACGGACAGGTGCATGAGGAAAGAGTGTGCTGTCAAGAGTAAGGGTGAGTGCGCTGTCAGGAATGGAGGTGAAAGTAGTGAGAGTGACATGGAGCGTGAGTTAGTTGTGACAGGTGAGCGAGGATGTACACCTGGGATGGAAGGATGCACACCTGGAATGGTAGAGCGTGAGTGGGAATGCACGCTGGAGTTGGTGGTGAGGCACGTGGTTGGGTGTGCGAATGAGGGCACACCTGTGATTGTCACAGAGGAGGTGACCGAGGAGGGGGCGCGAAGAGGTGTATTGGTGAGGTGTGCTACCAACGAGTGTGTGCCAAAGTGTTCGGTGGTCAAGTGTGTGACCAAGGCTGTGAGTGGAATGAGGGTACCTGGATGTGTAAGGAAAGGTACGAGGAGCATGGGGACGGCTGGATGTGTGAGCAAGGAACGGGCTGCGGGGTGTAAGCATGCAGGTGAAGCATCGACATTAAACGGGTTAGAGGTTAGGTCGACTTTTAGCCGAATCGGGCCCTCGGTGCGTGCTGGGCCTCGCTTTGAACGGCCGCGTCCTTGCTCCACTAGGCGGAGCGGGCGGCCCGATAGAAAGGGTCGTCATGGCGACCACTTTTTGGTGAGACGTGCCGGCAGGTCTAGATCGGGGCATTGGATGGCTCCACGCCGAGGTGGTGTGTGGGATCTCGGCACGGGTAAGCCCCCGTCCCTGCACCGAGTGCCGGACGTATCCAGCCGCTGGCACAAAACAACCAGCATCCATTGCTTGGCTTTATGAAGCCGGGCTTTGGACAGGGATTGGCGTACCGAGAGGTATTAGTGAGTCGACTGGGTGATGAGGTTAGTGTTTTGGACCCAAAATTGGAGAAAAACAAAATTTGATGATTGGCAAGGGATTGGCAGTAGTGATTGGCAGATGATGGGTAGTGATTGGCAAATTTTTGATTTGTTGAAATTTGACGTGCAAAATTGATAGTGAGAGACCCCCGATGTGGTGGGATGGCAAATCCACCATCCCTCACAGGGGGGGCAAAGGAGCAATAGTTTATGGGGTGTATGGCAGTGAAAACTAGCCCGGGCGGGTTAGGATATTGTGTGTAGGGATCTAGAGAAGATGACATTAGGTGACGTTAAGGTTAGTTAGTGACTGATACCTGTAGTGGGGACGCAGGTAGATTAGTGTGGATTATAATGACGAGGGAGCGCAATAGTTTAAAGGGACGACTGGGAAGCGCAAGTTTCAGAAGGGAGTAGTTAGCTGAGATGATGCTGTGTGTGTGAGAATTGAACAGGTGTGATTGCACAGGTGTGCAACTGGACAGGTGTGTGGAGCAGTGTATGAGTAGTGAGTGTTGTGGATCAGCGCGAATGCGCTTGGGGAGAGAAGGGTGCAGGCGGCACCAGGTGTGAGAGCACAGGTGTGCAGGTACAGGTGTGTGGAGAGAGTTGGAGTGAGTGGTACGGAGTGGTGTGCATGGTGCGAAGGTGTGGATGGGGGAAGAGTGGACCCCTTTCACGAGTACCCGGGGCGGGTAGTGTAAGTGTTAGGTAGAGGGTGCAGGTAAATTGTGGTTGGATATTGGCATTTGTGGTGCGGTTGCAGAATGGTGTTGTGAATGGGTGCATTAGTGTTGTGGAAATGGCTGGGCGTGTAGCCTGTTAGTGTGTGTAGTTGGTTGGGCACTCCACCACTGTGAGGATGTCGGCCAGGTGGGGCCGCAGGTGGGCTCTGGGAGCCGGTAGTTGTGAGTGGGTGCCTGAGGATCCCGGGTGTGGATCGGGCAGCCCAGTGCCAGAGAGGGCACGGAGTGGGGAGAGAGCCAGAGGGCCTTCCCCTGGTAGTTAGGTTAGGGTAAGGAGCAGGTAAGCTCGGAGGCAACTGCAGTGGTGGAGGTGTGCAGGTGGGTAGACCCACTGGGAGAGGTACACGTCGCAGCCCAGAAATTGTACGAGGGCACCGGGAGATGAATCGGGGGAGTGAGACCCCAAATTGAAGAGCACCACAGTTTGGCCAATGGGAATTGGTTTTTAGAACCCATAGCGTAAGAGGGCCAATGGTTTGGCCGGAGAAAGACCCCGGGTAGTGTAAAGTTGTTAAAGTCATTTAGGAGATAGTTAGGATTGATGAACCTGTCGCACCATACGCAGCCACTTGCCTGTGGTGATGATGATGACTCCACACCTGTGTTTTCTTTGTTTTGTGCAGGAAATGAAATTGCTGTGGATTTGTGAGACGCATCACGACGTGGATGAGACATTGGGGTGATTCCATCTCTCCCTCCCTAGGAGGGACTGATGATGAATTGGTAATGGCAAATTTTGATGTTGAGTTGAAAATGGCAAATTTTGATGAGAGTTGAAAATGGCAAATTTGATTGGTTAGGAGGGAGAGAAGACGAATTTGGTTTATGGGAGGAACGGGGAAGACAGTAGGGATGTTTGTTGATTTGTAAAGTAGATGTTTATGAGTAGTGTTGTGTTGTGTGGATACAGTAAGGGGTAAGGGAGGGGCCATGTAGGTTACCTGGTGGGGGGGGGCGTACGATAGGAACGTACCTGTCTCACCTGGTTCCCATGTGCCCCCAGTGTGCATCACCTTACATTGCGTGCACTTTTGCGCCCTTACCACCTTACTCACTTGTTTCTTCTTTTGTCTCCCACCTCCGAGGATCTGGCTTTGGGGTAGAGAGAGAGGAGAGAGAGGTGCTGGCTGCGCAGTTGTGGGCCTGCACTTTCGCTGTTTGCTGCCGGGATCGATACACCATATGGACCGCAATGTTTGTGGCCACCCACAATGGACCGCAGTTCGTTTGCGGCCAAGCACCACCCGGGGATGGACCTATGGGTCAACGTGGCACCTATGCCATACAGGTGAACCACTTTTAGTTACCACCAAGTGCACCACAAGAAGAGCAAGAGACACCTGCAGGGTTAGGGGTTGTCGAATTTATTTTTATTCCAATGAACAATGGTGACTGCACCGATTGGTGGTGGGGTGGTGCTGTTGATGCTCGGGAAGGGTGCTCTGCACGTTATTAAAGGCCGTCGGCCACAGAGCACTCGTGGGTTGGTGTATCGATGTTGGCAAGCGCGCTCTCTCTATGCATAACATCTGCATGTGTTCCTCCAAAAACAGGTCCTGGATCGTAGTGTAAATAGCAGCATAGTCTTGTAAATAATGCTCCCTACCGGCTGTATGTTTAGTTTGAGGATTCTTTCCGGATTCGGTTAACTGTGGGCGTAAGTCTGTTAGGCAGGGTGCAATGGAGCAGCGGGACACATTTATTTATGTTTTAAAACTGTCGCACTCAGGGTCAGGCTAAAAGTAGAGGGAACTACACCTACATGCCACACTAAGGTAAAAGTAATAGGCCCGGGACGTGCCTAAGGGGAGGAGGGTGCAGTGTTGTGGATATGAGAATGTTTTTTTATTTTGTTGTTGTGGTAAAATGTTGTTGTAAAAGGTTGTTGTAAAATATCACCCCTCCTCCCTCCGTTTGTGGTTGTATAAAGGTCAAAGGGCGTTTCCGTAGTTAGTCCATAAAACATACATGCAGGACACGATATATCCTTTCTTTTGACAGTTATATCCTTATTATGTGTATTAGCGTAAGGCTGTGTCTTCCATTAATTGAAATACTCCATTGCACCAGTGAAAGAGAATAGATCCCCTTTCCTTCCCATCCCCAAAATCTCCATCCCATATTACCTCCGATCCAATTGCCGCCATTGACCACGAGGCAGGGTTGGGGGAAGGAAGGCGTTTCCCCACCTCGTCAGAGAGGGGAGGAGTGAACCAGCCCCGCTCGACCAACCATGAGCCAGGGGTTTGGCTACAGAGGGCGGAGGAAGAGCGGCCGGGGAGGTTCGCAAAGGTTGAGGGGCGGGGGCCTATATAACCCAAGGCAGGGGTGTGGCCAGGAGAGATGCGTTTTTACAGAGGAGAGCAGAAGACAGAAAGGCCTGGAGTTGGACTTTGAGTTGGTCTGAGTTGGTTGGGAGTCGGTCGTCAAGTGCAGAGTGGTGAAGAGTCAGTCAGTAGAGGTGGTGGTCAAGTGGTTGCGTTGGTTGCGGTGAGGAGTCGGTGGTAAAGAGTGAGGGACCAAGAAAGAAAGAGTCCTGAAGCACGAGAGGAAGTTGTTGGACTGGGTGGGACTAAGGAAGGAGAGAGAACCCGTCACACCAATCCCCCAAGCTCCGCGTTGGCTCCACCAAGCTCCGCGTTGGCTCCACCAAGCGTTCAGCTCCACCAAGCTCCGCGTTGGCTCCACCAAGCGTTCAGCTCCACCAAGCTCCGCGTTGGCTCCACCAAGCGTTCAGCTCCACCAAGCTCCGCGTTGGCTCCACCAAGCGTTCACCTCCAGCCATCCACCTCCTGCAATTCCCCGCGTGAGTCCGTCTTTTGTTTGTTCTGTCCTGGGTTAATTAAGTCTGTATAAGCTAGTATTTTCCCTGTGTCACCTGCGTCTTATGTGTTGTAAATAAACCTTGATTGCTTTCTTTTTGCTTGTGTGTAAATAGCCAATAAATTCAGTCGTATTTCCAAACCTTTCTTTGCCTTCTTTTTCCTCTTTGCATTCGTCGCCTTTGTCTTTTCCCCATTGGGCAGCTACGGTGCGATACGGCCAAAGTTCGGGTGGAATCGGGTGAGTTTTGTTAGGTCGCGGTCTTACACCACCGCTCGGTCTATAACATCTAACCGCGATCTATAACAATATATACTTATACCAAGTTTGGTCAAAATCCCATCACTAGTTCACAAATTAGCGCAGTAACAGAATTTTTACCGAACAGGGCTTCTGACCTTTGAACTCTTGACCCCCATAATCGAATCAGTCTATCTTTATATCATTATACATGCTTGTACCAAGTTTAACTTGGTTCCCTTCAGCTGTTCTAAAGTTATCGCAGTAACGAAAACCTATCACGCACGGATGGACGGATGGATAACCCCAAAACATAATGCCTCCGGCGACTTAGTCGGCAGAGGCATAAAAAATAATACACACAAGATAAGGTCAAGCTGACACAACATGCATGCCTCACGGAATGGGTCATCAGTCGAAGGAAAACATGATTGCCAATTCGGCCTTTGAACCTCAATAAGGTTCCGGATAGGGCAGACCAGTAGCATCAAGACCAACCCAGTCATGACAATGCTCAAGAAACATTAAACTAATAGAACCCCACAACATCCCTCACATACATGCGAAGCTTGATTAAAAATTAATGTACATTATGGAAAACTAGAAAACATTATGGAGAAATACATTTTAAAATGATAACTTACCCAGCTGCAATTTTGGCAGTTATATTGTGTGGCAGACATAAACTCTAGGTCAGGACCAAAGCAGCCATTTTGCCATGAGTGAAAATTTTGTTGAATCACCATAGCAGAAAAAGAGGTCACAATAAATGTAAATATTAAAAGAAGAAAGGAAAAGTACAGAAAAGGAAGAATTGCATGAAAGGAAGTACTACTCAATCAATCTTACAACAAACAGGATAGAGCAGATCAATGAACGTCATGTGACGTCATTCATAACCCACAGACCTCCTCAGGCCCTTGGTCCCAGCTATGGCACATTGCTTGTGTTTTCTTCCCTTCACAACCATCTTCTGGTCACATGATAAAGCAAAGAGTGAGAAGGAGCAAGTGCAGCATGTTTCTCCAATAGAGTGGTTATTATTTTGTACTCCAACTTGCAGGTTCAAGAGATTTTGATGACATAAAAAGTCAACAAAACCGAAATTACAATAAGTTCTGGGTTCCTTCGTGGCCAGACGCCAGCTTCTGTGCTCTGAGAGTACCTGATTTGGAATTGTCTTGTTTCACATGATGTGTGGTGTGACCTTGATACCTCTTCGACTGAAGGTGGACGGAGGTTATGTTTTCACTCCTGTCTGTTTGTTTGTGAACAGGATATCTCAAAACGTTGTTGACAAATTAGGCCGAAATTTGGTGCAGAGGTTAGGTATGTGACAAGGACGAAATGATGAAAGTTTGGTGAAGATCCAGATGCGGATACTATACTTTTAAAAGTCATTCTTCACCATTGAGAGATAGGGCCAAAAACAATATATACGAGTGTGTGTGTGTGTGTGTGTATATATATATATATATATATATATATATATATATATATATATATATATAGTATAATACGTCCATTTTACCGTTCTCCAACCTGTAGTTTTGTCTTAAAAACTTAACGTTTCGTCCAGCAACCCGGCGTGCACTGGGCCTCCCACTAGCCTTTATCAAGAGTAATTCCGTTGTTTACCTCCTCCCAGATATACCTGGGGGAAGCGGGTGGGCCTATTCTATCAACCACTCACAAAGCTGTGTTGCGAGACCTCGTGACCATTGACCCATGACAGGCTTGTGTTTTGTGCATGTTTGAGCGGTGTATTGTGTTTGTGTTATCCTTGTCGCCTGTGTCGGTTATGTCCCACTTTGTCCTTGTCCTCCTCCCAGCATCGGTGTATTTATGGTGTATTTATGAATGAGAGGACAAGGACAGTAAAGTCAGAATTGTGTAAATTAGCATGGACCATGTGACGCGAAGAAGCCCACCTCGCTGTAACTAAGTAGGGAATCTGTACAGAATAAGATCGTATATGTGTCTCCTTACAAGGGGTGGAGCTATGCTAATTAAGCTATGCTTCCTAATTAAGCTATTAAGCTATTATTAAGCTATTAAGCTATTATTAAGCTATTAAGCTAATTAAGCTATTAAGCTATGCTTCCCCAACTCTGTCTGTGCTCTGTCCCCCAAATACTCCTACAGGTCATACAAGATCTGCCAGCAACCCTTTTCTGGTGAAATTTCCAAAATCAAAACTCTCTATTCACCTTCACTCTTTCATTCCTCTTTTCTCCCACCTCTGGGACAAACTCCCCCCCCCCCCTCTCTTCAATCCCACTCCTCCCTCCAGATCTTTAAAACAGCTGTTCACCACCATCTCTTATCTTTCCCCCATCCAAAACCTTGATCTTTTTTACCCCCGTTAATTCACCCCAGATCCACTTTTTTGAAATACCGACTTCTTTCCTGGAAGTCCGAGCAGTGTCCAGGTGTTTTGCACCTCTCCCACCCCCCTTTCCTATGCCTCCTCCCCCGAAGCCCTATCCCTCCCACAGATCTCCTGATGTTCCTGCTCTCAAAATGTTGTACTTGTGTGCTCCCCTCTCTCTCCCCATCTTGTCTCCCGCTCCATTTATCATTTGTTTTACGTGTCAGTTTGTCTTTTTGTGACCAATGTTAGCTCTAACACGAGCCATGATCTTGAATACAAAAGAAAAAAACAAACAAATAAGCATTCTTTCCAGAGTTTGAATGATGGCGTAACAATAATGATAATCCACCAACTCTTACTTTAAATTTCCTGATTAAGCCAGTGTAAATTAATAAATTTCATGGTGTCTTCAAGGTGCGTAATGATCGATACTTTGCGCATGCACACACACGTGCACACACACACACACACACACACACACAAACACACACATACATATACAAACACACACACACGCGCACACACACACACACACACACACACACACACACACACACACACACACACGCTAACGGAGGTGGATACTTGAGACCTAGTAGATCTCCGTTCCATTTCCTGAGGCCCACCCTCGATTGAAGAAGGAGAAAACTGATTGAATCAATGAAACTCTAGTTATTAACCTTCTTTCTTCATCAGCTTTCATCTGACATCTCACTCGCCTATGTTGGAGGGTGGATGACGTCACCTTTGGGGGTTGCTGTCAAGGTCAAGGCCTCTCCCAAAATTCCTGTCATTGGTCATTTATTATTCATGGAAGCCCAACAGAAGATTTGAGAGGGATTTTACACTTGCAGTCTTTCACATAAATAAATGTCATTTTTCTTGCCTCATATGTTTTATTGGGGGGTTAAAACTACACTTCTGGCCCAGCAGCAATGTATATGTTAGATGCCAGAGAGTGTTCCCATACGTCTATGAGGTCAAACCTTTTGCCGTCTTTCACATGAATAAATCGGCTGGGCTCCCGGTCTAACAGACATGACATAGAGATAGATGCACGTTTGAATAGTTATATCAGGAAGGTTGAAAACAAGATTCCAATGCAAGTCCACAGTGGAGGTTTGAGGACAAACTTAGTCTCACCTTTGTGCCTTCGATGCGATCCTCATGGTGGAACCTGTGCCCGTTTTTGAGCCAGCGGATGCTTGGTAGTGGAGATCCTGTAGCCGGGCATCGGAATCGCACTGTGTTTCCGGCAGGTACAGCATGTAGTCGTTTATCCATTCTGTCCATGTGTGTCCAGCGAGGAGGCTCTGTTGGTGGCATCAACATTTAAAGAGCAAGCATTCCTTGGCCCTTTTGGATATCCAAAAAACCTACGTCAGAAATATAAGATGAGTGAGTCAGTGAAAAAAGTAGACCAGAGATATCAACTTACCACCCACGGATAAATGATCATCTGAAGGGGTTTCACTGATGCTTGGATTATGAGTCATTGGTGGATCTGTACAACACGGGATGAATGTCTTACATGGGGTAGGGGTGGGAGGGGAGACCTTTCCTAGTGAGAGGGCCAAGACCTTTCCTAGACGAGGGCTGTAACGGCTATTTTTAAACTTGCTGTGGGCTGGTTGTATGAATAGTGATGTGTTAGTAATTTAAACAACACATATGCAGATAAGTGATGAGACTAATCATTCTGTTTAATCTTTACTACAGATACAACTAGAGCAATGCGACTGTGTCGCCAATATGCTTCTGCATAGTCCAACAATGGGTAGATGCCATCGTTCACTGTCCTAAAAAGAATCAAGTTTGATTTAAATCCCTTCAGCTGTTTTCAAGTATCACATTTTCACCAGCCATGACAGGTTTCACATCGTTCGGTGAAGCAGTTTCAGAGAAGGGATTTAAAAAAAAATATCGGCTTTCAAGCTAAGTCATAATACTGTTACGGACCGCGGATAAGGATGTTGTTTGCCGAGCGGATGGCACCGCGGCTGCACAGTTACCCCGACTAACCCGATTCCCGAACGTTGGCCGGATCGCGCCACAGATATTCAATAAGGAAAAGACAAAAGCGACACAGATGTGAAGAAGAAGAAGAAGACGAAATGGTTGGAAATACTACTAAATTTATTCTTACTATTTACACGCTCAAAGTAACCAAGGAAGAAGGAAAGATAAGAAAATAATTTACAGAAGAATCAGAGACACAGTGCAAATTCCTAGCTTACTTACAGTCTTAATTAACCCAAGGACAGAACAAACAAAACAAACTCACGGACACAAGAAGGATGGAAAGGCAGGAGGTGGATGGCTGGAGGGAAAGGAAGGTCCAAGGATGCTGCAGCACGATCGGCACGTTTGGCAGCCGCCGTTCCTTCGCGGCCCCGCTCAAAACTGCCGTCCAGGCCCCAAGCTGCGGTTACTGAAGCTGCTGTTGTTGAAGCTGCTGTGTTGCTGCGTGGACGTTGCGTGCTTTCTCCAGGCTTCTTGCTGTTAACTCCTTTTTTTGGTCCAACTTTGGCGAGCAAGGCGACGAATAGCAGGCTTTGTGCTTCCCTGGATATCCTTCTGCAGTACCTTGCGCGCACGCTTTTATAGCGCCTCCGGCGATCAAGCCGCCGGCCTTTTGGAAACGCCCACCGGTCAGCTCGCCTCGGCCCTGATTGGTGGGCACAGGCCCTCTGACCCCGAGCTGAGCACATGCTTAATGGCGGCTATTGGGGTGAAATCAGCAACCCACCGCTGTAACAAACCTGTGTCCCGTGCAGTTGGCAATGGAGGCTTGGAGGGGATGTAATTGGCAATCGAGACTTGGCAATGAAAGTTTTTGGGAGTGGGAATGGGGAATGAAAGGAATCTACTCTATTTCACTTGGTGCAATGGAGTGTCATCTTAATGGAAGACAAGGCCTTACCCTAATACACATAATAAAGATATAACTATCAACCAGGGGGAAATCTATGATTGGCTGACGTGATTGTTTATGACCTAATTATGGGACGCCCTTTGACCTTTATACATAACTGGAGTAAGGAGGGTCCAGAATAAAGCAATATTTCACAACAATTTACTATACAATACAACACAATAAAAAAAACACAATCCTCATATCCGCAACAATACTAATAGCAATATTTTAAAGTAACTTGCCTAATGTGACTTCTTAGATTGCTTCCTTTTGACGAGAGTAGCCGTGTTGGGTGTAATACATATTGTTTTCGAGTTCTGGGATAATTTTACATGATTTGTTGCATCATACTCTTAATAGAGTAGCCTGGTGTTGGCTTAGCGGTTAGGGTGCCAGCTTGGGATTCTAGGATTCTGGGTTCGAATCCCGGTCGATCGCTGAATTAACGCCAGGGGGGTTGACTGAGCCTGTCATCCTTCAGAGGTCGGCAAATTGAGTACCAGTTCACTGGTAATTCCCTGTGTGTCGCAAGAGGCGACTAACAAGGTTGGCGGCAGGAAGGGCATCCGGCTATAAAACATTGCTTCAAAAAGGGGACCACGATGCCCAAAATAGGCCAACCCCTGCTCTGTGGGGAAAATGGCCTCTAAAGGTGGTTCTTCTTCTTCTTCATACTCTTCATAGAGTGTTGGTGCTGTCGATGCAGTTGGTTTGAATGGATGCACTAAATAAAACAAAATAATAGCTACAAAAGATATAATAATAGCTTTAGTGATTATAGCTGTGTAGTGTTGAACAAAATATCACCACACGGGCTAGTTCAATCTGACCCGCAAACCAGAGGTTCCCCTATGTCTAATTTACACAATACACATGATGGCGATTAAGCAAAAAAAATGTAACGGTAATCCATGTTTTCAAAATTATAAGGCCTTGGAATGTAAGCATCCCAACAATATTTAATTCAGATCTGACATACCGGTGAGAACAGTCAACCAGGCTGAGTTGTAACTAAATCCAGCGGTATTGCGAGCAAGGCACATGTATTTTCCTGCATTGACTGGGCTCACATTGGACAGTCGCAGTAGCTGCATGTCTCCATTATCAGATGTTAGGCCAGCAGCCTCCTAAGGAGAAAAGGGGGTGGGCACATTGTGATGGGGATAGGGCTGGATGTAATTTTATATTATGAAACATATAGGTGGCGCATTAAATAGCCCAAAAGCTGCATTATATATATATATATATATATATATATATATATATATATATATATATATATATATATATATATATATATATATATATATATATATATATATGTGTGTGTGTGTGTGTGTGTGTGTGTTATACTTTTTCTTGGAATAAAGGATTACCACATAATGCGGGATTTACCAAAACACTAAATACGTGAGTCATAGATCAACCATATGAGACAAGTATTGTTGAGTAAAATGAATTTTGAAATCAAAGTTCTATCAAACCATACCGAGAACTGCTGGTGTGACATTTCCAAAATTAAAATTTTAAACCAGTACAATGGGTGGGCAGACATGTTTTAATGAGAACTACAATGGCACTCTTCGACGTCGCGACGTCGACCAATATGCCTCCGCCCACATTATTACATCATTGTGCATACTTGTACTAAATTTGATTTAAATCCCTCAAGCTGTTCTCAAGTACCATATTTTACTTGACATGATCTCTAACCTTTGACACCAAACTCTAATCAGTTCATTTTTGCATCATAATATGTACTTATACCAAGTTCGGTCAAAATCCCATCACTGGTTCCTTTGACCTATTGACCCCATAATCTAATCTCTTTATCGTTGCATCATCACACATACTTGTACCAAGTTTGACTTAGTTCCCTTCAGCCTTTCTTAAGTTATTGCTCTTAAGTTATCGTGGTAATGAAAACCTATTACAGACTCTGATCTTTGACCTCTTGACCCCAAAATCAAACCAATTCAGCTTTGCATCATAATACATACTTGTACCAACTTTGTTCAGAATTCTATCGCTGGTTCACAAGTTACCGTGGTAAAGGCTTAAGTTTTTTTTTTTAAACTTTAAGCAGTTTATCTTTACATCATAGTACGTACTTGATCTAAGTTTGATTTAAATCCCTTCAGCCATTCTCAAGTTATCGTGATAACGAGAACCTATCATAGACGCATGGACGGTCGGATGCACGGATGGAGAGCCTGATGGACAACCCGAAAATATAATGCCTCTGCCGACTTTGTCGGTGGAGGCATAAAAACAAATCTACTTCTTGTGCCTACATTTCTATGGATAAAGAAGTCCAGCTCACCTTAATAGTTGTAATATGAGTTTGTCTCTCCGAATTGTTTTTGCTGCCATTCACCTCCACGTGCTTTATCCATTTGATGAGTAGCTTTGAGCTGCTATATACCTTGCACCGGAACTCTACATCAGCACCCACCATCACAGTTTTGTTGGCTGGAAGGCCTGGTTCCAGGATAGGCTTAGGTTGTGCTACTGGCCATAGGGGAGGTGGCGAAGGGGGGGGGGGGGGGGGGTGGAAAGTAAGCATTTGGGAACTTGTTATTAATCTTCAGTTTGTCTAAACAGCTTAGAAAACAAGGGTATCTTAGAAATTAACCACAAAAATGAAAAAGGACCTGCGCATGCTAGATCCGACAAAGATCAGGCTCCCAGGATACATACCACTAATCTCTGGCTCGTAGATCATGATATGGTATGTGTGAGTGAGGGTGCCAAATTGATTGGACACCATGCAGGTATAATTCCCCGTGTCTGCGGGCACCACAATCCTTGTGACAAGTTTCCAATGCCGAATCAGGATCTGACGGGAGGTTATGGGTCAGGTCAGGAAGGAAGAAGGATTAAAACATTTTTGGAGGTAACAATACTCAAATAAGGAATGAGCAATTCCAAAAGTAGAAGGAAGGACTCGTGACTTTGTTATTGTATCCTGACAATGTTTTGGACCATGCCAGGAACAACTGTATTATAGTGGGAAGAGAATGCAGAACCGGGACGCGGGGGTTTGACTTTGTGGCGCCCAACAGGCTAGTTGGGCAGTATATTTGGAGTTTGGTTAGGGTGCTGGCACACATTGGCATACTCTTGCTAAAGACACCATGGGATCTTATATCAGCCAGCCAATGCTTGCAGACAGGACGTTGGCTTAACATCCCACTCGACGGATGGCACTCATGAATGCAACACCCTGCTTGTGAAGCACCACAAATTTTCAGTTTATGGTTCAGTCGTGATTCAGACTCAGTTTAGACAGCTCAAACACGAGTACACCAAGTCTGAGTTGTCCTGTCAGCCCAGGACTCGTGAAAAAAGAAATGTGCAAGTACAGTAAAAAATAAATAAATCAGATGACGCTATAATCAAAATGAAAATTAACAGAGAGAGGGGTATAAGTTCCACTGATTCAAAGAACCAGAGGATTTTGGGAAAGAGCAGGGTATTACACAAAACAATGAATGGGAAAAATGGGGAAACAAGCCACCCAATGAGATTACTATGACCACGGTATAGCAGGCCATTCACAAGAAGTGTCAAAGTAACAAATAGTATTCAGTCTATAGGTGCAGTCAAAGAGCGGGCATGCTTTTCAAAAGAAGGGTTCTTATAATTGGAGAAAGTTGCAGGAAAGTTTCAGGCCATATAAGTCTATGCAGGTTTTTCCATTCAAATGAATGTTAAGCCGATGAATCCACGCCACGAATGCATGAAAACGGATGTGTACGTTTACAAAGGGCAAAAAGCTTTTTGAAGATCGAGTGCACGTGGAACTAATGAAATATGTGGTTTCATTCGGAATCTTTCATGGCGTTTCCTTCCATTTCTGTCTTAAAACCAATCCTGTTGCCAATGTAATACCTGGAACCCATTTTATATGAACAAAGGACATTGTGGCAAGCTGCATTGGATGGTGTATTCGTGAGTGACCAAAACTCATTCACAAAAAGTTCCATAATATGCTTCATAACATCTTAGAACCAAGTAGAAATCATCTTTGAACTCCAGTTTGCATGCATACGGAATACAATATGGGTAAGGGGTGGGGAGTGGGTGAGGGGTACATAAAACAAAATAAAGTTGGAAATAAGGAGGAAGTTTGGGGTAAGCGATATATTCAAAACTACACAGATCTGTACATTTATACAAGTGTCAATAGCTACAGGACATTAATGCAGGGAGACAAGTTTCATCTGTGTAATGTGGTGCTTGATATGACAGCGATGTTCAGATAATGGCCTCAATGGAGATTTGTACAGCATGGTTAAAAAGATGAGTTGAATCCAGCACAGGTTCGTTTCAATTCAATGAATCCGGCACAGATCCATTTCAAAGGATATTACAATTTGGTCCATCTGTTCTGATTGGCCTCCAACTACTTCCGAGAGAAGAAAAGGTGGTGGATGAGGGATGGTTATAGGCAAAAGCTGCTCCAAGTAGATGCTAAGACACCTGCTCACCACCTGTGTCTTCACAAGAGCAAGGCAGGTGCATAAAGTCAGGTCACAAAGGGCAGAACTTCTGCAGGCCATTACTAGCAGCCTTTGCTCTCATGAGCAAAGCAAGCTAAGAAACCACAAGGGCCTTTGTAGCAGAGGCCGTTTCACGTTACTAACTGACCAAGGGGTCAAGCCATCAATCTTTTAGCTTTCGCCCAATGTCCTGCCACGCAGGCAGACCTTTCTACATTTCACTTTCTCCAACACTCATTCCATCGACCTCATCTACACAACCCTCAACTGGAACCCATCCAACATAAAACAGCATGGCATGGAAACATTGAATTATACCTAGACGGATTACAGGTGGCATCTCTGGCAGCAGCAAAAAGACAGTTTATTGAAAGGTAAACATCATGTAACACAAGAGATTTTTGGATGAACACTTTGGCCAAAAGAAGAGGCCATCTGAGCAAGCCAAGGATAGTTTGTCAATAAACAGCGCTGGTATATTTGCACCATGGTGCACCATACCAGCTTGTCTCTCACCTGGCTGTTTCCACGGTGTTGGGATTTTAGTTTCGTGCCATTATGAAACCAAGTGATGGTGGGCCGAGGATTCCCTTTAGCTGGGCAGCGCAGTATGACTTTCTTTCTCGCGAAGACAAGAAGAGGCTGAAATGTGAGATTGTGTGGAGCCCTCCATCTCGGCGGACCTGCGGAGAAAATGACAAACAAAATGCCCACAATGATGTAATAATCCCTAGTTTATATTTCTACTTCTAGATGAGTGCACACACTTGCTGCAAACCCCTTGTAACCAACTACACACTGATAGCACAGCATTATGTGAGAAGGTGACGATGGGGGAAAGGGAACGTAGCACAAGACTAAGGGTGTTCATTGTAAAAATGTTGAAACGCACCCCCATCTGGATCAACGGACATCTCATCCACTCCATCATCGCCGCCTTCGTCATCACCCGATGACGATTCTAGAAACACAAGGAGAGATGCAGTGTGTTGAAAGATCACAGGCAATCACTGGCACTAGCATAATACAAACATCATACCATAAATAAACAGTTGATCGAACAGTTCTGCTTGTGCAGTTTCAGTGAAATTCCTTCAAACCCAAAAGTGGTCAAGAGCCACACAAGCATTCCACACTCATTGCTTCCAAAGAATTCCAAGGACATAGTAAGGACATTCATCAATACGATCGCTAGAGGGCTGCTTGCGTCCATCCCTTACAACGTGCTCTCCAGGATCAAACAATCGTATCTCCGAGTTGCAAAGTACTTAGGGTTGGTTTATTATTCACTCTTATAAGTGGCGGTGAAAGTTATGCAGCCGTCACATTTAAAAGAAGAACACGCTGGGTTTTCTCTTAAAGTCCTTGATCTTAACTCTTCTGATGTTGACAACAGTTTTGCCATACTTGGGTAAGCTCGAACCACAACGCGTTTGAGTCACTCAACCTGCTGTTCCCCTTCACATTTTCCCACTGATGGAGATTACTATTACCTCAGTCAACTTCCCCATCCCCCAAAAGTTAATGTGTAACCCTCCCCTGGCCCTGATATCTCATGGCTCGAGAAAACTCTCAGCTGCCACGCCAGAGTGCGCCAACAAGCCTCTGCGCCAGGTTTGCCATCCGCCTGCCAGAGCACTCTAAAAACCACAGATGCTGCCTATCGGACTCAGACGAAAGGGTCCAAGGTTGCAGGGAAAGCTGGCGACCAAATACAGCCCCTGAGGGACAACTTGAGACAAGAAAGGAAAAAGCATTCTAGGTTGTTTAAAAGTGCAACTTTGAATTGCGAGCAATAGATTGCGGCGTCGTGGAGACCCAGTCTCCCAGCACCGCTGCTAACAAAGACATCATCGCACAGTCTCAGGTGGCAAATATCTCTGACAAGTTTTACCATGACTCCAATCATAGAATTGACAAGAGAGGAGCACACAAACCCACGATTGGTGACAGTTTAAAAGGGTCCTACGAGAATTAAAAGACAAAAAGAAAACGATATAAATCAGCATTATTTTGTTCTGGTTACAAAGGCAGACATTCAAGCAAAATATGTCGATGCTAACTATGTGACAGCCCACACTTAGGCCAAATCAAGCTCTCCTCAAATCACCTGCTAAAACAACCTCAAGCATCCAGTGCTCTTCAGTCCATTCTCTGAGCTAATCAACAATAAGAAGTGTCGATTAGTGTAAACAAGGTCGATTGCAATACTGCCGATATAAGGTCATTTACGAGTACCTTGACCAGTTGCACCCTTACGATATCACCTACTTTAACGAGATTTTGAGTTCATCGCAAGATGAAGCTTCAGTCTTGGGGTTAGCTGTATAGGTAAGACCACCGGTAGTAGGTAGGCAGAAGCACTGGGACGCAAATGTGGCACATGCTAGATGGGCAAAGTGGCCTTTTACCTGTTCCTCAATTATCTTGAAACCGAAAAGCAAAGGACACCGTCGGCACACCTTTTATTCTTATTGGAAAAAATTTTTAATCGCCATCACATTTTAAATCGACCAGCTCATTATCAATGACCACTTAGTCATTAGGTTTGAGCAGATGTTTGGACTTGCATTGGCAGCACGTTGCAGGGGGGAGGCAACTGATCATTCAAGTGTACGTGGCACCAGCAGACATCACACAGCCGCTAGAATGCCATGTGTATGGGAATTGCGCAAATGCTGGTGCAGATAAAAAGCAAGATCAGGAAAAGCTCATCAAAGTTAGCAATTATATTTTCAGCAAATATTTTTCACAGACCCTTTACACTTTCTGGCCTCGGATAGTTTGTGGGTGTGTGCCTGGCAATGAGGTGAGGTTCAAGGGATATTAGAAAAGGATGCGGTGTGGAGGAGAGTTGTGAGACTCCTTCCAATATTCTTTGCTTTCACTTTTCACTCTAAACGCACATACATATGCACTTTGCTTGCTGCCTCGATTTGGAATCGTTTAATAGTCGATAATCTGCAACTACAGCCATCACTATAAGCAACCTATTGCAGCTCCATCGCAGCGAAGTACTAATCTCCATTTTTTATGTACATTTTGAGTCATGGGTGCCACATTTCTTGGTATATAACCTCAACATCTTTCTGGTATGGTGATGCTCACATTCTCCTCAAAATAAATCCACACTAATACAGGTCAGCAGTCTGAGGTCAGTACCCTGGGTATGCAAACATAGGCCCTGTACACACAAATGGTAGATCTAAAGTGAGATTGTTAGAGGAATGTGCAAATCGGACAGCAAGCAAAGTGTGCAAATAAAAGCAGAAAAGGCTTACTTACACCCCAATCCAGATAGCACGCATTGTGTAACAAGGATCTCAAACTTACTGCAGTGTTGCATATATCAAAGTTGCTTGCAAACCATGCACAAAATAATCCCACCCGACCCTCCCCAATGACTCCCCGACTGCCTCACCCACAACCCAGGGCATCGAGGAAAGATCTCAATTTTTTTTAGGCAGCTGACATTTTGTTCAAACCTGTCCTTGCTGACCCGCCAATGCCATCGGCATTTTGCCCAATTCCTTCTCTCCTCCCCCGCCCTAGATCCCCACTGCAAACTCAGCAAACCAACAAATAACTGAAAACAACCAAGAGTCGATCAAAATCCCATCTCTAGTTATGACGAGTAAGAAAGAACCACTGTTATTAAATTATATCGTTAGTCCTGCTGAGCTTGTTGTTAATGCAAACTTAGTCCTGCCTTGTGCCCGCCTTTCCCCCTCTACCTCCCCACCAGGTTTCCGCAGGGCTCACCATGTTCCACAATCAACCCTCTTCTGGTAAAACTACCCAAATCCAGGATCACTGCTCACCTCTATTCATTTGTTCCTCTTTTTTCCCCACCTGTGGAATTACCTTCCACATCCTCTTCAATCCCATTCTTCCCTCCAAGTCTTCAAGACAGCTGTTCACCGCCATCTCAGATCATCCCCAATCCAAAACCATGATCTTTTCTACCCTCGTTAATCCCACCCAAATCCCTAATTTTCCACTTTATCCTCCTTGGAGTTTCTTTCTCCAGGCATGCATGGTTTGCGTCCTGTTTTAGTCTGTTACGTCCTGGTACGTTCTGTGTGCTAGCTCTTCCATGAGCCTCAACTATGTATGCAAAAAAAGCGTCTGGTTACTGGTTACGTGAACTGATGTGTAGGACTCGACGATGAAGGAAAATAACAGGTACAAGGAGTGGAATATACACTTTGTCCGGAAATTGTTAAACTACCTGAATGTGCAGAACGACATTGAAATGCACGAGCATCCCAACAAAGATGTTTGGACAAAGCAATAAGCTAATGCGATCAATTGTTGCATGACCAGAACAAATTCTCTTCAATGATCCTCGATATAGATGCAACATCAATCTGTCTTTGTTCAGCATTTAAAGTCTCTAATCCATTATCCAAAGCGACATTTAAATTCAACATCAAACAATTAAAAACCCTATGTATATGAACCCGCTGACACATCATCGTTAGCAAGGCAAATTACACCTGACTTCTAAGTTGAGAGTTCAGGGTTTGGAAATCCGAGACCTTCTGATGAACAAATGAGAAACACACAGCTGAACGGTGCAATATCGTTTGCGAGGACGAAGGCTACATATTCTCACTTAGCCCAATCCCTAGGTGCACAAGAAAAGGAATGTGTGAAATGCAGCTCACGTGCCCACACGTGCAAAGGACAATAGGTAGAAAGTCGGCTCTTTCAACGTCACATTACCTTTTCTGTCCAAGAATAGTCAAAAGCATTGTCGGCATGTGTCGATGAGCTTGAGTTCAATTGGATTTTCATCGATGAAAACCATTTCAAAGACGTTATGTTTGCCTGGATACTCAGGACAGCCGATACATCATTGTGCACGCCGTCTCTCAGATTGAAGTTTAAACTGTGTGCCCCATATGCGAGCGAGTACAGTATTAGTTGGTGGGCATTAAATATCTCACGGTGTTTTTCACAGAGAGGAAGCAACTTATTGTGCCACCTCCCTGAACAAATCATAAATTCCTGCTCTAATGGACAGGAATAAGAAGAAGGGTGTGAGGGGGCACTGCATCACTAGCTGAAGCCATGTGTCTGTAAATGAAGCAACCCGGTAATCCAAATTCAAAATTGAATCCCAGTCCAATATGCATTTGCTACTGTTGGAGCAGGATAGATGTACAGCATATTGGAAGCACCACCTTCCAGTTGCAGTTTATCGTACAGCCATCCATGTGTACGGTAATTGAAATAGATTCTTAAACAATGAACAGAGATGTTGGCTAAAACGGACCCAAAAAACTTTGCATGTGTTTTCAGCAAAAACTTTCAACCCTTCAAGATGCATCATTTATTATGAAATAAATAAAATAAAAAAACTTGTGTTAATGTCTTGAAAAATATTGTGTTGTTGGAGTCAGAGTTGACTGTGCAATGAATAATGCACGGCCTGCTGAACACCCTTCAGGCAGTAGGAACCAACATCTTTACAATCGGTTCTAAAGTGGTACAGTGCTTTAGATGGTGTACACGTGCAGGTAGTATATGACTGCACGTAAAAGTGCCTTTTCTCCTGTCACACGACATTACCAATGTGTTTGAGCTGTGTCCCAACCTGCCCAGGCCAAGAGGTTAACCCCATTGTTTCACATGTCAGGAATTCCAGCCGGGCAAACTAACTTTAATACAGGTCTACAATTAGCTGAAAGGGGCTGGCCTGACTGGCTCTGACACAATTCCCCTTTGACTTGTACGTCAAGTTGGCACTCAACCTTACAGGACTTTTAATTAAATGAGACGGGGAATGCCTCGATTCTACCTTTCCTTGGGTGGTAGAGGAATAAAAGGTCATAAAACGGTTGGACATTCTTCTTCTTTCGCGTGCAGAACATGGCTGCGGGAAGCACATTTACGCAATGTCCCCTGTAGGATAGAGCGGCAATTTGTAATTTGTTCATGGTGCCGGCGATAGCTCATATACTCTTCACAGAAAATACCGAATGTATATAAATATATATATACTAGCAGAAGTACCCGGCGTTGCTGGGCGGGGGAAGCGAGGGGAACGGGGGAGGGGAGGGGGGGGGGGAGGGGAAGTGGAGGGGATGGGGGGGAAGGGGAGGGGAGGGGGGGGGGAAGGGGAGCAGTCAGAAGTGGAAGCTCTTTTACGGAGAATTTATATCTTAAAGGGGAAGGGAGGGGGGACGGGGAGGGGGATGGGAGGGGGAGGGGAGGGCGAGGGGAGGGGAGAGCGGACGGTGAGGGGAGGGGAGAGGGGAGAAGAGGGGGGAAGGGGGGGGGGAAAGGTGGGGAGAGGGGGAAGGGGAGCAGTCAGAAGTGGAAGCTCTTTTACAGAGAAATTATATTTTAAAGGGGAGGCAAGGGGGGAAAGAGAGGGGAGGGGAGGAGGGGAAAGGGAGTGGCTCACGTTTCTGAGTGAATGTGGCTCACGTTTCTGAGTTAAGTGTAATGCCGATCAGGAAGAAGAAGAAGCCATACTACCAAATTCGTACACTTCCGGAAGTTTTATTTTTTTGTATTAAAATGTCTGGTAATTGTTTTGTATTTATTTATGTTAATGTGTACTTGTATATAACTGTCATTCATTTGAAAAGGCTTTGGCACTATCGAGCGATTTTTTTTTGATTATTATTTTTTTAACTCCAAAAAAACGAACTTTTTTTTCCAATTTTTTTTTTGCCTAAAACACTCCCAGGCACTCATTGATGAACCTCTGAAAGTTTGATGAAGATCCGTTCAGCCATCTCTGAATAAAACGTGGACACGCACACAGACAACTCGCGTTTATATATATATATATATATATATATAAATCGGGATTTAAATTTAATTCAGAAATTGATCCAGTCGTCTATTCTCTTTCAAACATTCAAACCGACAGAGGTAGTTATTTATCACAGCATCTGTAGAATTTTCACCCTTATACTCAACTCCGTTTCGCTGTTATTTGGTGGAGCAAAAAGTCAACTGAGCTTTATAGAGAGATATATATATATATATATATATATATAATATATATATATATATATATATATATATATATATATATATATATATATATATATATATAATTTATATCAAAGTGGGTCACTTAGTTTAGCTCCAGCGGCTGTAATTGAATTTAAAAAAACATTTAAAAAACGAAAGTTCATCAATAAATGTCGTTGCAGAATGTAACAAATTTTAAAGGGTTCTCGTGACTTATGCAATGGGGAAAGATAGTGGCACCTCGATGACTTGAGCCACGAAACACGAGTTTCACATTTATGGGCCCAACAAAGTACAACACAACAGCTTTCCAGATCAACTTGTGAAGGGATCCACTTTGCCATTATGAGAGCCAGTGAACGAGAAACGCGTTCATGGATCGAATCCCTTTCAAAGAAAGTTGGGGAGGGGGGAGGGGTAGGGCCTGGCTTTGCTTAAGAAAAAAATGGCTTCCACAGCTATGTAGGCTGACAGATTCGGCAGTTTGCAGTGTCGCAGCTGACCCTGCTTTTAGAATTGGGTAGTTCTGTGCCTTCCACATACTGCAACCGAGCTGGAATCTGTATTTCAACGATGATATTTATTTAAACATGCACACGCGCACACATGCACAACTGGAATCAAGATGTTGAGATTGAAACTTTTGGAGCAAGTCAGAAATAAGCAAATAACGATTAAAGGAGAAAACTGAAAGCAAAACCACACCGTTTCAGTCGGTCCATTTGTTCAGTGTTACTGCCGTTGCGCTGTGGGTCACCCCCGGCATTCCACAGTTAACTTAAGAAAACAAAATCATGTCAAAGAAACCTTTGGACTCTGAAACGGAGGTCAGCCTGCTGATCAAAACCAAAAAGGCTACCTTCAGACAGAAAAACAAACGGACCCAAAATAACAGTAATCAAAGAAGGCTCCTTGCATTGAACTGTGGTTTAGAAAGAAAGATTCAGTGAGAAACTTATCCCATTCTGTGGTATTCACAAGTAATAAGCTTTACGTACTGAAAGAAAAAAAATCAAACAAGTATTTTATACGAAAAGTCTAGATCCTTCAAAAAAACTATTAATTGTAACTACCACTCACGATAAGAAATGAAGACACAAGACATCTGGAAACTAAACACGCAGAGGAACTCTTCTGGTGCCTTTTAATCGCTTTCGTTCACGAGTTCAAAACAGCATTGTAATCAAAAGATGCTGCGCTTCATCGAAACAAACACAATGTCCTTACACCCCTTTGGAGATGCCAAACATTCCTTTTGCCCAGATCACCAAAATCATTTCAATATGCATTAGAATAAGCTGCAACGTTTGATAACCGAGCATCTAATTAAGTAATATACTAATGCTACCCTTTAGCTATAATCAACTTGAAAGTGATAAAAAGTTCAAACACAATCTGTGTATCTTTCATCAGGTATTCATTTACAAAGGATGGAAAGAGTGACAAGGTAAAAATTTATATCTGCCCAGTGTTACACACACAAAAATGCTAAAGTACACACCGGGTTGGTGGATTCAGCAGAACTAATTGCAGTGGGTTAAGTCCAGACTGCTTTTGATGTGAAACAATCCAGGAGATGGGTCCAGCCAAGAGCAAACACCTCAAACGACTTGGTGGAGTTTCACATCATGACAGGAATAGCACGGAATAGTTATCCAATAGTCTCACAAACTTTTGATCCATGTGTGCAATTGGAGTTGATTTTCTCAAAATCACTTCGATGGTGTGGATGAGGCAGGGAAGCGGGGAGATGGAAGAAAAATCTGAACAATGCCGACAGGTTATTGAAATGGTCGATTCAATGACAATTCGGATCATCAGCTGGGAACCATCCTTGACAATTCAACCCGGCCAGAACGTTTCCATAACCGTCACTGTGTCTGACGGTCCAAAGGTCCTCCAATATGACACATGTGTGTATATCTATATGTACAGTGCATTCAGAAAGTATTCAGACCCCTTCACTTTTTCACATTTTATTATGTTGCAGCCTTATGCTGAAATCGTTTAAATTCATTTTTTCCCTCATCAATCTACACTCAATACCCCATAATGACAAAGAGAAAATAGGATTTTAGAAAGTTTTGCAAATTTATTAAAAAGAAAAAACTGAAATATCACATTGACATAAGTATTCATACCCTTTGCTATGACACTTGAAATTTAGCTCAGGTGCCTCCCATTTCTCTTGATCATCTTTGAGATGTTTCTACACCTTCATTGGAGTCCACCTGTGGTAAATTCAATTGATTGGACATCATTTGGAAAGGCACACACCTGTCTATATAAGGTGTCACAGCTGACAATGCATATCAGAGCAAAAACCAAGCCATGAGGTCGAAGAAACTGCCTACAGAGCTCAGAGACAGGATTGTGTCGAGGCACAGATTTGGGGAAGCCTACAAAAAAAATCTCTGCTGCATTGAAGGTTCCCAAGAGCACAGTGGCCTCCATAATTCTTAAATGGAAGAAGTTTGGAACAACCAGGACTCTTCCTAGATCTGGCCGCCCGGCCAAACTGCGCAATCGGGGGACAAGGGCCTTGGTAATAGAGGTGACCAATAACCCCATGGTCACTCTGGCTGAGCTCCAGAGATCCCGCGTGGAGATGGGAGAAACTTCCAGAAGGACAACCATCACTGCAACACTCCACCGATCTGGGCTTTATGGCAGAGTGGCCAGACGGAAGCCTCTTCTCATTGAAAGACACATGAAAGCCCGCTTGGAGTTTGCAAAAAAGCACTTAAAGGACTCTCAGACTGTGAGAAACAAGATTCTGTGGTCTGATGAAACCAAGATTGAACTGTTTGGCTTCCGTCTGGCCACTCTGTCACAGCAAAAATGTCATCAACATACCGATAGTATAGGATGGGAGCATTCACACCTTGCCGACCAGTAAGTTTCTGAATATCATGATAGCCACAAATATATTCACAAGCACTGGGCCTAATGGAGAACCCACGCTGACTCAATGTTTTCCACCATTATTTAAACATCTTAACCCACAGACAGCTTCCAAGTAAAAAACAAATTCTACAAATTTCAAACTCAGGTGTAACCAATCACCTTCAAAATCAACCACCAAATTAATTGGCCACCTCCTCTGTTAAATTGTAGTGATTCTGATTATTTCAGAATAAAATCAGCTGTTCATGTAGGTTTCCTCTGCTGGGTAGTGCATTTCACAGCAAAGACTCAACCATGAGCACTAAGGAGCTTTTAAAAGACCTCCGGGATAAAGTTGTGGAAAGGCACATATTAGGGGATGGGTATAAAAATATATCAAAGACTTTGAATATCCCGTGGGGCAGAGTCAATACAATCATTAAGAAGTGGAAGGCGTGTGGTACCACCAAGACTGTGCCTATATCAGGCTGTCCCTCCAAACTGGATGACCAAGCAAGGAACAGACTGATCAAAGAGGCCACCAAGAGGCTAATGGCAAGTTTGAAAGAGCTACATGCATTTATGGTAAAGACTGGTCACTGTGTGCATGTGACAACAATATTCCAAGCACTCCACAAGTCTGGCCTGTACAGTAAGGTGGCAAGAAGGAAGCCATTACTCAAAAAAGCCCACCTTGAGTCCCATTTGAGGTATGAAAAAAACACTCCAGAGATTCTGAAGCCATGTGGCAAAATGTTTTGTGGTCTGACAAAACCAAGATAGATGGAAATTTTTGGCCTCAATGCAAAACGTTACGTTTGGCGCAAACTCACCATAGCACATCATCCAAAGGCGCAAACTGGCGCAAACTCACCACAGCACATTACTGTGAAGCATGGTGATGGCAGCGTCATGTTATGGGGATGTTTCTCATCAGCAGGGACTGGGGCACTTGTCAGGATATAAGGGAAAATGGATGGAGCAAAATATAGAAAAAGATCCTAAAAACAACCTGCTGCCCTCTGCAAGAAAACTGAAATTGGGACGGAAGTTCACATTTCAGCATGACAATGACTTTCAGCATGACAATGACTCGAAGCAGCATGACACAGCCAAAGCTACACTGGAGTGGCTAAGGTACAAAAAGATAAATGTCCATGAATGGCCCAGTCAGAGCCTTGACCTAAATCCAATCAAAAATCTGTGGCATGACTTGAAGATTTCTGTCCATCAATGCTCCGCAAACAACTTGACTGACCTTGAACAGTTTTGTACAGAAGAATGGGCAAATATTGCTCAATCAAAGTGTGCAAAGTTGGTAGAGATCAATCCCAGCAGACTGACAGCTGTAATTGCTGTCAAATGTGCTTCTGCAAAGTATTAACTCAGGGGGGTGGAAATTTATCCAACCAAGATAATCTAGTTTTGTATTTTTAATTAATTTCCTAAAATTTGTAAAATTTGTTTTTCACTTGGAAGTTGGGATTACAATGTGTAAATAAAAGCGGAAAAAGTCTGATTTAATGCATTTTATTTCCAGGCTATAAAGCAACAAAAGGTGAAATTTTGAAAGGGAGGGTAGACTTTCTATAGGTAGTGTGTGTGTGTGTGTGTGTGTGTGTGTGTGTGTGTATGTGTGTGTGTATGTATATATGTATGTATGTATGTATTGTTACGTTTGTGGGGGGTAGGCAATGATTACCTGAGAGCCAGGTAGAATTGTATAGATTACCATGCTCTGTATATCATGATGAAGAAGAAGAACCCCCATGTACATAAGTAGGGATACGGTAGACCATATGTCGTGTAAGAGTATAAGTGTCCCCATGAGAGGGGTGGGGTTATGTTAATTAGTTAGGGATTATGGGTAATGAATCCCCTGTATGTAATTGCCTCTGTTATTTCCCCTCTGTTCCGTATGACAATGCATCACACACACACAAAGCCAGGCAATAGCGCATTAAAAAACACTAAATAAAAGCTAACCGGAAACAGGACTTTGAGCACCAACAATGCTACCACCGACGTGTGATAACAAAGGCACAGGAGGTCCGTGAGGCCACGCCCCGAAGAGCAGGGAGTGGTTAGGACGGTCATAGAATTAGGAGATGGACTCGCTGGTTGGAGTAGGCACGGGCGGCGTCGGATGACGTCAGAGCCTTGAGTGCAAAGGAGTTGGAGGGCCGACATTTTCTCTCTCAGCTTCTGGATCTGAAAGTGAACGGGCGCCGATAGCTCTCTTGCGGTGGGACAGTCTCAACAAACGGTTAAAGTTTACGAGCTCTTGGCTGTGGGGTTTGGTGGCGAACGGTCCTGTTCCGACATCATCATCGTGATCGTGAGGAGGATCATCATCATCATCATCGAACTGCGGACCGAGGCCTGCGGTTTCCCACGCACTGACTGCGGACCGAGGCCTGCATTTCCCGCGAGTGACCTGAGCATGGAGGCCTGTGCTGCTCCCGCCAAGGATGTGGGGGTTTTGACGATTCCCGAGGGGGTTTAGGAGACGCTCAGAGCTAAGTACCTAAAAACACACACAAATTTATTTTCACCAGTTATTTATTCCCTTTGTCTGTATACAAGTCTGTATGGAGACGTCCCATTTAGGAATCTTAGTTTTGCCATGTGTTATTTTGTTACCGGCATTTCTTCAATAAAGCCGGTATTTTTCTACATTTAAATCCTGTGTCGGCTTCAATTAATCATCGCAGGTTCGAAGACGTCCTGTGGGACCCGTGAAGGTAAGCTCTTCGCCCTCCCCCACGTGCGTATTCTCCGCCATATTTTTGACTGAATGCCTCAGAGTTAAAGCTCGATCGGCTAATCCATCCGAGACCGGTCGTTATCGGCACGTAAACGACAGTATGTATGTATGTATGTATGTATGTATGTATGTGTGTGTGTGTGTGTATATATATATATATATATATATATATATATATATATATATATATATATATATATATATATATATACATATATAGATATATATATATATATATATATATATATATATATATATATATATATATATATATATATATATATATATATATATATATATATATATTGTAACGATTTTGAGAAGTGTGTAACGAATTTGAGAAGTGTAACGGTTTTTGAGAAGTGTAACAATTTTGGAGGAAGTGTAACGAATGTGAAAAACGTTACAATGTGAACGTTACAAAAAGTACGGTAACATCCTCGTAATGTAAATAATGGTCGCAACCGTCGTCCTAGTTAATTCCATGAAACTTACACGCAGGTCACGATATATCTTTTAAATAGTGTATTTCCTTATTCCATGTAGGCTAAATATGTGTTTTCCCACTAGATTGACTTTGCATTGTATCAAACAAAATAAGAGTAGGCCCTTCCAATTTCCCCAAAACCTCCCTTCCAATTGCCTTCCGCATTTTGGGCGGTTTTCTTCAAACCACCATTGGCCACGAGGTAGGGTTGGGGAAGAAAGGCGTGTCTCCACCTCGTCATAAGAGGGAAGGAGTGAACCAGCCCTAACAGCCAATCAACACCGCGGTGAGCGACCCGGTAGGCGTGCCCTCGGAGCCGGTGGCTTGATTTCGCCCGAGGTGATAAAAGCGACTGTAAGGGACTGCTTTAAGAGATGACTTGGGAGAGGCCTTGAGAGATGACTTGAGAGAGGCCTTGGGAGATGAGCAAAGAGACTGCACCAAGAGGCGGTGAGATGCGAAATGCTCCAAGCCAAAGAGGAGAGGTACTCGGCAAGGAAACCAGCTTTGGAGAGACGCGCTGAAAGGAGGGAGACGGCTCCACCCCAAGAAGAGGAGCAGGTGTGCCGAACCAGCGCGTGACGTCTACCGCAGCGGATACACGACGGAGGGTTTCCCGCCAAAACCGCGAGGAATTGCGAACTGCGGCCTCCCGACTTTGCCTCCCTCTCAAGCAATCCATCTCAAGCCCTACCTGCCTGCAATATCCCCTGTGTAAGTGTGAACGTCCTGTCCTACTCGTTGTCTTGGGGCTAAGTAAAAATGAATAGTGTAAGTTAACGATTCGCTGTGTTACTGCTTCTTCCATCCATTGCTTGTGTGTGTATAATAAAATCTGTTCTTCCTCCGTATTCTTCTTCTTCTTCTTTTTCCTTCTCTTTCGGTCGCTTTAGAGATTTCCCGATTGAATATCTGTGGGGCGATCTGGTCAACGTCGGGTGGAATCGGGTTTTAATCGGGGAGTAACTGTTCGGACGCGGTTAAATACACCACCGCTCGGTCAATATAACATCTAAAACCCGCGTCTGTAACAATATATATATATATATATATATATATATATATATATATATATATATATATATATATATATATATATATATATTGTCAAACCTGTATAGAAAGACCACTCAAGGGAGACGAGAAAAGTGGCCTTTACAGACAATGGTCTTTCTGCGCTGGTTTGCGGCTGCCATTTTTCTGCAGTACGGCGACAGTATTCAAGCACAAGTACCCAACTGTATACAGTAAGCAAACCTGCCTTGGAGACGTTTATCACCTCTGCCACCAAAGGTGGACAGAGGTTATATTTTCACCTCTGTCTCTTTGCCTGTCTGTAAGCAGGATATCTCAAAGTTATGGATGGATTCAGCCAAAACTTGGTGGAGAGAATGGGTGCGTGACAAGGATGAAATTATTAGATTTTGGCGAAGGTCCATATTTGAATACTATAATTTTAAGTCATTCTTCACCATCGAGAGATATGGCCAAAACGACCGATAACATAATATCTCAAAATGTTATGGATGGATTCCAATGAAACTTGGTCGACAGGTTGAGTATGTGACAAGCATGAATATGGAAATCCGGATACAAAATTTTTTTTAAAGTCATTCTTCATTGAAAGATGGGACTAAAAAAGATATATAGCATGATATTTCAAAATGTTGTGGACGCGTTATAACAAATTATGTGGATAAGTTAGTTCGGTGACAAGAACAAGGCAATTCGATTTTGGTTCAGGTCCGAATCCAGATCTGGTCTATGAGTGGGATACAAATTGTAAACTCTTCAGACTGGTGGAAGTATGTGCTCTAAAGAGTGTCGTTTTCAGTTTAGCATGCATTTTACCATGGCAGCTATTAGTGTGATGTAACAATGCCATTAAAAATCAGCAGCACAGCTTAATGTTAGCACAATTATATTTCAAGTTGAGTGAAATCCACTAAAAATATATATTTAAATGCAACCTCTGCAAGGGCCAATGCATCAGCAACCAAAGCAATCTTTGGAAAGGTCATCTCACCAGTTGTCTGTTCAACAAGCATGTAGTCATAAAACATCCCGATATCTTTCAAACAAGCCAAACTACACATCGTGATAGAAATTACTGCTAAGTAAATCTAGCTAATAGATCAAATGGGATGTTTAAGCTCAGCCTGTTATGCAGATAATGTGCAAGTCCAGTAGAAACTATAATGGCAAGGAAATTAGATGAATATTAAAAAATATAATTTCGGTTTATTGCCTGATTCTATGGTTGACTTAAAAGAAAAAGACTATTTAGCGAAAAGGAGAGAATAAATAGAATAAAATAGAATGAAAACAATAAAACACCGTCGTTACAGACAGGGAATAAAGACCAACACTGGAATAACCTGGAATCCCATCCTGTAACCCCTTCCACAGCCCACTTAAACCACGTGCTTCCAGCGCTGCCACGGCACGCAGTTGCTATCAATCTGCGGGCAGTAAGGGCCGGAAGGCAGTGTGCATTCGTTTTCACTCTGCCCCAAATCGTCCATAGCTCAACCCTCAACCAAACTTTAGCTCATATGTAGCCAGCCACACCAACCCCACATATAATGCTACTCTTTCTTCATTCAAGTCACTGGAGGAAGTCATGCATGACATTGTGGACAAGAGGAACAAAACAAAAGTATGAAAGGCTCAAATTTACTTCAACCATAATCTCACGAAACATTTATGGGGGTAAGAATTCCTTTTCTTACAAAAATAAACGGTCTTGCATTCCTGGCAAAAACTTTGATTGACATGTACATGTTCATGTTGCAATGATGTCTTCAGTGATTGGTGCACATATTGAGGCAACTGCATACATACTGAACAATGTGGTAAAAGAGCCTGATCAATGTATTTTTTGTATGCTGGTGTTCTGCCGAAACAATTTATTGACAAGGGTTATACTGGGTGGTTTACCATTGCCTTCCCAGCCCTGATCGGAGTGTGAACACCAAATGAGAACAAAAGGGGCTAGATCATTCAACGAAATGAGAACATGTGTATGTATGTATATACAGACCCAGGAAGATCCCACTGGAGAGAGAGAGAGATAGAGAGAGATAGAGAGAGATATAGAGAGAGAGATAGAGAGAGAAAGAGAGAGATAGAGAGAGAGATAGAGAGAGATAGAGAGAGATAGAGAGAGAGATAGAGAGAGATAGAGAGAGATAGAGAGAGATAGAGAGATAGAGAGAGAGAGAGAGAGAGAGAGAGACTTTTGAAGCTCTTTTATTATGAAGGTAAGAAAACCACACAAGTCATGCAAATAATAAAGTCACCACAATTCCAAACATGTGCAGCCAAACAACAACAATAAAAACACCAAAACTAAAATAAAAAACTTAACAAACCGTTATCAAGTTTACAAAACCCACCCTTTGCACACCATTTTTCCACAAAGCTTTGTAAATCATCTTTCATTTGGCAAAAGGAAAATTCCAAGCATAACCTTGCCATGACCAGAGCCTTAAACACAATTACCACATCACATAAAATATCAGCATTTGCCAGGAGCTTTGCTTTTCTTGTCTTGTAGATTGCTAATTTTCCAATAGAAATTAAGAAATTAGCAAGAGCAGTCTCAGAGCGTTTTTTGTAACTAAGTGGTATTCCAAAAATAAAAACACGTGTAGAAAAAGAAAAGTTCATACGATTAAAAAAAGTTGATAAAAAAAACCAAAGAAGGGAGGGAGTCTTGCACAATCTACGTAAGCATGGAAAAGGTCTTCAGAAATCATACAAAAAGGGCATTCCACTGAATTATCCTCATTAAAACGATGCAATAAAACATTGGAGGGCAGCACCATATGGGCGAGTCTCCAAGCAATATCACCAGTCCTTTTAACAATCGGTGAAACATACATTGCAGACCATTGCGGATGGGAGGGAGACCCAGAAGGCAGTTTCTCTTTCCATCGAGCCCCAAAATAAACTGGCTGTAACGAGGGAAACTGGACTGAAATACACAAACGATACAGTCTCTTTTTTATCCTTGCTGGAAAGTGGCGATGAGGACAACAAGATAGATGTTGTGGCACTATCAGCCGGCAGGCTAGAGCTAGCACAGATCTGTGGTGGTGTATGGTGGTCACCAATGTTGGCGGTTAAGCTCAGACCCAAGTGCCTAAAAACACACAGGATTTCCTGTAGGACCTTGGCTACGCTCCTCAAAGATCTGATGCCAGTTCTTACTTGAAGATGTCCTGCGGAGAACCAACTATTCCTGTTACAGTCACAAAGGTCCCGAGTTGTTTTCACGCCAGCACTAAAAAAACGTTGCACAAAAGCACGTGAGTGAGGAATAGCAGGAAAGAGGGCAATGTAGAAAAGGGGTTCCCGGAGGAACCTTTCACTGTTGTATGTCCCCATTTGCCGAGTTACTGAAATGGACCGCCAGACGTTCAAGACATCTTGGTAAAAGTCAGGGAGCAGCGAAGCATCGACATGTTGCAGCTCCATGAAAAAGAGTTCACAATTGTAGCCCAGCATGCCGGCTTGTTTTAATATACAGTTTGCAGTTGATTTCCAGGGCAAGGCCTCCAGAAATATAAAACGACGAGCTGTAGAGACTCGGAAGGCCATCATCCGACAAAGAATGTCCACAAGTCCATGACCCCCTTCCACCAGTGGAAGGCAAATAGTCTCTGGCTTTAGCCAGTGTTTGCCATCCCAAAAGAAGTCAAGTAAACATTCTTGGATTGACGACACCAACATTGCAGGTGGCTGCAAAGCAATTATTTTATGCCATAAGTGAGGGGCCACCAGGTTGTTAATGACCAGGGCACGACCTCGGAAAGACAAGGTCGACAAAATTCCTCTCCATCTGTTTAATGTATTGCTAATTTTGTGGAGTAAACCATCCCAATTCCTTTTGACAAAACCTGGGGTTCCAAGAAAAACACCGAGGTATTTCACACCTTCTTTTCCCCATGTCAAACTCATAGGGAGAATTGGAAGGGCACAAGGTGGCGTACCGCCGACCCAAACTGCTTTGCATTTCGACCAATTAATTTGCATTGTACATGCTTGAGAGTAGACCCGTAGACACTCAAATAGCAGAGCAATGTCATTACTGCTGCGAACAGCAACACATACATCATCAGCATAGGCCGAAATGATAACGGGCTTTTCTGATGGAGTCACTGAAAATCCCATAAGAGAAGATCGTAAACGAATCAAAAGGGGCTCAATGCAAAGAGAGTACAACATTCCAGATAAGGGACAACCTCGCCGAATCCCCCTCCCAATCCGCAAAGGTGAACAGAGACCATCATTGATTTTGATCAAGCTAAAAATGTGATTATACAATAAGGATACATATGAAATAAAGGATGCCCCAAAACGAAATTGCTTTAAAATGTGAAACAAATACTCATGATTAACAGAGTCAAAAGCCTTTTCTTGGTCAATAAAAAAGAGACCGGTATGTTGTTGTTGAAATGCACACACATCCCACAGGTCTCGTACCAAAAAAATGTTATCATGCATATATCTGTGCATAACACAGTACGATTGATCCTGATGTATAACTGTGCTTAAAACAGTCTTTAGACGGTTAGCTAGTGCTTTGGGAAAAATCTTGCAATCTGTGCAGAGAAGAGAAATTTGGTGGCCAGTTCTGTATCAATTGCAGGTCGTTTTTCTTCGGGATAAGGCAAACAACTGCACGTCGACAACTAAGGGGTAACAATCCCTCACGCAGACTGTATAAAAACACTGAGTGCAAAGCAGGACCAAGCATGTCCCAAAAGGTTTTATAAAATTCAGCTGGTAACCCATCAAAACCAGGAGCCTTATGATCAGCAAGGTCATCTAGCGCAGTTTTAAGTTCACCGAGAGTAATGTTCTCATCCAAGACATGCCGCTGATGCTCATCTATCTGCGGTAAATTGGTCGTAATATTCTGCATTGCAGGCACATCATTAGGCTTAAAGGAAAACACATTCTTAAAATAAGACCGAACAAAATGAACAATCTCCGTATTATCACTAAGAATATGCCCATCACTAGCCTGAAGTCTAAGCATTTGCTGGCTCGCCTTGGTCGTCTTCTCAAACTTAAAGAAATCTTTACAACATGTGTCTGAAGACAGTAAATCATTCACTCTCAGCCTGACTAAGGCACCAATACCATTTTCTTGAATTAATTCCTTAAGCAGAGTTTGTTTTTCAAAGAGGAGTTGACACCATCTTTCATCACTGAGGACCTCAGCACCTTCCTGCAATCGTAGAATTTCTTGTTTCAAGGCATCAATACATAATTGTTTACTTTGAGAGCAATTGGTTTTGTAATGCTGACAGAAAACACGGATCTGCGCTTTAGCATAGTCCCACCACTGACAGAGATTTAGGAAACGATGTTGGAAGTACACAACCTTGTCCCAAAAAACCACAAAGGATGATTTAAAGAAAGGATCGCTCAGAAGTGAGGCGTTAAAAGACCAATACAAGGTGCGGCGTTTGAAACGAGGAAAAGAAAAGCACAGTTTTACCAAAGAAAGATCAGAGAAACCAGAAGGGACAATATCCGTATGTGTCACAAGATTGACAACAGAGTTAGGAATATAAAATTTATCAAGACGAGCAAGTGAAAGATGATTTAGTAAAACCCGACACCAGCTAAATTGCTGCAGGTTTGGGTGTTGTTGCCGCCATACATCGTTGAGGTCATGCCGCGAAATTATATTGGAAAGAGGCCTACTTGAAGCTGGATGTGGCTCTGCACTGTTCCTATCTAAAGTTGGGTTTAAAGTACAGTTGAAGTCACCCCCTAAGCACAACAACGTATCAGAAGAGAGGTGTCTCAGGAAATTAAAGGACTGATTTTTAAAAAGTTCCTCTATCTGTACTATCGCTTGGAGCATAGACGTTAACAAACATAAATCGTTGCTGATTGTATTCAAACTCTACAGAGGCTAGATAGCCTGGTACGATTTCCTTAAAGATAGGGGGGGGGGGGGGGGGGGACAGCCAAACGTGTACTGACAAAAAAAGCAATACCCGCACTCACAGAATCTGTATTACTAAAAAACCAAGTGCCAATCAGCTGCTGCTGCCAATCAGCCATGCAGTCTGCAGTGGCACGAGTTTCTTGCAATAAAAGTACATCAATCTTTTCCCTCCTGGCTAATTGCACAGTCTGGGACCTACGCAGCTGACTGCGCCCACCATTAATGTTCAAACTTGCTATGTTCATAAAAACATAGGCAGCAACACAGCCATTACAGGTTTAATTCTTTCCTTGCTGTGACAAGGTACATCTTCAGTCTTTTCAGTGATTGATCAGAAATATGAAGGGCCGCAGATTGTTGTACAACTTCCTGACCACACTAATGAAGGCGTGAGTGTCAACGAAGAAATCGCAAATTTTCACGCGCCTTTTACGGTAAGTTTTTTTGTAGGAATTCCACGACTTCAGCAGGAGGGACAGAGTCTCCAGAGACATGCTCCGATGAGAAGTCGGCCTCACCATCACTTAGTGAGGCAACGGAAGAACCCCCATCAGAGTCACAATCATTGCATTGAGAGTCCATTGCCGAAGCAATGGGCTCATCAATGCGACAAACTGAGACTTCAGCACTAACACCCTGCTGACCATGAGCCTGACAAGGCTCAGCTGCCTCAATGGAGGATTCGATCACAGACACATCACTAGTTCCGACACACTCACCACTCCCCACAGAGGGAGGGGTGGCACAATCAACACAAGCTTCAGCAAGGGACACACATGGAGGCTCAACCTCACATGGAGGTTTACCCTCAGAACACCGGAGCGACTCAGGTGCTGTCTGGCCAACACATAAATTTTCAGCATTCATCACATTACCCTCAGAATATTCTGAAGGCAGAGGAGGCTAAGGGATTACCTCAACTGGAGGCAACTGCTGAGGAGGAGGTCGCGCTCCACCATTACCTTCACTAACCACTTGAGCGAAGGTTGGAGGACCGGCCAAGACCTTCTTTTCAGGCTCGTTGAGGTCGCTAGAAGGTGGGAGGGATCTTTTCCTGGTTCTCTGTTTGTCTACAATGGGGTTTGCATCAGCACCATCCATACTGTTTACATCATCGACAACGATCTCAGTAGAGCCCTGCTGTTCATCACCACTCAGGCTTATGACTCTATCTGTGGACTTTTTCGGGCACGAGTCCTTTAAATGACCATATTGACCACACTCAAAACAAACTAGAGACTCTGTGGAGACAAATACCCGATAAGTGTGACCTTCGACCTTGAAGGGCAATACCGCATTTAAAGAGGTTACACCACGCGGTAAAATCATATAAACAAAACGACGAAAGGACATGACGTGTTTTAAACGGTTATTTTTCCCTCATACAGGAACCATAGTAACTGAAGAGATGACAGAACCAAGTTTTTTTGGTTCAGTAACCAGGTCTTTGTTCTTAAGGAACGGAGGAGCGTTAGAGAGAGAAACCTGAACTGCCGGCATGTCAAGTGGACATACCTGAACAAACACGTCGGGAGCAAAGAAAAGCCCGTGCTCAACTATTTGAGCAACCATGGGTACTGTGGAAACAAAGATTACCACACGTTTATTCATGCGAGAAGCCGCTTTTACATTATCCAAACCGATTATCTCTCCGAAGGGCAAGGATAATGGCCTCGACGTCGATTCCTGACGGAGGTGAACAAACTAACCCATGCTTCCGGGTTAGTGCTTCAAGAGATGTGTAACGAGAGCTATCCACCATCGTTTCCACGTTTAAACAAAGGATAAATGTATAAAGGGTTAAATAAGCCAAAAAGCTCCAGTAAACAAACGAAAAATAAAAATATTTACGAAAAAAGAAACGGAAAAAAGTATTATGATTTGTAACACGAAGCGAAAAAAAACCGAAGAGGGAACCACCCTGAGGGGGAACCTTTACCGGTCTCACCACGTGTGCTCTCTCACTTTCTCACTCTCAAGAGGGGGGGAGGGATGATAGCGTGGAAGGGTGATACACAAAAGACGGCACAAAGGTGAGAAGAGGTAAGGGGAGGGTAAAGATACAAACCACGAGCACGGAGCTACAACGCCAAAACATGAGCAGACGCCATGACACCGCACCCAACGCACCGACAGCCGACAGGTGGCGACAGAGAGCGAGAGAGAGAGAGAGAGAGAGAGAGACATAAGAAAGCCCGACTGGAGTTTGACAAAACACACCTGAACAAGTCAAATTCCTCCTGGGAGAATGTCCTATGGACAGATGAGACCAAATTAGAGGTTTTGATAAAGCACATCATCTCTATGTTTATAGAAAACAAAATGAAGCCTTCAAAGAAAAGAACACCTTTCCTACAGTCTAACACGGAGGAGGTTCAGTGATGATTTGGGATTGCTGTGCTGCCTGGGTGCCTTGCACTGGGTGCCTTGAATATGTGCATGGTATCATGAAATCTCACTTCAAAAGGCACCTAGGAATGGTTCAAGACAAAACGCTGGACTGTTCTGAAGTGAGCAGCAATGAGTCCAGATTTAAATCCTATTGAACACCTGTGGGGAGATCTGAAAACAGCAATTGGGAGAAGGCACCCTTCAAATCTGGGAGAACTGGAGCAGTTTGCACAAGAAGAGTGGGCCAAGCTACCAGTAGAGAGGTGTAGGAAGCTCATTCATGGCTACAAGAAGTGCTTGACTGCAGTTATTTTGTCCAAAGTCTGTGCTACCAAATATTAAGTCTAGGATGTCAATAATTTTGTCAATGCTATTTCTTTTTATTTTCTGATTTAAAAAGATATATTAAGTTCTGAATCAAAAACAAAGGTTCTGTAATATTAACAGTGAAATAAAGAATTGTGGAGAACAAATACTTTTGTCAATTTCAGCTAATTTAAATTATCTTAACTAATTGAATATAACGAGTTATTTGAAAAAAGCGCAAAGGTGCCAATATTTTTGGCCACGACTGTATATACATACACATATACACACACACACATATATATATATATATATATATATATATATATATATATATATATATATATATATATATATATATATATATATATATATATATATATATATATATATATATATATATATAATATATGTACACACACATGTATATGTGGTATATAAGACTACGTATGAACATATGTGTATGTATATGAGAAATATATTAATTACATAGAAAACACACAACAGTTGATTATGCAGCTGCCTGTGCTGAGCTTAATTTTCCTGAAACAAGCCAATGCGCTAATTATTGCACACCCTTTATAGCACCTGCACAGTTTTGGAACAAAGCCCCAAAACAGGTAACTTAGGCGTGACAACCGTGTATCCAGAGACAAGTTAAACAGATTAGCCACCTGATTTTATTCAAAAAACCTGTGCATCAACGTTTATTTTTTTTTCCTTGTAGTAACACCTCAAACATTTTCCAAAGCCCATAAATCTTCACCCTAAAGTCACCATGCCAAAGCTTGGTGGCTAAATGCCAGCCTCCGGAAGGCCACGTTGGATGGACCACCTGCTCACAGCATGTCCAGGCAGAACACACGTTGCTCTAAATTGCACCCTCCGATGATGGAATGACCCCCCCTTCAATAATAACACATGTACCAGCGCGAGACCTGCACTGCCAGCTACAAGGAAGGGTGTGGGGGGAGGAAGGGTGTTGGCTTTGATTAATGTGCCTCAAACGCCTGACATGCTAATTGGGTCGGCTTTCAAAACTGTTCAAAGAAGGGGGAGGCCATGAAGGCTTTGCATTGGAACCACGTGCCTGTCAGCATGATTATATTCGAGCACATCAACCAACACACAGCTTTGATTTAAAAGTCATTACATTTTAATCAGACCCGAGCCATAAAAACATTAGCAGTCATTTATTTACAAAAAATAAAGATGCACCATTTAACAGAATAATTATGTTTCAACTAGTATGTTACTTGAAAGAAGTTATTACTACGACAAATACCAAGCCCACCCACACGAGGTTATTTTTGTTTTACTCTTTGTTCTTCTGCTCCCTTTGATCCGACCAGCCTTGAGTCGATTAGAAGCACAGACGGTCATTTGTTCAAATCAATTTCGTATTCCAACTTTACTTGAAATATTAAAAGTTCGACAATTTGTTTTAAATTGGTCGTTACATTTTAAAACAGCTAAATTCTGCAATTCACGAGTAAAACAAACTATTCTTTTAATCTATACTAAGGTTCATGGAGGAGTTTGTACATTATATCACCTGCTGGACAAAGACATTCCAGGACATCGGTGTATATAGATTATTTAGTAGGACATTAGGTGGAAATCAGTGTATTTAGATGAATTATGAATATACATTGAACAAGTACGTATGGTATTTGAACCTAGGTTCCCCATATTATGAGGCAAGGGTACAAATGGAAATTCTATGAAATAATATCCCAATCCTTTACAGCTTTTCTTTTTAGGGGATGTCTTCAGTTTGTTGGTATTATCGCAGTAACTCTATAAAGAGGAATTTAGTAACATTCAATACAACAATGACCCTTTAATTTTTAAAACGACCCACTTATTTGATCTTTAATCAAACAAGTTGTTCTAATAAGTACGAATAACTAAAAAGTGCAAATGATGTGCAAGATTACCCAATTAAATTTGCGCTATTTCAAGATGCAAAACATACAAGTGCTGAACCCTCTGCCCTCCCCATCCAAAAAAAAAACATTTAAATCTGTGATAAAAAAATTCAAGTGCTAGAATAAAACTAGAACGCTCAGTGGAGGCAACACCTCCACCAGGCTGAATGGTTTACATTTTGTATCTGAATGATAGGCCGGACCTGCATCCAGAACTGAACCGAAATATAATCAGCTTGTTCTTGTCAACTACCCCAAGTTTTGTCATAAGCTATCCACAACTTTTTCAAATATCATGGTATATATAGTTTTAACCCTTGGACTGCGTGTTGGACTGCGTGTTGGACTGCGTGTTGGACTGCGTGTTGGACTGCGTGCTGGTCTGCGTGTTGGTCTGCGTGTTGGACTGCGTGCTGGTCTGCGTTATACCCTGGTGTTGGGCTAGCGGCTAGGGTGCCGGCTTAGGATACCTAGGATCCTGGGTTCGAAATCCCGGTCAATCGCTGAATTAACGCCAGGGGGGTTGACTCAGCCTGTCATCCTTCCGAGGTCGGCTAATTGAGTACCAGTTCACTGGTAATTCCCTGTTTGTCGTTAAAGGCGGCAAAAAGGGTTGGCGTCAGGAAGGGCATCCGGCCGTAAAACATTGCTTCAAAAAGGGGACCGAAAAACAACAACAACCACAGTTCCCGAAAAAGGCCAACCCCCGCTTGCGGGGAAAAATGGCCTCTAAAGGTGGTTTTTATATAGTTTTAACCCTATCTCTCAATGGTGAAAAATCACTTTTAAAATTCTCGGATTTGGATCCGGATCTTGACCAAAATCGAATCAATTCATCATTGTCACACACTACACCTGTCCACCAGGTTTCGTCCGAATCCGTCCATAACTTTTTGAAATATTGTGTGATATATCGTTTTGGCCATATCTCTCGATGGTGAAGAATCACTTTTAAAATTATGGGATCCGGATCTTCACCAAAATCGAATCAATTCATCCTTGTCACACACTACACCCGTCCACCAAGTTTCGTCCGAATCCGTCCATAACTTTTTGAAATATCGTGTGATATATCGTTTTGGCCATATCTCTCAATGGTGAAGAATCACTTTAAAAATTCTCGGATCTGGATCCGGATCATGACCAAAATCTAGTCAACTTGTCCTTGTCACACACACTGAATGTATCCAGCAAGTTTTGTCTGAATCTGTCCATAACTGAGATATACTGCTTACAGACAGACAGAGAGACAAAGAGACAGAGGTGGAAACATAAACTCCGCCCATCTTTGGTGGCGGAGTTTAAAATGTGTTTAAGGAGACAATGCCCATCAATTATCTCAACTCGATGGTATTCATAGAATACTTACCCTGTGCAGTCAACTTATTGTGAGCCAACTCTTCTGTTTTTGAACATTGTTTTTCTTTGATCCAATATGGCTGCCAGACCACATGAGTGATGACATCATAAATTTATATTCTCTAATTTAATTGTTGCATAGATCACGCTCAATACATTTCAAACTGATCAGACTATGCGTTGTCCCTGTCGAATTATGACGTCATAATTAAGGCACCGATGACATCACCATCAACATATCTTATTCCCCATGGTGAGTACTTGACAATGAGCCATGTATCAATTTTTTCCATTGGGTGGTTTGGGAGATATAGAGGTGTAATGTTTTTCCAAGATGGCGTCCATACCACGTGACCTATGACGTCATAATTATGAATTTAAAAAAATATACAGGCGGACGCGCTTCTATGGTAAAATTTCGTATCAATTGGACCAACGGTTGCCGAGAAAATGAATTTTTAAATGCAGACACGTATGACACATGGCACACAGCACACAGCAAACGTCGCAACTGAATGCTTAACCCTGCTTTTCGCTTCGCGAGCGCAGGGTAATAACGTAAGTATGCTCACCACGAGTGACATAATGAAGGACAGAACGTTGACATTTTACAATTGCTTCAGTTCTGGAGGACAGTGAAGAAGAAACTATTTTACCATATTGCATCACTTAACTACCAACTATAATAGTCGACACAATAAAGCATTTTTAGTTGTTGGAGAAGGCAAACTCTTGGATAGATTTTCGTTTATAAAGCAATCGTTACACGTGGTAGCAGTAGCATGGCTCGCATTCAATAAGATGCAAAACTTTTTTTTAAATCTTGAGATGTTGAAGAGACATTGTTTGCTGCGTGTGCTATTACAGAATTTGGAAAAAGTTGCATTAAGAAATAGTTACTGTCATAGCTTTATCATCATCACCTGGTTACCATTTTCAACATTTTCACCAGTTGATGATGAAAATGATGTTCGGTCTAACCATCTGCTTATTGCAGTCACGTGTTGCTCACACCCCCTTGGGAGGATATGTTACATCGGGCACACAATGCATACACAGTCTGGGATTAAGACCACTCGGTGGTCGAAATGTCGGATATAAGCCTCGCGTATTGTTCAGACAGGATGGTGCAGATGCAGACTTACCTTTTTGCTGTCTGGTCTGGGTTTGATTGTCGGCTTGATTATAAAAGGTCAGATTGGCATTTCACAGGGAAGACATTGCATCGCAAATTTTGCTGTCCCTCGGATGTACTTTAGGCTGGGCATGCTGTCTGTTAGAATTGGCTGGTTGAAATTGAAGATCCCACTGGTTTTAACAATGAGTAGGACAGTGATCCCTGGCATCCTGAAGAAATTACAAATTCCTTCTGCGGCCAGCCAGTTCATTAAGGACTTCATCAAAATCTCTCCCTGGTCGACCCGAGAGGAATGTAGGAATAAATGTGGCCATTAAAAAGGTAGCAGTAGAAGTAGTAGTAGCAGCAGCAGTCTTGTATACTTATATTTATACTAGTTGATGGTACCTTCAGTTTTGATTGTTCCTGGAAAAGGTTTTAAACTTTTTTGGTTGCACATCAAAGCACACAAAAGGTTCTGTAGACAGCACACCCACCTTTGTACAAAAGCAATAGAAAGAGGTAAAATAATATTCCTTCAGCAAACCATATACACCTGGATTCTCATCTGCAGCTATACTTAATCAACAGATGAATGAGCCATTTTAAATATGCATCACTGGAGAGGTTTGGAGATACCATCCAACTCCCAAAATTATCTTCACGTCGATAAACTGTCCAAATGCATTTGTAAAATCTTATTAGAATGGTAATGCAGTCCAATTTTAGTCGAAGCAAAATAAATTTAAAGTAAAACATGATTAGTAAATAAGCTACATCTAAGTAACATATGGTGCACGTTTGTGTTTGCTCTGTCGCTGATGACTCGCCAATAAGTGATGAAACCGGCCCAGTGGCTGAGGGGGCGTGGAGCATGGGATTCTCGTGCATGTATTACTTGTGAATGTTGTAATTGCAGCTGTAGAGAAACTTTGGGTAGAGTTTGAAACTGCAAAGGGCTTACCTTGTATCGGTTTTCAAGGTCGCTCGATGCAGTTTTCATGGCTAGAAGAGCATTGGAGGGGTCAAAAAACAAATGTTTTTGTGAGTGTGTATATATATACTCCGGTTACGGTGCCCCTCGGAGTTGCAAGAGGGAACGCGGCAGAAAGATTTTTTTTTTTTTTTTGATATACAGAATCGAGTGAAAGAGCTAACATTTATCACACAAACAAATCAAACAGACAAACAAACAAAGTATATAAAAAGGGTTGCGGTAGACAAGATGGGGAGAGAAGGGGAAGCACATAAACACAACATTTGCGAGCAGGGACATCGGGAAATGTGTGGGAGGGAGTGGGCTTGGGGGGAGGCAGCGTGGGAAGGGGTGGGGGGTGGGAGAAGTATAAACACAAGGACACCAAGGACTTCCAGGAAAGAAGTTTGTATTTCAAAAAAGTGGATTTGGGGTGAAATTAGCGGGGGTAGAAAAGATAAAGGTTTTGGATGGGGGAAGATAAGAGATGGTGGTGAACAGCTGTTTTAAAGACCTGGAGGGAGGAGTGGGATTGAAGAGAGTGAGGGAGTTTGTTCCAGAGGTGGGAGAAAAGAGGAATGAAGGAGTGAAGGTGAGCAGAGAGTCTTGATTTTGGCAGTTTAACCATAAGAGGGTTGCAGGCAGATCTTGTGCGACCTGTAGGAATATTTGGGGGACAGAGCCCAGAGAGAGCTGGAGGAGCAAGGCCGGAGAGGAGTCAATCAGGAGTCAGTCAGTCAGTTATTTTGAGTGTTCTAATAAACCATGGTAAAACCACACCAATGCAATTGTAGAACAAAACAAGGAATTGTATTAAGAACGCTCACATACACAATAATAACACTATGAAAGAAAGTACAATGAATATATCACTTGCATCAAATAAACAATACATATGATAGTACCATCATTCCCCAATGCCCTCAAAGCAATAAACTCACGATATGCCAAACGTGAGTGGAATGTAACATTCCCCAAAGTCTGTGCACGGATCCCCACGCTGGTTGAAGTCATGCAGAACGACGAGAACAGGCAAGTATTGGCACAGCAGTGGATGAGGAGTTACGAGGTGAGAGATCAATATGGGAATTGAGCCGATACAGAAACCAAAGGCACTCCACACGGTGATGTCGATATTGGAATCCCAATGACAAAACAAGATGCACCGAGCAGACAGCCTCTTCGAGGACAAAAAGGCATATCAGCCTGTAATGGAGGCATATCAGCCTGTAATGGAGGCGTATCGGCCTGTAATGGAGGCGTATCGGCCTGTAATGGAGGCGTATCGGCCTGTAATGGAGGCGTATCAGCCTGTAATGGAGGCGTATCGGCCTGTAATGGAGGCGTTTGCTTTCCCTCCAACAATAACTCACACTCGGAAATAAAACCTGAGACGCAGGTTTAATTGCAATCACAATATGTGACGATGTCGCAGGCAATCCCTTTCCCGGGAAGCCTCAACTCATTCGCGACCAATATCAAAAAAAGTCCGCTCGCAGCCTCGATGCGACTCACAGCTGTATCTCTCTCATGGTCATCTCCTCCCTGCCAATCCGAATCTCTCTCCTCTTCCGGTGACTTTGCCGCGTTTTCCTTTTTCCTTCACAAACATTTATTTTTACCTTTTACTACTCCATTTCACACAAAAATCTTAACAATATCACCTGAAACTAAAAATCCTACAAGTATATAATAATAACAAAGGCGGAAGTGACGGATCCGTAATAATATATATATATATATATATATATATATGTATATGTATGTATGTATGTATGTATGTATGTATGTATGTATATATATATATATATAAAACACAGTTTGTGTGTGTGTAATGTTACCGATAGACTCCTAAACGGAGAGGCTCACGTACTTGATATTTGGCACAGACATAGCCATTGAGCCTGGGAAGGACATGGCCGACCTAAAAATATTTGACGAGATCCATATTTTTTATTCATATTTACCTCAGCGCATTTTAGCGAGGGATATTATACACGGAATCTGACCTGGTGGCAGAGCAGCGCGCTGATTCGCTCAGAGCGATCACGTGATGTTCCATCCCCGCCGTCCGACCATTGAACATAAAACACAGTTTGTGTGTGTGTGTAATGTGTGTAATGTACGGGTCTCCCCTCCCCCACCCGGCAACGCCGGTACTGGAGAGCGTCACAGGATCGGTGAGTCTCCAAAATCCGCTTCGTGCTGTTGTGAAGATGCAGGACGATGTCGCGATTGTTGTGCTGCTCTCCAACCATGAGAACTGCAACGTCATTGTTGACTGGCCCTCCCCCCCCTCCTCCCCTCCCCCTCCCTTTTCCCCCCCTCCCTTTCCCCCTCCCCTTCCCCCTCCCCCTACCCCTTTCCCCCTCCCCCTCCCCCCTCGCCCTCCCCCCTCGCCCTCTCCCCCTCCCCCCCTCGCCCGCCCCCTCCCCCTACCCCTCCCCCCACTCCCCCTCCCCCTCTCCCCTTCCCTCCCCCCCCAACCCTCCCCCCTCCCCCTCCCCCCTCGCCCAGTTCCACAAACTGCAGAATGAGTGGATTTTGGGAGTTTAACCAGGAAAGGGTTACTGAAAGAACACTTGCATCCTGGAGGAGCTGGGGAGGGTCAAAAGCTAACAGAGCAGAGTGAGGTAGAGCAGAGGAGAGGTGGGAAAAAACAGAGGCCAACAAGCTGCCTGCGATGTGAGAGCAACTTCGTGTGTTGACCTCATCGTGGGAGATTCCGATAATTTGAACAGCTTTAGAATTTGTGTTCTGTTAGAGAGAATGATGTTTGATTTATTGCTCGAATATTGTACATTTGTATTGAGACGGTAATTTTTTGAAGATTGTATTTTAAAGATAAAGCATCTCAATATGTGTTCCTCTAACAACATATGGTAGGTGATTAGTAAGGTGGCATGACATAAAAAGTCAACAACAAACAATGAGAGAACAGTTGTGTTTCTTTTTATTCATTAAAAAAACAAGCGTTACGCCTAGGTCCCCCATCGGTGAAGTGATGTGAGTTGACAAAGTGGAAGACGCAAGGCGGGCATCTTGGATTTTGACGTGGCGACCCAATTTTCAATAGCGTTCTTCCTTATGCCTAGATACACCCACACACCAGATTAGAAGTTGGGACTTCGCTTATTTTTCAAGATATTCTGCTCACAAGGTTCAGACATACATGGCGGCGGCCATCTTGGATTTTGACGTGGCGACCCAATTTTCAATAGCCTTCTTCCTTATGCGTAGATACACCCACACACCAGATTAGAAGTTAGTAGTTCGTTTATTTTTCTAGTTATTTTGCTCACAAGATTCAGACATATATATATGATGGCGGCCATCTTAGATTTTGACATGGCGACCCAATTTTCAATAGCGTTCTTCCTTATGCCTAGATACACCCACACACCAGATTAGAAGTTGGTACTTCGCTTATTTTTCAAGATATTTCGTTCACAAGGTTCAGACATATATATGGTGGTGGCCATCTTGGATTTTGACGTGGCGACCCAATTTTCAATAGCGTTCTTCCTTGTGCCTAGATACACTGACACACCAGATTAGAAATTGGTACTTCGCTTATTTTTCAAGATATTCCGCTCACAAGGTTCAGACATACATGGCGTCAGACATACATGGCGGTGGCCATCTTGGATTTTGACGTGGGTTGCACCCACACACCAAATTAGAATTCGGTCCTTTGCTTACGCACGCACGCACGCATGTACGCACGCACGCACGCATGTACACACGCACGCACGCATGCATGCACACCCGCACGCACGCCTGCACGGACGGACGGACGGACGGACAGACGCACACACGGATGGAGGGGAAAACCATAGTCCCCCTTTCGCTCCGCGGTGCGACGGGGGACAAAAAAAGGTAATTGCAACTTATTTTCACAACAAACTCCTTTTGTAACAACTTTATTACTGTAACTAAACCCCTATTCTCTCCACAACTCACCAATCTTTATCGTTATTTCAGTTTCAGCATAACGAAACATTCCTGAGATATTGTTCCAAAAAAAATTGTTAACAAAATATTCATGAAAGCAGAGCTGGCTGTGCCAAGATAGTGATACCATAAAATTGTAATTTAAATACTTGCTCAGTCAGAGTGGGCGGGGTGGGACTTCAAGCACAATGGGAAACTAGTCTTGCTCGTGAAAGCCAGTGTCATTCTGCATTGGCGGACAGGTAGATCAATAGATTGAATGAACAGATCGTTCATCGAAGTAAGCTAACCACAATAAGAAGCAAGGAGGAGCTGACATTTCGGGCATAAACCCATCATCAGAGCAAAAGACAGTTAACACCCTCTTAAGCTCAGACAAATGTTTGACTTTGGTCAATGTTTTGTTGATTCCATCCACAGCTTCAAGCAGTCTCAAAAGAGCTTCAAGTGGTGATATAGCAAGACAAAAAATTGCCAGCATTTACAATAAATTGTAGCATCTTTAACATGCAAGTTAATCTTGCCGAAAACTGTTCTTTGTTGGCAATGATTATTTGGCAATAAACAAGGTGTGTGTAAGATTTTTAAAAATTGTCAAAGCAAAACATTTACAGAACTAGAACGGCACTCAGAGAGCGCACCGTCTCACTTTGCGCTTATTCTGAGCAAAAATACCATCGTTAACTGAACACGCTCCGGTTATGGCCCATATACCCATATTATCCATGCACCCGATCATGTCACATAGTTTCTTGGCATGGGTCATGAATGTCACAAATTTAATTCTACAATCACATCATGTCATGGATCAAATTATGATGTTTAACACTTTTCCGATAAAGATTTAAATTCAACCAATTATGGCTGGAATACCACTTCACCAATGATATTACCGTTATCACCCTATATACTCCATGTGGATATGATGACATTTGCCAAGTATCAATATTTCTCGTTGAGTGGTTTCAGCAAAAATGATGTCCAATTTTTCCCTTTCATCCAATATGGCTGCCATATACCAGGCAGGGGTCATGCTTAATTACTCCCGCCAGGGAGTAATGCATTCACTCGTGTCCGTGTGTGTGTGTGTGTGTGTTCGTGTGTTTGTGAACAAGATATCTGGAAAAGTTCTGAACGGATTTGGATGAAAGTTGGTGGGATGATTGCCCTTGGGATAAGGAAGAATTGATTCGTTTTTGGTAAAGCTCAGGATATTATTCCCGATCCAGGAATTATTTGAAAGATTTTTTTACCATTGGAAGATAGGGCTCATTTTTTTTTAACATTATCTTCTATATATTCTATATTTAACATTGTGATACGAAAATAGTTTTCATGTTTGTTGTAAATGTAGTTTAAACTCGTGGTTATGCGTTCGAGCGGTGTATTTTTTTTTTGCCAGCGTCGTCTTCAATGTTAAATTATTATTTTTCTAATAAAGACATATTCTGTCATTTTAAAACCACCAAAGTGTGTATTAGGTTTTCCCGTTTCATAAAATGTATCGTTTGATACGTATAATGCTTTAAAAAAAAAAAATTTTTTTACCTCAGAGTCAGAAGAGATATCAACATTTAGCTCAGCGAATGTCATTCGTGGTGTCAGTATTTGATGAACTTATAAAGACTTAGTTCCAGATTTGTCAATGGCTGTGGTATATTAACAAACGAATAAAACAGATTTGGCAAAATTCCAACTTTTTTTTAAAAAATCGCCCAGGGTTGTGAGATGCTGAAGAAGAAGAAACCTCGCATGGGCTTCCCAGACCAAATAAATAATTCTGGTTCTGGCTCTGCGATTTTCAGGTTTATTACTCCCGCCAGGGAGTAACGCATTCAATCGTGTCCGTCCGTGTGTGTGTGTGTGTGTGTGTGTGTGTTTGTGTGTTTGTGAACAAGATATCTGGAAAAGTTCTGAACGGATTTGGATGAAAGTTGGTGGGATGATTGCCCTTGGGATAAGGAAGAAGTGATTAGTGTTTGGTGAAGCTCAGTATATTATTCCGGATCCAGGAATTTTTTTTGGAAATTTTTTTTGGAAAGATTTTTTCTGTTTTACTGCATTAAAGCTTTTATTCTTATTCTTAAATGATGTTTTTCTCCTCTAATTCTGAGATATATCAAAATAAATTCTCTGACTGTTAGGGCCTACTTTCTTTTTCATTTATTGTTTTGGGGAGAGGGGATGTTAAACAAAACGTATTATTCCAACTAAATCCACGGCGGGAGTATGCGCACTACTGAGTGGCGTTCTAGTTGTCTCTTTTTTTGTGGTCCAAAAAATTAATATTTTTTCCAATATTCTTTATTCTTTAGTTTTTATTTTTTTGTATGGCAGTAAAACCTGGGCAATCAAAATGGAGAATAAATGTAGGTGAGAACGAAATGAAATGACAATGGTTAGATAGATGTGTAATGTGACACTGAAGGATAGGAAACCAAATGTGGAATGAAGAGATATACTACATCACCAAAAGTATGCGGACATCCATTCTAATTAGTGGATTCGGCTATTTCAGCCACACCCATTGCTGACAGGTATATATAATCAAGCACACAGCCATGCAATCTCCATAGACAAACATTGGCAGTAGAATTGGCTGTACTGAAGAGCTCAGTGACTTTCAACGTGGCACGATCATAGGATGCCACCTTTCCAACAAGTCAGTTCGTCAAATTTCTGCCCTACTCGAGCCGTCCCGGTCAACTGTACGTGCAGTTATTGTGAAGTGGAAACGTCTCGGAGCAACAACAGCTCAGCCGCGAGTGGTAGGCCACACAAGTTCTAAGTATGGGACCGCCAAATGCTGAAGCGCGTAAAAATCATCTGTCTTCAGTTGCAACACTCACTACCGAGTTCCAAACTACCACCGGAAGCAACGTCCGCACAACAACTGTTCGTCGGGAGCTTTATGAAATGGGTTTCCATGGCCGAGCAGCCGCACACAAGCCTAAGATCACCATGCGCAATGCCAAGCGTCGGCTGGAGTGGTGTAAAGCTCGCTACCATTGGATACTGGAGCAGTGGTAACGCGTTCTCTGGAGTGATGAATCACGCTTCACCATCTGGCAGTCCGACGGACGAATCTGAGTTTGGCGGATGCCAGGAGACCACTACCTGCCCGAATGCATAGTGCTACCTGTAAAGTTTGGTGGAGGAAAAATAAAATCTCTTATCTTCCCCCATCCAAAACCTTGATCTTTTCTACCCCCGCTAATTCACCCCAGATCCACCTTGTTTGAAATTCCAACTTCTTTCCTGGAAGTCCTGGCAGTGTCCATATGTTTTATACCTCTCCCACCGCCCCCTTCCCATGCCCCCCCCCCCCCCCACCAAAGCCCTCGCCCTCTCTCAGATCTCTCGATGTCTCCATGTCTCTCGGTCCCTGCTCTCAAATGTTGTGTTTGTGTCCTTCCCCCTCTCTCACGAACTTGTCTACCGCTCCCGATGTTATATGTTTTATGTGTCGGTTTGTCTTTCTGTGTGATTAATGTTCGCTCTTTCACGAGCCTCGATCTTGTATACAACAAAAAAAAAAAAAAAAAAAAAAAAAAGGTCTGGGGCTATTTTTCATGGTTCGGGCTAGGCCCCTTAGTTTCAGTGAAGGGAAATCTTAACGCTACAGCAGACAATGATATTCTAGACGATTGTGTGCTTCCAACTTTGTGGCAACAGTTTGGGGAAGGCCCTTTTCTGTTTCAGCATGACAATGCCCACGTGCACAAAGTGAGGTCCATACAGAAATGGTTTGTCGGGATCAGTGTGGAATAACTTGACTGCCTGCACAAAGCCCTCACCTAAACCCCATCAAACACCTTTGGGATAAATTGGAACGCCGACTGCGAGCCAGGCCTAATCGCCCAACATCAGTGCTCGACCTCACTAATGCTCTTGTGGCTGAATAGAGCAAATACCTGCAGAAATGTTGCAACATCTAGTGGAAAGCCTTCCCAGAAGAGTGGAGGCTGTTATAGCAGCAAAGGGGGGGGGGGGGGGGGGGGGACCAACTCCATATGAATGCCCATGATTTTGGAATGGGATGTGTGATGTTTGTGTGTCCACATACTTTTGGTCATGTAGTGTAGGTTAGGTGTAGTGAGCATTAGTGAGGTTATGCATAGGGATAGGTTGAGGTGATTCGAACACGTGGAAAGGATGGGGGAGGATAGCTGTGTGAAGAAGTGTTTAAATATGAATGTGAGTGAAAGGAGAGCTAGTGGCCATCTGAGGAAAACATGGAATGAGTTGCTGAGAGATTATCTCAGAGTTAAAGGACTAACAAGAGGCCTAGCAACTGATCGTGCAGCCTTGGAAAGCAGCCATCAGGTGACTCACGGCTTACACATACAAGCATGGAAACGGCCGTAAAACAATGAGGATGATAATGATGATGGTCAACCGGGCCACCGAAACATATTTTTTTGTGGCCCGATCATATATTATTTGCTGGTGAACCAAACTTCATAAAAATCAATATCCACGTTTCAATTACTATTTCTCACGACACCTACATATGAAATTTCAGTGGTTTCCTTACTAGCAACCTCGTAACTCGTAATCACAGAACACTCCTGTCAGCTATTCAATCATCTACCTCCTAACTTACAGTAAAATAATACTAGTGAAGGAACTGCGCTCCAACGCGAGTCGAAAGAATTGACGCGACCAAAGACGGAATTCGTCCGAGTTGCTTTATTGAAACAAAACAGCTCAGGTATTCTGACAAGCCCGTTTTTCGGGCAACAATATATATACACATTTATGTCGGGAAGTTTGCCCGGCAAAAGCTATACCGGGCATGCCCGGGTATCAAGGGCGAGCCTTGGAAAGGCGAGTCTGGACCTGCCCGGGCGTGTTTGGCTGCGGCCTGGCAAGTCGAGGCTGGGCGTGCCCGGGCGCTCTGGGCGAGCACTGGAAAGGCGATAGCGGGCATGCCCGGACGCTCTGGGCGAGCCCTGGAAAGGCGATAGCGGGCATGCCCGGACGCTCTGGGCGAGCCCTGGAAAGGCGATAGCGGGCATGCCCGGACGCTCTGGGCGAGCCCTGGAAAGGCGAGAGCGGGCATGCCCGGGAAAGACGAGACCGGGCGTGCCCGGGAGGTTCGGGCGTGCCCGGGAACAGTGAGTCCGGGCATGCCCGGGAGAGGCGCGTCTGGCCGTGTTCTGGCCGGTGCAAGGCGATTATGTACATCCAGCGGTAACCGCTACACACGCCCCTCAAGAATCGACCTGCACCGGCAGGGTCAATTTAAGGGGAGTCCGGATGACCCGGCCGAAGCGACCCCTGGAGGGTCGTGGGGAGGGGTCTGACGTGGTGGTGGGTGGTCGAGCGGGGGAAACTGTGGACGGGGGGCGGCCTCGCCGCGGAGGAAGGGCCAACCGTGGTGGTCGGTCGACGTCCATGTGCGCCGGTTTGAGGCGGTCCACCGAAATCCGGTCCGGCCGGCCGCCGAAGTCGACGATGAAAGACTTGTCGCCCCGTCGCAGGACCCGGAAGGGCCCGTCGTACGGCGGCCGGAGTGGCCCCCGGTGCGCGTCATGACGCACAAAGACGTACTCCGCTGTGCGAAGCGCCGGGGGGACGTAGGACTGGGGGCCACCGTGGCGGGACGTCGGCACGGGGGCAAATCGTCGGGCGGCCTCCTGGAGGTCCGAGCGCTGGCGAGCGGCGGACCAGGGACTGGTAGCGTCAGGCACGAATTCGCCCGGGACGCGGAGTGGCTGGCCGTAGACGAGCTCGGCGGCGGACGCCTGGAGGTCTTCCTTGGGGGCCGTGCGAAGGCCCAAAAGGACCCACGGCAGCCGGTCGGCCCAACCGTCGTCCTGAAGGCCGGCCATGAGTGCGGCCTTCATGGAGCGGTGAAACCGCTCGCACAACCCATTGGCTTGGGGGTGGTAGGCCGTGGTGCGGTGCAGCGTGACCCCCAACGAACGGGCGACCGCGCCCCAAAGCTCAGACGTGAACTGTGGGCCGCGGTCGGACGAGATGTCCGCTGGTGCGCCGAAGCGCGCGACCCAGGTGGCGATGAACGCCTGCGCCACGTCGGCGGTGGTGGTGGAGGTGAGGGGCACGGCCTCCGGCCACCTGGTGGTCCTGTCCACCATGGTGAGCAGGTGGGTGAACCCCCGCGAGTGGGGCAGGGGACCCACCAGGTCCACGTGGACGTGGTCGAAACGCCGTTCAGGCACGGCGAAAGGTGCCAGCGGGGCCTGGGTGTGGCGGTGGACCTTGGCTCGCTGGCAGGCCGTGCAGGCGTTGGCCCAGTCGCGGATGTTTCATCGAAGGCCGTGCCAAACGAAACGCGCCGACACCAGCTTCTGAGAAGCTTTCCGGCCCGGGTGAGAAAGGCCGTGGATGGAGGCGAAGATGCGGCGCTGCCAGGAAACGGGCACGATGGGGCGAGGCTGGCCCTGGGAGACGTCGCAGAGCAGGACGGTGCCCGCGAAGGGGATGTCGGCCAGGCGGAGGCCCGTGTCCGCCACGCGGAGTGCCTGCACCGAGGCGTCGGTGGTCTGGTCGGCCGCCATGAGCGTGAAGTCCACGCCGAGGTGGACCGCGTTCGCGCTGGCCCGCGAAAGGCAGTCGGCCACGGCGTTGTCTTTGCCGGCGACGTGCTGGATATCCGTGGTGAACTCCGACACGGCGGAGAGGTGGCGCTGCTGGCGGGCCGACCACGGCTCCGTGACCTTAGCCATTGCGTAGACCAACGGCTTGTGGTCGACGAAAGCCGTGAACGGGCGGCCCTCCAGGAGGTGTTGGAAATGGCGAACGGCCAGGAATAGCCCGAGCAGCTCGCGGTCGAACGTGCTGTAGTTTAACTCGTTCGGCCGGAGTTGCCGGCTGAAAAAAGCGAGTGGCTGCCAAACCCCGTCCACACATTGCTCATGGACGGCGCCCACCGCGTAGTTGGAGGCGTCCGTAGTGAGGGCGATGGGCGCGTTGAGCACCGGGTGAGCCAGCAGCGTTGCGTCGGCGAGGGCCCGTTTGGCACTGGCGAAGGCCGCGTCCATGGCCGCGGACCAAACGATGTCATGCTTGGCCGGCTTGCCCCGGAGGGCCTCGTAAGGGGGCCGCATGAGCTGAGCAGCGCGGGGCACGAATCGGTGATAAAAATTCACCATGCCGAGGAACTCTTGGAGGGCCTTGATGGAACGGGGACGCGGGAACGTGGTGATGGCCTCGACCTTGGTCGGCAGCGGCACGGCCCCGGTCTTGGTGATGCGGTGGCCCAAAAAGTCAACGGTCGTCGCGCCGAAGTGGCATTTGACCGGGTTGACAATTAAGCCGTGCTCGCTGAGGCGACCGAACAGTGTTCGGAGGTGGAGGAGGTGCTCGGCGCGGGACGTGCTGGCGACGAGGATGTCGTCCAGATAGACGAAAAGAAACGGCAGGTCGCGCAGCACGCCGTCCATCAAGCGCTGGAACGCCTGGGCCGCGTTCTTGAGGCCAAATGGCATCCGCAAAAATTCGAACAGGCCGAACGGCTTGATGACGGCCGTCTTCGGGACGTCGGCCGCCCGGACAGGTACCTGGTGGTAGCCCCGTATCAGGTCAATTTTCGAAAAGATGACCCGTCCCGCCAAACGGGCGGAAAAGTCCTGAATATGCGGGATCGGGTACCTGTCGGGGGTGGTAGCGTCATTGAGACGGCGGTAGTCGCCACACGGGCGCCATCCACCCCCCCGGCTTTGGCACGATGTGCAGTGGCGAGGCCCACGCGCTATCGGAGCGCCGCACGATGCCGAGGTGCTCCAACGCGTTGAATTCGGCCTTTGCCACGGCGAGCTTGGCTGGGTCGAGGTGGCGGGCCCTGGCGTAGACCGGCGGGCCCGTCGTGGGTATGTGGTGCTCGATCCCGTGCCGCACCGCGACGGCCGAAAACGTCGGCCGCGTGAGGGCCGGGAATTCCACGAGCAGGCGAGCGAACTCGTTCGTTGCCGGGAGGGCGCACGCCAGTTCGGTCGGCGCGGAGCTGCTCATTGTGCACGCCAGGGAGCTGAAGGTCTCGGCGTGGACAAGGCGACGTCGTTTGACGTCGACCAGCAGCCCGTGCGCGCAGATGAAGTCGGCGCCCAGCAAAGCCACGGGGACGCTGGCGGTAACAAAAGTCCATTGAAAGCGCTGGCTGCCAAAGCAGAGGGTGACGACGCGTGGGCCGAAAGTGCGTATGGCCGAGCCATTAGCAGCGACCAAAGAGGGGCCGCAAACTGCGTCCAGCCTGTCCTGCTCGGAGGCAGGTATGACGCTCAGTTGGGCGCCGGTGTCGCACAGGAAACGCCGTCCAGACGCTTTGTCCCGAATAAACAGCAAGTTGCCCGAGTGGCCGGCGCTCATGGCTGGGAATGAACGCCAGCCCGGCCGTTTCCCGACCTGCCGAAAGTGCACGGGGGCCGGCACGTCCGAGCCTTGTGTCCGAACCTGGCGTGGTAATAACACCACGCCCGGTCAGGTGGAGGCCCCGGCCGTCGTGTCGGAAGCGGGCGGTGCGGCGTGGCGGCCGCCAGTTGCACCGGCAGTTTGGACCTCCAACCGCGCAGGGCGCTCGGGCGTCGTGGGCGTCGCCTCGGACGGCGGCGGGCTCCAGGTAACCGCGCCGATGTGCTGGCCCGCCGAGGAGATCTTATCGGCTTCCCTGGCGAGGGCGCGGGAATCCGTGATCAACGTGCCAGCCAGGGCGAGGCGTACCGGGTTAGGCAGCTGACGGAGGAACAGCTCCCGGAACAGGAATGCCGGAGAGTGCTCGCCGAGCAACGAGAGCATATAGTCCATGCGCTCGGACGGGCGCGTGTCGCCGAGCTCGGGCAGGTCAAGCAGGCGCCGTGCGCGCGCTGCCGGTGAGAGGGCGAAAGCACCGAGGAGGAGCGTCTTCAGCGCGTCGTATTTGTCAGCAGCCGGCGGGTGCTGGAGGAGGCTCAAGGCGCGGGCCGCGGTGGCGGAACCGAGCGCCGCCACAACATGGTGGAAGCGGGTGTCGTCCACGGTGATGCCTCGCAGGGCGAACTGGGAGTCCGCCTGGGCGAACCAAACAGCCGCGTGAGCCTCCCAGAAGGTAGGCAGTTTAAGCGTCACTGCCGTATCCATGTCGGTAGGTCACCAATGAAGGAACTGCGCTCCAACGCGAGTCGAAAGAATTGACGCGACCAAAGACGGAATTCGTCCGAGTTGCTTTATTGAAACAAAACAGCTCAGGTATTCTGACAAGCCCGTTTTTCGGGCAACAATATATATACACATTTATGTCGGGAAGTTTGCCCGGCAAAAGCTATACCGGGCATGCCCGGGTATCAAGGGCGAGCCTTGGAAAGGCGAGTCTGGACCTGTCCGGGCGTGTTTGGCTGCGGCCTGGCAAGTCGAGGCTGGGCGTGCCCTGGCGCTCTGGGCGAGCACTGGAAAGGCGATAGCGGGCATGCCCGGACGCTCTGGGCGAGCCCTGGAAAGGCGATAGCGGGCATGCCCGGACGCTCTGGGCGAGCCCTGGAAAGGCGATAGCGGGCATGCCCGGACGCTCTGGGCGAGCCCTGGAAAGGCGAGAGCGGGCATGCCCGGGAAAGACGAGACCGGGCGTGCCCGGGAGGTTCGGGCGTGCCCGGAAACAGTGAGTCCGGGCATGCCCGGGAGAGGCGCGTCTGGCCGTGTTCTGGCCGGTGCAAGGCGATTATGTACATCCAGCGGTAACCGCTACACTAGGACAATTTTAATGTTTGCTGAAGAAAAATCTTTCACATATTAACCCATTTATTGCGTTTTCCAAAATAATCGTTAGCTCTGCACAACTTTCAGCAATTGACGAGATAATTACTCCCGCGAGGGAGTAATGCATTCGATCATGTCCGTGTGTGTGTGTGTGTGTGTGTGCGTGTGTGTGTTCGTGTGTTTGTGAACAAGATATCTGGAAAAGTTCTGAACGGATTTGGATGAAAGTTGGTGGGATGATTGCCCTTGGGATAAGGAAGAATTGATTAGTTTTTGGTGAAGCTCAGGATATTATTCCGGATCCTGGAATTTTTTGAAGGATTGTTTTACCATTGGAAGATAGGGCTCATTTTTAAAAAACATTATCTTCTATATATTCTATATTTAACATTGTGATATGAAAATAGTTTTCATATTTGTTGTAAATGTAGTTTAAGCTCGTGGTTATGCATTAGAACGGTGTATTTTGTTAGCAGCGTCGTATTCAAGGTTCTTTTTTTTTTTCTAATAAAGACATATTCTGTCATTTTAAAACCACCAAAGTGTGTATTCGGATTCCCCGTTTCATACAATGTATCGTTTGATACGTATAATGCTTTAAAACTGTTTTTTTTTAACCTCAGAAGATATATCAACATTTACCTCAGCGAATGCCAATCGCGGTGTCAGTATTTGATGAACTTATATTGACTTAGGTGACTTATAAGTGTGACAAGCATGTGCACGGGATTCTTCCCAGAAGAATGAGTGGTCACATTAGCTTGTACGACTTCAAATGAGCGAGTTTTGTTTTGACGTTTGGGCCAGTTTTACATGTTGTATCCCTAAGGAATGAAACGAACGTTTTGTCTGGCTTACAATTTTATTTGAAGTCACACATGCCTCAAAATACACTCACTTATATAGAATTGAACGCTGAATCCGAAAATGTAAGTGAAATTGCCTTGTTTTTTTTAACATTATCTTCTATATATTCTAAATATATATATATATATATCTGTGCAGTGTCTGTCTTGTGTTGTCTAGTCTTGTCTTGTGTTGTCACTGAATTACTCCCTCAAACTTTTGTGAAATCGTACTATTCCAACTTGACCCACGGCGGGAGTATGCGCTCTACTGAGTGGCGTTCTAGTTTGTCATGAAATCTCTAAATAATACGAAAACACATGTTACTGTAGAACTTGAGTATTTTTATTTGATGAACATTCAGTTTCATAAAATATTGGGTCAAAATTTGATGTAAAGACCAGTTAATTTAACACAATGTGAAATTGGGTGACTTGCATGAGGCTAACGGTGTGACACGTGCATATTGCAAGCTCGCGGCCTTGCTTCTATATCCAGAGGCAGCGTTTGGGGCGTGCAAACCAAGCTTGGTCTCGCACACGTGCTGGGGTGTGTTCACCGAGCTGTATATTATACAACAGGAGCGCAGCTGCAGCACGTGCTCACAGGGCAAGCAGCTGCCATGTTGGAATACCCTTCCCTCGCTAGAACACAAGCTGTACACAGGCATAGCTGAGAGTGTGATAAGCGTGAACACATATGGACTTTATCGGGTTCCGTTGACAGATTGATTCACATTTGTTTTCCCTTTTTGTTTGTTTTCCTTCTTGTAATAGAGCTACAAAGGTGACTGACAAAACTGAGTTTGATTTTAGTAAGTCAGAAGCGTCAAGTTGAGTTGGTCTGCAAGAATTATTGCGTCTCAGTGCCCCGAATAAAATGGAATGAAAGTTCAGTGATGGGGGCGGGGAGGGGGGAAGAGGGAGGAGAGGGAAAGGGAGATGGGGAGGGGTTAACCTACAAGTTGATAATCGTCCAGAAACAATTTCCGCTTTGATTGTCTTTTTTAAGCATTAAGAAAGAAAGAATGATGATGCTTCTCCCACCCCCACCCCAACCCTCTCCCTCCCACAGATCCCTGTTCTCTACTGTTGTACTTGTATGCTTCCCTCTCTCTCCCCATCTTGTCTCCCGCTCCCTTCATTATATGTTTTATGTGTCCGTTTATGGGTTTTTTGTCATGAATATTAGCTCTTACACGAGCCTCGATCTCGTATACAAAAAAAAAAAAAAAAAAGAAGAAGAAAAAGCAATAGGAAACCGGCATATGGAGTTATCAACCAACGACACACACACACACACACACACACACACACACACACACACACACACACACACACACACACACACACACACACACACTAACTAGATGTCACTGTGAAACACTTTACTGGTGATTATAACAATAAGTTGAATTGGCGACTCTGATCAGGCAAATACTATAGAGTTGAAACTTCACTGCTGAGAGGCAAACAATAAAAGAATAATAACAAGCATTCTGAGTATTGCGCTGCAATACATGTCCCCTACCAAAGTTAAAAGTGCCATAACTTTGTCAAAAATGATCGAATATGCAAATTTATGCACGGTTGATGCTGGTTTTCAAACTTGATCTGAGGTATGCTGAGACACATGTCTGGCGTCATCGCCTCATTGATAAGCCCCCAAGGTCGCTCCATGGAGCGGCCTGCACGTATTGCACTGTGTGAATTATATAAATTATTACCAACTCACGGTCTGAGGTACTACCGATGATTCAAGAGATATCCATTTTAAAAAATAATTTCGTTTAATTAACGATATCTGCCAAACCACGTGCCCTATCGCAAATTCCAAAAGGACATTTTAGTAGACTGACATGCTGCACAGATTTGTGAAGTTTCCCCTTGATTGGATAAAAAATGAGGGAGGACCTCGGTTTTAAAGGTTCATGCTTAAAAACGTCATAACTCTGAAACCATGTGACGCATGACGTCATGCTCGTTGACTTTTTTGTTCGGCATAGGTATGCGATTCTGCCTGCAAAGCTTGGCCTCGATCTGTTCAGCCGTTGCAGAGAAAAAGGGGTTTTCGTGAAAAACAATATGGCGACCGAACCACGTGACCTCTGACGTCATAATTACAATTAAAATATTCTACAGACCGAGTCCATCATATGGTGAAAATTTTATCTCAATCGGTCCTACCTAAAGGTGGGGGGTCCTATTATTGCAGAGAAATTGGTTTTTAAAGGAAATTAAAACTTAAAATGGCACTGAGTTAAGGAGCATCAGAATTATCAGAATTACCAAAGTTCAAAGTGCCATAACTTTGTAAAAAATGATCGAAACGTCGTGAAGTTCGAACTTGACCTGTAACTTATCATGAGGAAACCATGTGCCAAGTTTGAAATCTTTAGCATGAAGAGTTGAGAAAAAAAGTCCGGAAAACTGTTCTTTGCGTGACGGACTGACAGACGGAGGGACGGCGTGCAAACCTAGAGTCCCCTCCAGTGTACACCGGTAGGGGACTAATAACATCGGTAAACAGATCAAAATCTTATTTAATATAAAATGAAGTTTCCTTACTTCTGAAAAGTGATGCTTTTTGTCACTTTCAACTCGCGGGAATGACTGCGATTGCAGCCGAACGCACAACAGAACACTGAACATGAAAACCATATTTTTAACTGAAACCAGTGAGCTGAACAGCCTCCCTCCCTGGGTATGCTAATCCAAGATGGAGGCAATGACGAATCACTGGTGACACTCGCTATGTACATACCACCACAGCGGGGATCGCGGTGTGTTCCATTACCAAGCAGCTTGTAGAGCGCTCGCCAAGTGCCTTAAGCACTCAAGCCAGCACTCCAACGAACGGTTGATAAGGGACAGCTGGCTTGGCAAACTCATTCGTAATGGGACACACCTGGATCAGCTTTTTTCCGTGAGTTTGTTTAGGTTGGTGGTGTCAGGTGAGATTAGTCATTAGGGGGTTACCATTATTATAATCACAAAATAATTCCACAGGAGTGGACAAAATAAAATGTGGATAAAATATATCCACATACTTAGGCAGTTAAGACCGAGAAATAGGGCGTATCGTTCATTTTTTCAGGAAAGCACCAAATTTGGCACAGATGTAGTATGGACCTATACAATTGTTTTCCTGAGGGGCGCCCAAAAATTTAGAACCCCTGGTGGCCGCCATATTGAATTTCAGCATGACCGCCCTCTGTGACGTATTTCCCTCAATAACTTCTATACTATGAGCGATAACACCACAGTTCCAGTGTCTTACCCCATGTTTTCATGGTCTCTGAATCGAATGGGATCAATTGCATAAAGATTGGCATCCATCATCTTTAATTTCAAGATGGCCGCCATGGTGTTTCCATTTTCCTTGAATCTCTCATAGTATTTTAGGTAAAATTTCAATTCCAAGTGATACACATTGTTTTATTGGTCTCTGATAACAATGGAATGGTATTAATTAATCAAAGTTACACACAGTTGCAGTTTTAACTTGAAATATTGTGGGCACTTGAAAGGTGGAGGCTCTCGCACAGACGCATAGTACTACAAGCACTGTCCATCGCAGTCACACAGTGATGTGCAGGGCAGATTTGCCCTGGAGCATTTACAGTTGCCTTTGCAGGCCGACTTACAATGGCAGCTTGTAAGCTCTGAACATGCCTCCTGTATCAGTGGTATTGTGGTCCAAATTGGTGTCCAAGAAGTCCCTGTTTTCATCCAGCTCCAATCAGCTGGTGATGGAAGTTCTGGGTAGGGCACAAGTGCCTGACTCCATATGTGTCCAGCCTGAAAACATGCACGTTTTAGGTGTTGTTCGAAGGCGTCTGCTGTTGGGGGAATGTGATCAATTGTTCTTGCCTTCTTCGTGAACAAGTGTCGGCGCATGTCATTCACTGTCTTTATCTCGGTAGCCCGGTCATAGAGGATGGCAACATATCTTTCTATGCTCTGTAGTTCCATAGTAATAGCGTCCACAGATGGCCTATAAGCGAGAGCATGAAAGGTCTGCGTGATGCTGGGGTATGCCTCCCAAGCCTTCCAGGTTGTCTTTTTCCCAATTTGGGCAAAAAATGACACTGTCGCAGCCAGTGAAGGCATGAAATAATGGCAAAGACTCGGACTTCGGTGGCAATTGTATGGATGGCAAGGTAGCGGTAGCTTTTACCAGTGCCAATGGCAATCCAGAGTTCCTCCACACCATGTGACTGGTAGGTAAAGTAGTGTGCTATTGCCAAGACCACAATATCAGAATCTACAGTTCGAATCAATACCCGTTTTCTCCCATTTTTCACGGCATCCAGGACATTTTTTTGGATTTTTGGAATTTTCTGAATTTTTGGGCGCCCCTCAGGAAAACAATTGTATAGGTCCATACTACATCTGTGCCAAATTTGGTGCTTTCCTGAAAAAATGAACGATGCTTCCTCTTAACTGCCTAACTAACAGGAGTGGTCAGGGGGAGATCATGCCATTCTTGTTATTACTGCCAATTATTGTAGTACTAGTGTCAAGTCGTAGATTCGTTATTGCTTAGAAATCTGTATAAGACGTCGGTCGAATAATATGTTATGATTTTAATGTTGCTTATATGCTATTTTCATAAGTGAATAAAGGGCTTTCCGCTCCTCTTTAGTATAAATGGGAAAGTACTCGATGCATTTCGTGCTGGACGGATGGCTCGTCCTCCGTGTGCCCTCTTGATGCAAGATAAGCCCGGTCATAAACTCTCTCCATTCGGTCCGCAGATGGCGCCTCGAGCCGCGGGCTGGCGGACGTTTATACGCGCGTGGAATGTGTAGTTTCATGTAAAATGCTCGGATTGTATACACAAACCTTTGAATAATGGTCTTATCTGGGCCAAGCATGCACTCTTCTCTCTGTGAGTTACATTTTCTGTCACCTCGGAGCTTTGAAACTACATCTGGTCCGAATGATAAGGTGCGTGCTGCACTCCCCCGAATGACAGAGCGGATAACGGTGGGGGCTAGGGATAACGGTGGGAGGAACTCTCGCCAGTTCCTTTGTTCTCTCGGAGATTTTCTGATAATCGTGTTCCTATTTAAGTGAACTGTGAATCTTTGCATTTTCAGGAAGGGCTGAACGTGGCATGAGGGCAAGTCGTGCTGTAGATGTTCGCTTTCCTCCGGATCTGTATAAGTTGGTATTTAATAAAGATCGTCATTCTCAGGCTGTTGGTGGAACTTCTTTTAAGAGCCAAGAGTTGTTTCTTGACAAATTGGTACCAGGAGTGGGGTGCAGCAAGACAGTGACAGTCGAGGCGAATCCTGAACGATCCGAGGGGGGCTGCCTGAGGCCGGGACGCCGGTACGCTGATTCGTTTAAGGTGAGCATTGTTTTTTTTATCAGAGGGCAATCCAAATTCGTACCCCCCTCCTCGAACAGGCACAGTTCGTCTCCCCTGTCACCTGTATTGCCTGCACTCCGGACAGAAAAGGTAAACAGAATGACGTGTCTTTGTTAAAGCCAGGATAAACATTAAGGGTAAAGCTAAGGATAGATTTTGCGCAGGATATCAGTAAGGATTTAACAGTAAGCTTAAAGTTACAGTTAGCACCAGGAGGGGAAAGTGAGGTCGGACAGCCATATAGGTTGAAGCCAAGATCTTTCCAGGAAGGAACAGCCCAGAGACAAGATGGGGTATGCCATTGCATGCCAGGGAACGAAGGGCTGTGGCTAACTTAGAGGGCCATAAGAACATGGCCAGTAAAAGGATAACGCGCAGGTACTAGGTAGGCTTGACAAGAAGGAAGCAAGCAACAGAGGTCCAGATGGAAACAAAGAGGCCAGGTGACCACAGGTAGGAAAGACAGGAATGGTTTTTGAAATATTGAAATTTTAAGCATTGCAGCTATGGTTATTGAAGCTACACCAGACAGAGGACAAGTAAGTAAGCAGTTAAGCAAGTAAATCAGCGATTGATGCCGCTGGACCAGATGCCAGACCAAGACCCCCCACCCCCCCAAGCCCTGAGCCCTGTCCCCGGGCCACAGGCGCCACCTCTCCCACCCCCGCCCCTGTTCCCCCAGGGGTTAGACCCCCAGAAAACTAGACCAGCCGCCCCTCAGGTTCACCTTAGCCCGGGCAACCCTTTTAGAGGACAAGAAATTAGTGGGGCGGACAGCGGGTTCGCGGCCCCAGAAGGGCTAGGAGTATTGTATTGTACCCCTCAGTGGAAGGGCTCACGGAATCGGAGAACCCACAGCCTACAATCGAGATGTGTCCCTTTAAAAAACCATTTGAAAGAACCAGATTTGGCGTCTATGCAGGAGCGGGTGAGAACCTTGCTGGCTGAACAGCCCGGTCACATACCGGAACTTATGCGTTTGTGGATACAAAATACAGGTGCAGATTGGCGGGACGTCTGCCACATGGGAAAGGTTGTATTGCCCGCGCGGGTGTGGGACCAGGCCAAAGTACACGCACGCTGGCCGAATGTAGCACCAACCCCGGCCCAGACCCTCGACGATTGGGGGGCCCTGGTCGACCTGTTGTTGGCCGGGGTACACACCGCACTAAGGCTAACCGACCAATTAGATGAAGCGGCCGAGCAGTGGGACATGGGCGACGATAAGAAGGCCGATGTAAAGGACGACATGTTGCAAATGCTTGTCCAGGAATCCATAAGGGCCCCCTCCCCAAAATTTGGAACCCACAAGGGCCCCCTCCCCAAAACTGGAACATACAAGGGCCCCCTCCACAGCCGCAGAATTGGGCCGTGCAAAAGGACCCCCCACCCCCCCAAGACCTGAGCTCAGTCCCGGGGCTCTAGGCAACACCCCAACACCCCCGCCCTGCCTTCCCTTTTTTACCTCAACCCACCCCGTCCAACCCGTCCCAAGAGAAAATCCTTTTCCTTGAATGAGAGACGTAATATGAATGAACAAAGATTGTACATGGGAGTGGCTGGAGAAAGGCATGATTTGAGTCGATCTGATTTTCGCGCGAAGTCTGGAAGACTCACTGGTATATGAATGAGGAATGAATGTATATTGGGATATTAATTGACGTGTGTATCTGGCCAATGTATTTGTCTGTATGACATATGCAAAGCAGAGGGTTTCGGTGTGAAGCATTGTAAGTGGTCTGCTTGACATGCGGGAAATTCAGGCCGGGAATGTCCATTTTAGCGTCTATCCGAGGGAACAGGTGAGGTCCTGAACTGAGTCCGGATTTTCATCTGTTTGGGAGTTGTTTGGGAGCGAATTGATGTCATGTAGTGCATTTTGGGTCAGAGAGGTAAAGCGTCAGAGATCCTGTTTTTTTGCGATGTTTACGAGCTAGGGATGAGTTCTGACAGCTCAATGTTCTGACAGCTCACTGTTATGACGGCTCAATGTTATGACGGCCCTCATTCGAGAGCGGCGCGCAGTTTTGGTTGCCACGGCTACGGGCCTCGCAGGAAACCGCGAGGCGGGAGTGTTGGGATTCGTGTGGAGGCACGAGGGTGCGCGCCAGGACGGGGGGCGGCGTGGCGTCGTCGCGTTGAGATGGTTGTGCCAGGTCGATCGGCGATCTCTGAATTTAAATCGGATTTTTGTCGTGTGTGTTGTGAAATTAACATCTATCCGAGAATCCTGGCGATGTTCGTTTAATTAAAGTGTGGTACAAACCTGTGTTTCCGCCGTGCGGCTCCGTGGAAGTTTGGGTAGAGGGATATTGTGCGTTCGGGCAGGAGCCGAGCGAGCCGCGAGTCATGTGTGCGCTGTATGAGGGGCTCTCGGGTTTGGGCAGTTGTTGCTGAGTTTGTTGAATTGGGTTTGGAGCATGGGATTTGCGCAGAATGCCGGTGATAACTTGCCCACTCTCAGAAAGGATGTGTGCCCAAATGCGTTGGGGTTGTGGGTCATTGCGACTTTGCTGAATGTCGGACGCTGGATGTCGGACGTTCATGTCAGACGAGCCATGTCGGAATAGTGAGCGCCTGCGACATACATGCCATGCAATGTCACAGAAGGAATACGTTATTTAAGATGGATTTATATAAGGGGAAGAAACGATTTCTAAACTAAAATTCGATTTCTAAAATGATTTTCTAAACGCTAAAATAAACGATTTCAAGACAGAGTAATTAATTTCCGGTGACAAGTTCCAACAGGAAGTCTTGTTCATACAGTAAGTGAGGTACAGTGCGGAGTGGCGGCTAGAAGATGCATCGATGCATTTGTGTTGATCGATGCGCCGGACAAAGGGTTTGCTGGCGAGCGATGCTGGTAAGGTTGTTATTAAAACGCATATGGGTCTGGGGGCAGATAATGTGGGACAAGCTGCCTCACGGGCGCTGCAGGGAGAGTATTTGGAAATTCAATAATTTGAGCAGAAATGTCACGTTTTCAACAGAACGCTTATCCGAGGAAGGAGGAATATCGAGGTTTCAACTGTCGGTATGTGGTGTGGCTTGTGCCAAGGTGTGGGCGCGAGGAGGTGTGTTGATGAAGCGTTGTGTGAACGAGGAGGGATGTGCGAAAGGTGTGCACCAGGTAGAGAGGTGCTGCATTGTAGAGCACGCCTGGAAGTTCCTGGGCGGATTGTGACGGTTGTTGGATTCGTAGGATGTTAGCATTTTGCAATGTGGAGCCACAATAATGATCATCTGTCTGTCTGGATGTGGAGTTCTTGCAAGGAACGGGAATGTCGCCGGACTTGTATTAGTTGTGGAATGAAAACTGGTACCACCTTTCTCCGTTTGAAGTTTGACCTTTTAAAGTTCATTTGACCTTTGTTCGAGATTTGTAAGGGAAAGAGGTCGGAGATAATTCACTAACCTTGGAAGAACGACAGGCTGTCAGTCTACTGGAGGTTGCTTTAACGGCAGGATATATAGGACTTAAATCTGGAGAATATCGGGACATTATATTGTGGGTAAAACTGAAATCATGTACGTAATTAGTGAACAGAGAATATCGAGTTCTGTTTGTCGTTGTAATTGTCGTTGATGTCCCGATTCAGGGGTCTCAAGAAATAAACAGACTTCCGGTGCCGACCGGAAGCGTCAGGTACAGTGTGCTTTGCATTTAATTTAACCGGGCCGAGCACAGTGACGTGCGTGATCGAGCGATGGGGATAGTCATGTTAAATGGAGGACAATTGGGAAGATGCAAAGAGATGCAAGTAACATGAATTAAGTTGTGGTATCAAGAGGTGGGTGCTGTATATTGGTATATTGGTACATCAAGTAGGTATATTGTGGTTATTATAACTCGCTGATTATACGGGGGAGCGCAATAGTATAAGAGGCGACTGGGACGCGCAGGTCTCAGACGGGAGTAGTCAGTTTCGATGATGCAACAGTGTATGAGTGAGTAATTGTGATCTGTTTAAGTGTAAGAGGCGGTGGAGAAGAAAGGGGTGATGAAAAGTTATTTGTTTTAGTGTGAAGTAGGTTGGTTGCTTATTTGTCACAGTAAGGTGAGAGTTGTGTTTTTAAGCTTGGTTGCTGATATCGAGCTGGACTTGGTGTCAGTGAACTGCTAAAGGGCATAAAATCGTGTTGTGTGCATGGTAAATTGCATTTTCCCTGAGTTGATTTATCTGGTATGATTTATCTGGTACATTGGTGTTGAAATAATTGTGGCTTTGAATGAATTGTTGTTTGGAATGTGTTGATTGGAAAGTGATTTCTGATCGCTGATCCGATCTGGTTTTGAATTGTTTGATTTAATTTTGAGTTGATTGGAGGTATTAGTAAACAAAGACAGATGGGATTAATGTGTATATCAGAAACATTTTGGAAAAGAAATATGGATATATGACATTACTAAAATATAACCAAGCAATTGAGAGTTCTTGGGTTAATGGGATATAAATAAATGCATCTACAAGTTGATGGTTTATAAAAATTTAGTTCTGGATGATACTTAAACGATGAACAATGTTGGCAATATACAAAGAAGGTGACTTGTTTTTTGGGGGGAAAACATGTGGTTTAAAAATGGTTGGCTAAGTTTTAAAGATGGAGATGTTTCGCAGAACTCTTATGATTATTTATATGAGTGGTGGACTATTCCATGGCGAAGCATTTTTCAGTTTATTGAAAGTTGGATTTTGTAAAATAATGGTTTAATATAACCACAGTAGAAAATAATATACAGATTTGGGACATTTTGTAAACTTTCGAATAATGAGAAGATTCATAAAATTCATTTTATTTATTTCATGGAAAATATTTGGGTTGCAAGTGGAGAAGCATGGTTGAAATTACGATCCAGTGGATGATATATATCCCAACACCATACAGTTTGATAACGTGTGACATCTACATACCGGTGCCATTTGTATTCACTGGTGAGAGTGGAAATATGAAAATTGTAAATGTGATGATAAAACTAGGTTATTTTTATTGTAAAAAATAATAATAAATAAAAATAAAAATAAAGAGGGAGTATCCAGGAAAAGGATGTTCAAGTGAACTTTGTGCTGTGAAAAGAATGTCGAGTTAATGGAAGTGTTTTGTTCGATTAATTTTGTTCAATTTGTGTTCAAATGATCAGTTTATCACAATTCATAAAAAAAAAATGCATCGTGCTCCAATTAATTGAATAAAATGAGTAATCTTGAACCAGAAAGGAAAGGGATGGACAGAGACGGGCGATGTTTTAAGGTGAAAGAGGCTGTCTTTATGATCTGTTTAGTGTATTTTTCAAAGGAGAGGGTTTTGGTCAATGATGATGCCAAGATTCCGGATGTGAGGGAAGGTGGATAGTGGGAAACCATCGATGTTGGGGGCAAAGTTATGGGTGGATTTGGTGAGTGGTTTTGGGCAAACGAAGATTAATTTAGATTTATCATAGTTAAGTTCGAGGAAGTTGATTTGAAGCCAGAATTTTATTTGGGTGCCAGAAAGGAGAAAGGAGATGCTGTTGTCTACTCTGAATGACAGGTGGTGGTATCCAGGGCGCTGAGGAGTTTGTTCACGTTGTAAAGTTTGTTTATTTATTTGTTTATTTAGTTTGTTTATTGTAGAGAAGAGTGCTTTTGGGATTCCGGAGCCAGAGTGGATAATTTGAGAGTAGTAGGCGGAGTAGAGGGCATCTTTGTAGTGCTGTAGGTGGTCCTTGTGGGCTTGGGAGTGAACTGATTTGGGTTTAATAGGTACAAGCTGGTCTAAGCAGGGTGAGGAGGATGGTGTGATTGATGATGTCAAAGGCGGCGTTGAGGTGAGGAGGATGAGAATGTTGAGGTTGCCGGCGTCAGAGGAGAGGAAAGGTCGTTGGTGATTTTGAGGAGAGCAGTTTCAGTACTGTGGCTGGAGCAGAATCCGGATTGGGCTGTTTCATACAGGTTATTGGCAGAGTGGTGATGTTTGAGTTGAGTGGCCACAGCACGTTCCAAAACTTTTGACAGAAAGGGTAGGTTGGAGATGGGTCTGAAGTTATTTAGGGTGTCAGGGTTTAGTCCAGGGTTTTTCCAGAATGGGGGTGAAGTTTCACGAGTTTTTGGGGAAATCGGTATGTGAAGCTGGATTAAGTTGGAACTGCTTGATGAGCCATGGAGATGGATTGGGTTTTGTTGTTGGTTGTCTGGGAGTTCGGTTGTTGGATTGCCAAAGGTTTCTGTGTGGTGGACACACTCGTTGGCTGTTGTCTTGTGTGACGTGGGTGGAGATGTATGTGGCTGTGTGTGGCTGCTTGGAGTCGGGAAGGCGGCTACAGTGGTTGATATTGGTTGTGGATTGTCCGGGGTGCTTCGATTTGCATAGGGGGTGAAGATTGGGATATTACATTATTTTGAGTAAGTATTGGTATGAGTAATTACATAAGTAATTATGAGTTATTATGAGTATTAGTTATGAGTAAGTGATTATTTTAGTAAAGTTACATGTTTCGCTGTGTTGTGGATCTGCGGACAAGCTAGTTTGATGGGTACCCTGGGGTCTTCGGCGTGTCTATGTGTTTGTCTGTCTGTTACACCGGACTCTTGAATGGGTTTTCATGAGACGAATTTCAGACATAACAGTGAGAATCTATTTTGAGCGAATCACAGTGGGTGAGAAAAACATTGTGCGTGACCAGACACCAGAACGGACCATAATTGGAATTGGAATTAGACCAGGTTATTTCTATTATTTGTTTATTCGTGAAAATAAATAAATAATAGGGGGAGGTTCATGGAGGTTAATGGTGGTTTGTTTGTGTTAATGGAGGTTAATGGTGGTTTGTTTGTGTTAATGGAGGTTAATGGTGGTTTGTTTGTGTTAATTCTAGTTGAAACTCTAGCTGAAGTAATTTTCGTTTATTTTTATTATTTTATTGATTTTTATGATTTTGATTGATTTTTTTGATTTGATTTGAGATTTGAGATGATTGATTTTTATTATTTTTATAATTTTATTTTTATTGATGTTGGAAACAGGTAATGGGATGCTGAGAGAAGGATTGAATTTAATTTGAATCGGACTGGATTAAATGGGATTGAATTTAAAAATTGAATGAATTGAATCTATGAATTGGAGACCTGTAGACCAGGTGTTCCCAGGAGGCTTGTGGACCAGGTGTTCCACCAGAGGAAAAAGACCAGGTGTTCGTGGAGCACTTCACCTGCAAGAACGCCTTGGAACCAAGGTGGAAGGGACCAGTCCAGGTGTTGCTGACTACACCAACGGCCGTCTTTTGCGAGGGCAAGACCTCGTGGATCCACGCCACGCACTGTAAGTTGGCCATACAAGCACCAGACACTACACCACAGCAACCACAGTAAGGATGGGCCTAATCATAGGTACAATACTATTGATAGCGACAGCAGCTAGGGGAAACTCCGATTCCAAAAGATGCGAAAACGAAACCCGACACCTCACCGTAACATGGGGACAAAGAGTATCACTACCATGTTTCGAACAGAAAGCCCTGCACACAAATTGGGTAAGCGTAAAATGGCTAGCACTGTCGGCAGGGCCTGGACGCGTTGGCATTGTACTACAAAAGCAACGAGAGTTCCGGGAAAACGGGCAAGCTAGCATTGAGACCTTGGCCCAACCAGGATACAAATGGGGAACCCCTGATTTTAAGCTACAAACACGCACGCGCCTAGAGAAAGGCATGACTATGCAGGTCCGGTGCAGCGTCTGGACCCCAGGAGCGGCCAGTGGCGAAACTAAACACACACCATGCATCGAATACATACTCACGCCACACCCCCAGGATAAGGCCCCAAAGAGGGGGGAAAACACATATTGGAAAGTGGCCAGGGAGGTGGCAACAATTCAAAATAGGACACACTGCTGGTCGTGCATGCACTTTCCCCAAGCAGGCACCACAGGAATACACATGATAGTGCTACCTCTGTCCCTCAATGACCTCTGCTCACAACCTATCGATTCCCCATGTTTAGTCACCACGCTGGAAAGAGAAGGGGTTGACAACGGCAAGAGTTGCAATCGACAATTTAATTATCGCCCGTCAATGATTGCCCATGTGGCCGAGAGGCCTGCCCCCGTCTGGGTCAAACCACAGAAAGGGAGGGTCTGCCTCCAGGGTTCCGGCCACTTGCGTATGGGAGAATCAGAATGCGCCTACACTCTCCCCGGGAAGCTGGGACAAGGGAGCTCAGGGATTACATTACGAATAGTACTGCAAGATAAACACAACCACAACATAACGGCTATAACATTCTCTAGGGGGGTTAGTAGGATTAATGGGGTGGTAAAGGGACTCCGGTGCTTATCCACCCACCTGGTCCCACCCCATGGGACAATGTTTATATGCGGCGACAAGGCTTACCCCTATTTACCAAATAATTGGGGGGGGCACATGTTATCTGGGTTCAGTCCTTCCTGACGTTGAGATACTGGATGAGCTAGACCCAAAGTCCTTGGACAGGCGTTATAAGAGGTCAGTCATGAACGAAGATGGAACCACTAAACTACACGGGAGCCTATGGGAAAAGGTGTTTGGTTTCTTCTTCCCAGGAGCGGGCACAGTCATGGATAGTTTCCGGATAGATAAATTGGCTTTGGCCCTAGAAAAGGTGGCAAACGACACCGCTACGGCTCATGACATACTATTGGATACGGTGATTCACATGCGTACAATGGTGATGCAGAATCGGGTGGCTTTGGACATGCTCTTGGCAGAGAAAGGAGGGGTATGCGGAATTATAGAGGGAAAATGTTGCACTTACATACCCGATCCATCTGAAGGAGTGTCAGCCGCAATAGTGAGACTAAGGGAAACTAGCCACGCCCTGACGATCGATCGGATCGCGCGCGAAAATTCTTATAAATTTAGCTGGCTCACTGACTGGTTCCGGGGATGGACGGGCACCATAGTGAAGTGGTTATTGACCGCACTGGCTGTGATAATCGGGGTAGTAATTTGGGGGGCACTAATGAAATCTCTAGTCCTCCTCTGTATGAGAAAGTATTTTACAGGATGGAAAGTGAAGAAGCCGCCGACAACGACTATGGTTCTGACCACAGAGGCCGTCGACCTGAACGTGCCCTTCAACAAGGCAGTTGCGACCAACGCTCCAGAAAATTGTATTGAATTTTGTGACGACTGTGATACTTGTGTGGATCCCATGTGGGAACTGGCTGCTGCCTGTAACGGTGTATGTGATGACTGTGATACTTGTGCTATAAACCCCTTGCGTGTACTGGCTAACGCTGCTTATGTATTACAAGCTGACAGCTGCACGCCCCCTTCCGACCCAACTATGGATCTGATTGCGACGCTGGGTCTGGCGGTCGAGGGACCCGACGTGGATATCCTAGACCCGCAAGCCGACCAGGCGCCCAAGGGAGACTTTGACATAAAGGAAGTTCCTCTCTTTGCTTCATATGTATTAAGTTCAAATGCTTCAAGTGAATCGAATTTTTACGCTCTGTACCCTGACCAGGAAATTGAGACACAAGATACTGACAATATTATGTATTCCCCAGAACAGCAGCACGTGAGGGACCTCATGGGCATGATCGTCGATTAACTTCGAAGATCTGCAAGGACTGAGTCTGCAAAGGGTGGGGGGAGCAAGTTCCGCAGGGGAGGTGATGGGCCCTCTGGCGGAGCAGAACCTCATCTGGACCAGACGCCTTCGTTGTGGATCCGAAACGTTAATGGACTTTCATGTTCTGAGCCCTCAGGCTCCAAGCACGCACCACACGACACGTTCGCCAAATGCACGGGCGAGGCGCTATGGGCGCACGGTATGCCCTTGGGAGATACCCGCATTACACAATTATTTTTCAATAAAGCCCGATGTGGCACGTTGTCTCTTAAGATACTTTGTCTCGACGAGACAAGAGGAAGGCATGTCAAGTCGTAGATTCGTTATTGCTTAGAAATCTGTATAAGACGTCGGTCGAATAATATGTTATGATTTTAATGTTGCTTATATGCTATTTTCATAAGTGAATAAAGGGCTTTCCGCTCCTCTTTAGTATAAATGGGAAAGTACTCGATGCATTTCGTGCTGGACGGATGGCTCGTCCTCCGTGTGCCCTCTTGATGCAAGATAAGCCCGGTCATAAACTCTCTCCATTCGGTCCGCAGATGGCGCCTCGAGCCGCGGGCTGGCGGACGTTTATACGCGCGTGGAATGTGTAGTTTCATGTAAAATGCTCGGATTGTATACACAAACCTTTGAATAATGGTCTTATCTGGGCCAAGCATGCACTCTTCTCTCTGTGAGTTACATTTTCTGTCACCTCGGAGCTTTGAAACTACATCTGGTCCGAATGATAAGGTGCGTGCTGCACTCCCCCGAATGACAGAGCGGATAACGGTGGGGGCTAGGGATAACGGTGGGAGGAACTCTCGCCAGTTCCTTTGTTCTCTCGGAGATTTTCTGATAATCGTGTTCCTATTTAAGTGAACTGTGAATCTTTGCATTTTCAGGAAGGGCTGAACGTGGCATGAGGGCAAGTCGTGCTGTAGATGTTCGCTTTCCTCCGGATCTGTATAAGTTGGTATTTAATAAAGATCGTCATTCTCAGGCTGTTGGTGGAACTTCTTTTAAGAGCCAAGAGTTGTTTCTTGACACTAGTACCCGACTGCAAAGCCGCAATGAGCCGGCGAAGCCTCTTGCCACTATTTTACCCATCACTATGGCATCAGTAGGTTAGGTAGTTGGTAGTAGGTAGGTGTAGTAGGTACCGTACCTAGTTCAAAATGACACCATTTGCATTCTGGATGAGATAAAAATTTATAAAATTTCCTTCTTGATTAATTCGGTGAATTCCGTCTCAATTTCGGATATTTCCGGCCGTGAAAAACTATCGACTACGACCGCGAGATTTCTAAAAAATAATTCTTCATCAATTTTCGATTTTAGTCAATTTTAGAGGACCCCATTGTTCCACCTCCTGAAACTCGCAAACAACCAAAGACACACACACACACACACATGTCAAGTAGTAGATTTGTTATTGCCTAAAGTTCAGTTATAGACGTTGGGTGCTAATGTGTTATGATTTAAATGTTGTCTAAAAATGCTATTTTCATAAAGTAAATAAAGGGTTTTTGCTTCGTTTTAGTTTTGGATGAGGAAAGGCTTAAAATGAGGTCATGCTGAACAAATTGTATACGTGTGCTTTTTTCGAGGCTGGTCATAAAACCACGCCCACATGCGCTTGTTTTTGCGTAATGCTAGTAGAATGACATGATCGTTAACCATATATATTTTGTTTTAATCTCAGCAACGCATGACTCTGTATAAACATGCTTTGGATTACTCATGTACACAAACCCATAAAATATATGGGTTTGTTTGGCTAAGCATACACTCTCCTCTTTGTGAGTTATATTTCTGTTTTCTCGGAGCCCAGAGAAACAATTGGTCCAAATGATAAGGAAGGGCTGACTCCCCCGAATGATAACGGTGGGAGGGACTCTCGCCAGTCGCTTCGTTCTCTCGGAGATTTTCTGATAATCGTATTCGTATATAAGTGAATGAGAATCAATGCGTTTTCAGGAAGGCTTGACGTGGCATGAGACTGGCTCTTGCTATAGATGTCTTGGCCTCCTCCGGATCTGTATAAGTTGGTTTTTAATAAAGCTGCGCCATTCCAGGCTATTGTGGACTTCTTTTGCAAACGAAGAGCTGATTCTTCACAGATGGTACCAGGAGTGGGGTGTCAACAGACGCGGAGGACGGGAAACGGAGCCCGATGGACAGGAGGAAGGCTGACCTGAGGCCGGCGCCGGCACGTTGATTTGATTAAAGGTGGGAGTTGTTTTATATCAGAGGGCTATTATTCCAAATTCGTACCTTCCTCCCTCGCGCGGGTTCAGTCTCCTTGTCTTCCCCGCTGTCTGCACTCGAACAGAAATTGTAAGTAAAGGCTCATTTAGGCCTCAGAATGACGTAGCTTTGTTAAAGCCAGGATAAACAAGTAAGGATAAACCAGTAAGGACTTAACAGTAAGCTTAAAGTTACAGTTAGCACCAGGAGGGGAAAGTGAGGTCGGACAGACATATAGGTCGAGCCAGGCCGAGAACTTTCCAGGAAGGAACAGCCCAGAGACAAGATGGGGTATGCCATTGCATGCCAGGGAAGGAGGGCTGTGGTTAACTTAGACGGCCAAAGGGACATGGCCAGGAAGGGTGAAATGCGTAGGTACCAGGTAGGTTTGACAAGAAGGTAGTGACAACTACGAGGTCAAGCCAGGAAGCTCTAGACTAAGTTCTAGACAAGAGGTCCAGATAAAGCAGGCCAGGATCTGGTGGACAAGAGAAAATAAATAAGCTCACAGGAAATGGGCCAGGTGGCCACAGGGTGAGAAGGACAGGTTAGGTTTTGAAATATTGAAAATTGAAGCAGGAGCTGCATTGTAGGAATTTGAAGCTTCAGAGCCAAAGGAAGCAAGTTCAGGAAGCAAAGTTCAGGACAAAACAATTAAGGAGGTAGTTAAACAAGTAAAACAGCGAGTGATGCCGCTGGACCAGATACCAGACCAAGACCCCCCAACCCCCCAAGACCTGAGCTCAGTCCCGGGGCTCTAGGCAACACCCCCCACCCCCCCCAAGACCTGAGCTCAGTCCCAGGGCTCTAGGCAACACCCCAACACCCCGCCCTGCCTTCCCTTTTTTTTCACCTCAACCCACCCCCCGTCCAACCAGTCCCAAAAATCCTTTTCCTTGAATGAGAGACGTAACATGAATGAGCAAAGATTGTTTGGGAGTGGCTGGAGAAAGGCATGATTTGAGTCGATCTGAGTTTCGCGCGAAGAATGGGAGACTCACTCGTATATGAATGAGGAATGAATGTATATTGGGATGTTAATTGACGTGTGTGTCTGGCCAATGTGTTTGTCTGTGTGTCATGTGCAAAGCAGAGGGTTTCGGTGTGAAACTTTGTAAGCGATCTGCTCGACTTGGGGGAAATTCAGGCCGGGAATGTCCATTTTAACGTCTATCCGAGAGAACAGGCGAGGTCCTGAACTGAGTCCGGATTTTCATCTGTTTGGGAGTTGTTTGGGAAGCGAATTGATATAAATCGGGTCAGGAAAGCACCCGGAGTGCCCTTGTCGATCTACTGTTGATATGAAGCGGTTTCTTGGAGATGGTTGCAGAATTCGAATCAATATGTGTGTTTTACTTGAATTGAAGAGTTCATTCAATGGCAGATATTGTGTATTGTATGTGTGGGATGTATCGCTGAGGCAGCTCACCTTTGGAATTGGTGTCATATAGTGCATTTTGGATCAGAGAGGTCAAGCGTCGGAGATCCTGTTTTTTTGCGATGTAAACCCCGCCGCGAACGCGAATAGAGCGGCGTGCAGGGAGTGTTGGGATTCGTGTGGAGGCACGAGGGTGCGCGCCAAGACGGGGGGCGGCGTGGCGTCGTCGCGTTGAGATGGTTGTGCCAGGTCGATCGGCGATCTCTGAATTTAAATCGGATTTTTGTCATGTGTGTTGTGAAATTAAACGTCTATCCGAGAATCCTGGCAATGTTCGTTTAACTAAAGTGTGGTACAAACCTGTGTTTCCGCCGTGCGGCTCCGTGGAAGTTTGGGTAGAGGGATATTGTGTGTTCAGACAGGAGCCGAGCGAGCCGCGAGTCACGGGTGTGCTGTATGAGATTTGCTCAGAGTGCTGGCGATAACTCGCCCACTCTCAGAGGAGGATGTGTGCCCAAATGCATTGTGGGTCATTTCAACTTTGCTGGATGTCGGACGTTCATGTCAGACGAGCCATGTCGGAATAGTGGCCGGCTGCGACATATATGCCAGGCAATGTCACAGGACGAATACGTTACTTATAAGATGGATTTTTATTTAAGATGGATTTATAAGATGGATAGATGGATGGATTTATTTAAGATGGCTAAAATAAACGATTTCAAGACAGAGTAATTAATTTCCGGAGCCAAGTTCCAACAGGAAGTCTTGTTCATACAGTAAGGTACAGTGCGGAGTGGCGGCTGGAAGATGCATCGATGCATTTGTGTTGACCAATTCGAAGTTTGACCTTTTAAAGTTTAGTTGACCTTTGTTCAAGATATGCAAGGGAAAGGTCAGAGGTAATTCACTAACCTTGGAAGAACGACAGGCGGAGTCAGTCTACAGGGTGTTGCTTTAACGACAGGATATATAGGACTTAAATCTGGAGAATATCGGGACATTATATTGTGGGTAAAACCAAAATCATGTACATAATTAGTGGACAGAGAATATCGAGTTTTTTGTTGTTGTGGAAGCGTCAGTCAGGTACAGTACGCTTGGAATTTAATTTAACCGGGTCGAGTACAGTGACGTGTTCGATCGAGCTGTGGGGATTTGAGATGGATTTGAGTCACGTTAAATGGAGGACATTTGGGAGGATGAAGAGATGCAAGTAACGTGGATTAAATTGTGGTATCACGAGTTGGGTGCCAGAGATATTGTGGTTATTATAACTCACTGAGTATAGGGGGCGCCGGGCGCACCGAGTACAGATCGGGTTGCATGATGGAGCACGCATGCATGGATTTTGGCTTTGCGAGGCTCCGGATAGAAATTGGCATTTCGATGCTGTGGATTATATCGTGCCTGCCCGGAAAGGTGATGTCCTGTGCTGGGGCTGGCGACATACCTCTGTTATTTGTCTGTCTGTCGGTCTGATTGTAAGTCTTTGGTACTGGGAGGGCTAATTGAGTGCTCAGGCGTCATTGTTCCATGGAGGCAGGAGCTGTGAGTCACAAAATGTAAATGTAACACAGAGAGATGAACAGGACAACAATGGAGTTTATATGGACGGGTTTGGGGATGCAACTTCGTCCGGGGGTTTTGGTCCAGCCTGCAAGGAGTCCAGGGGCTTGTTTTAGGGCTGGGTCGCCAAAAATGGGATGCTGTGCCCATCTGGATGTAAAATTATCCATCAAGGACGGGGAATAATGTGCAGTGTGATTGGGTAAGAGGTAAAGGCCATAAAACACCAACCCCATGAGGAACGAAATAAATGGAGAGATGTTGGGATCACATGATGGTTGGGATTGAAGAACAACCTACTGGGATTTCAAACCTGTGTTTGGGTCTGGGGCAACTGGGTGATGGGCAACAGTGTATGAGTGAGTAATTATGATCTGTTTAAGTGTAAGAGGCGGTGGAGAAGAAAGGGGTGATGAAAAGTTATTTGTTTTAGTGTGAAGTAGGTTGGTTGCTTATTTGTCACAGTAAGATGAGAGTTGTGTTTTTAAGCTTGGTCTTTGAATGAATTGTTGATTGGAAAAGTGATTTTTGATCGCTGATCCGATCTGGTTTTGAATTGTTTGATTTAATTTTGAGTTGATTGGAGGTAATAAGGATTTGTGTTGATTTCCTGATTTGAGTTCATCTGGAAACAAAGACAGATGGGATTAATGTGTATATCAGGAACATTTTGGAAAAGAAATATGGATATATGACATTACTAAAATATAACCAAGCAATTGAGAGTTCTTGGGTTAATGGGATATAAATAAATGCATCTACAAGTTGATGGTTTATAAAAATTTAGTTCTGGATGATACTTAAACGATGAACAATGTTGGCAATATACAAAGAATGTGACTTGTTTTTTGGGGGGCAAAGTTATGAGTGGTTGTGGGCAAACGAAGATTAATTTAGATTTATCATAGTTAAGTTCGAGGAAGTTGATTTGAAGCCAGAATTTTATTTGGATGCCAGAAAGGAGAAAGGAGATGCTGAAAGCCAGAAAGGAGATGCTGTTGTCTACTCTGAATGACAGGTGGCGGTATCCAGGGCGCTGAGGAGTTTGTTCACGTTGTAAAGTTTGTTTATTTAGTTTGTTTATTGTAGAGAAGAGTGCTTTTGGGATTCCGGAGCCAGAGTGGATAATTTGAGGGTAGTAGGTGGAGTAGAGGACATCTTTGCAGTGCTGTAGGTGGTCCTTGTAGGCTTGGGGGTGAACTAATTTGGGTTTAATAGGCACAAGCTGGTCTAAACAGGGTGAGGAGGATGGTGTGATTGATGATGTCAAAGGAGGCGTCGAGGTGAGGAGGATGAAAATGTTGAGGTTGCCGGCGTCAGAGGAGAGAGAAGGTCGCTGGTGATTTTGAGGAGAGCAGTTTCAGTACTGTGGCTGGAGCAGAATCCGGATTGGGATGTTTCATACAGGTTATTGGCAGAGTGGTGATGTTTGAGTTGAGTGGCCACAGCACGTTCCAAAACTTTTGACAGAAAGGGTAGATTGGAGATGGGTCTGAAGTTATTTAGGGTGTCAGGGTTTAGTCCAGGGTTTTTCCAGAATGGGGGTGAAGTTTCACGAGTTTTTGGGGAAATCGGTATGTGAAGCTGGATTAAGTTGGAACTGCTTGATGAGCCATGGAGATGGATTGGGTTTTGTTGTTGGTTGTCTGGGAGTTCGGTTGTTGCATTGCCAAAGGTTTCTGTGTGGTGGACACACTCGTTGGCTGTTGTCTTGTGTGACGTGGATGGAGATGTATGTGGCTGCGTGTGGCTGCCTGGAGGGGAAGGCGGCTACAGTGGTTGATATTGGTTGTGGGTTGTCCGGGGTGCTTCGATTTGCATAAGGGGTGAAGATTGGGATATTACATTATTTTGAGTAAGTATTGGCATGAGTAATTACATAAGTAATTATGAGTTATTATGAGTAATTAGTGGTATGAGTATTAGTTATGAGTTCCAGGTGTTGAGCTAGTTATGCTAGTTATCCAGCTAGTTATGAGTAAGTGATTATTTTAGTAAAGTTACATGTTTCGCTGTGTTGTTGATCTGGGGACAAGCTAGTTTGATGGGTACCCTGGGGTCTTCAGCGTGTCTATGTGTTTGTCTGGCTGTTACACTAGACTCTGGGATGTGTTTTCATGAGACGAATTTCAGAATTGATGACAATTCAGTGAGTATGGTGGACAACGTGAAGTGGCTGGTGTGAAGGAAGGGGTTGGGAAAGATGGACCCCCTTCACGAATACCCAGTAGGGTAGCTTAATTTCAGACATAACAGTGAGAATCTATTGTGAGCGAATCACAGTGGGTGAGGAAAACATTGTGTGTGACCAGACACCAGAACTGACCAGAATTGAAATTGGAAGTAGACCAGGTTATTTCTATTATTTGTTTATTCGTGAAAATAAATAAATAATAGGGGGAGGTTCATGGAGGTTAATGGTGGTTTGTTTGTATTAATCGAGGTTAATGGTGGTTTGTGTTTGTGTTAATGGAGGTTAAAGGTGGTTGGTTTGTGGTAATTCTAGTTGAAACTCTAGCTGAAATAATTTCCGTTTAATTTTATAATTTTATTTTTATTGATGTTGGAAACAGGTAATGGGATGCTGAGAGAAGGATTGAATTTAATTTGAATTGGACTGGATTAAATGGGATTGAATTTAAAAAAAATTGAATATTGGATAAAATTGGATCCACTTGAAAAAAGTGGATTAGGAAATTGGAGACCTGTAGACCAGGCGCTCCCAGGAGACTTGTGGACCAGGTGTTCCACCAGAGGAAAAAGACCAGGTGTTCGTGGAGCACTTCACCTGCAAGAACGCCTTGGAACCAAGGTGGAAGGGACCAGTCCAGGTGTTGCTGACTACACCAACGGCAGTCTTTTGCGAGGGCAAGACTTCGTGGATCCACGCCACGCACTGTAAGTTGGCCATACAAGCACCAGACACTACACCACAGCAACCACAGTAAGGATGGGCCTAATCATAGGTACAATACTATTGATAGCGACAGCAGCTAGGGGAAACTCCGATTCCAATAGATGCGAAAACGAAACCCGACACCTCACCGTAACATGGGGACAAAGAGTATCACTACCATGTTTCGAACAGAGAGCCCTGCACACAAATTGGGTGAACATAAATTGGCTAGCACCGTCGGCAGGGCCTGGACGCGTTGGCATGGTACTACAAAAGCAACGAGAGTTCCGGGAAGACGGGCAAGCTAGCATTAAGACCTTGGCCCAACCAGGATACCAATGGGGAACCCCTGATTTTAAGCTACAAACACGCACACGCCTAGGGAAAGACATGACCATGCAGGTCCGGTGCAGCGTCTGGACCCCTGGCGCGGCCAGGGGCGAAACTAAATACACACCATGCATCGAATACATACTCACGCCACACCCCCAGAATAAGGCCCCAAAGAAGGGGGAAAACACATATTGGAAAGTGGCCAGGGAGGTGGCAACAATTCAAAATAGGACACACTGCTGGTCGTGCATGCGCTTTCCCCAAGCAGGCACCACAGGAATACACATGATAGTGCTACCTCTGTCCCTCAATGACCTCTGCTCACAACCTATCGATTCCCCATGTTTAGTCACCACGCTGGAAAGAGAAGGGGTTGACAACGGCAAGAGTTGCAATCGACAATTTAATTATCGCCCGTCAATGATTGCCCATGTGGCCGAGAGGCCTGCCCCCGTCTGGGTCAAACCACAGAAAGGGAGGGTCTGCCTCCAGGGTTCCGGCCACTTGCGTATGGGAGAATCAGAATGCGCCTACACTCTCCCCGGGAAGCTGGGACAAGGGAGCTCGGGGATTACATTACGAATCGTACTGCAAGATAAACACAACCACAACATAACGGCTATAACATTCTCTAGGGGGGTTAGTAGGATTAATGGGGTGGTAAAGGGACTCCAGTGCTTATCCACCCACCTGGTCCCACCCCATGGGACAATGTTTATATGCGGCGACAAGGCTTACCCCTATTTACCAAATAATTGGGGGGGCACATGTTATCTGGGTTCAGTCCTTCCTGACGTTGAGATACTGGATGAGCTAGACCCAAAGTCCTTGGACAGGCGTTATAAGAGGTCAGTCATGAACGAAGATGGAACCACTAAACTACACGGGAGTCTATGGGAAAAGGTGTTTGGTTTCTTCTTCCCAGGAGCGGGCACAGTCATGGATAGTTTCCGGATAGATAAATTGGCTTTGGCCCTAGAAAAGGTGGCAAACGACACCGCTACGGCTCATGACATACTATTGGATACGGTGATTCACATGCGTACAATGGTGATGCAGAATCGGGTGGCTTTGGACATGCTCTTGGCAGAGAAAGGAGGGGTATGCGGAATTATAGAGGGAAAATGTTGCACTTACATACCCGATCCATCTGAAGGAGTGTCAGCCGCAATAGTGAGACTAAGGGAAACTAGCCACGCCCTGACAATCGATCGGATCGCGCGCGAAAATTCTTATACATTTAGCTGGCTCACTGACTGGTTCCAGGGATGGACGGGCACCATAGTGAAGTGGTTATTGACCGCACTGGCTGTGATAATCGGGGTAGTAATTTGGGGGGCACTAATGAAATCTCTAGTCCTCCTCTGTATGAGAAAGTATTTTACAGGATGGAAAGTGAAAAAGCCGCCGACAACGACTATGGTTCTGACCACAGAGGCCGTCGACCTGAACGGGTCCTTCAACAAGGCAGACGTGACCGGCGCTCCAGAAAATTGCATTGAATTTTGTGACGACTGTGATACTTGTGTGGATCCCATGTGGGAACTGGCTGCTGCCTGTAACGGTGTATGTGATGACTGTGATACTTGTGCTATAAACCCCTTGCGTGTACTGGCTAACGCTGCTTATGTATTACAAGCTGACAGCTGCACGCCCCCTTCTGACCCAACTATGGATCTGATTGCGACACTGGGTCTGGCGGTCGAGGGACCCGACGTGGATATCCTAGACCCGCAAGCCGACCAGGCGCCCAAGGGAGACTTTGACATAAAGGAAGTCCCTCTCTTTTCTCCAAATGTTTTAAGTTCAAATGCTTCAAGTGAATCGGATTTTTACGCTCTGTACCCTGACCAGGAAATTGAGACACAAGATACTGACAATATTATGTATTCCCCAGAACAGCAGCACGTGAGGGACCTCATGGGCATGATCGTTGATTAACTTCGAAGATCTGCAAGGACTGGGTCTGCAAAGGGTGGGGGGAGCAAGTTCCGCAGGGGAGGTGATGGGCCCTCTGGCGGAGCAGAACCTCATCTGGACCAGACCTCTTCGTTGTGGATCCGAAACGTTAATGGACTTTCATGTTCTGAGCCCTCAGGCTCCGAGCACGCACCACACGACACGTTCGCCAAATGCACGGGCGAGGCGCTTTGGGCGCACGATATGCCCTTGGGAGATACCCGCATTACACAATTATTTTTTCAATACCCGCATTACACAATTATTTTTCAATAAAGCCCGATGTGGCACGTTGTCTCTTAAGATACTTTGTCTCGACGAGACAAGAGGAAGGAATGTCAAGTAGTAGATTTGTTATTGCCTAAAGTTCAGTTATAGACGTTGGGTGCTAATGTGTTATGATTTAAATGTTGTCTAAAAATGCTATTTTCATAAAGTAAATAAAGGGTTTTTGCTTCGTTTTAGTTTTGGATGAGGAAAGGCTTAAAATGAGGTCATGCTGAACAAATTGTATACGTGTGCTTTTTTCGAGGCTGGTCATAAAACCACGCCCACATGCGCTTGTTTTTGCGTAATGCTAGTAGAATGACATGATCGTTAACCATATATATTTTGTTTTAATCTCAGCAACGCATGACTCTGTATAAACATGCTTTGGATTACTCATGTACACAAACCCATAAAATATATGGGTTTGTTTGGCTAAGCATACACTCTCCTCTTTGTGAGTTATATTTCTGTTTTCTCGGAGCTCAGAGAAACAATTGGTCCAAATGATAAGGAAGGGCTGACTCCCCCGAATGATAACGGTGGGAGGGACTCTCGCCAGTCGCTTCGTTCTCTCGGAGATTTTCTGATAATCGTATTCGTATATAAGTGAATGAGAATCAATGCGTTTTCAGGAAGGCTTGACGTGGCATGAGACTGGCTCTTGCTATAGATGTCTTGGCCTCCTCCGGATCTGTATAAGTTGGTTTTTAATAAAGCTGCGCCATTCCAGGCTATTGTGGACTTCTTTTGCAAACGAAGAGCTGATTCTTCACACACACACACACACACACACACACACACACACACACACACACACACACACACACACACGTGTTTGAGCTCATATTTCTGGCTATACTTTAAAATTTCTAATCAGATCATGAAGAAAATGCAAATTCATATTTATGCTCCGCACAGTACCCCAGATGTAAAATAGAACGGCACTCAGTAAAGCAGATACCTTTGCCAGGCTGAACAGTTTATGTTTTGTATCCCACTGATAGGCCGGCGCTGGATCCAAACCTGAACCAAAATCGAATTGGCTTGTTCTTGTCACCGAAACAACTCATGCACCAAATTTTGTCATAACTCATCCACAACTTTTTGTGATATCCTGCTCACAAACAAACAGACAAACAGGGGTGAATACATAACCTCCGTCCACCTTTGGTGGCACATGTAATAAATATCCAAGGTACCGCAAAAACGGCTGAACCGATCGCAACGATATTTTGGGTGGGTAATCCTGGGATCTCCTGGAGTAAAATAGGCTATTTTGTTTTTCCAATTTCAGCTTTGGCCTCCAGGATTTTCAGGTTTAGACTCCAGCATAACGTTATTTTTCCGGGTGCCGCACAAACGGCTGCACCGATCGCTGCACAGCTGCACCGATCGGACTCGGTGACCTCGGACCACTAATTGTTCGGACAAAGACCTTTTATAAGGACATGGGTTGAATCCCTGCTTGAGAGAATGCCAAACCCCTCCCCGCCATCACGGCCGTCTCTCCAACTCACAATCCCACGAGATATGCGGAAAGGACGACCCAAACCCAAGTATCTTCCTTTTGATTCGCATATAAACATCATTAAAAGTAAATAATGACCTCCTCCAAAGTTCAAACGACGTGGGTTTAATCTCTAAATGAGAGAATTCCACATAGCTAATTGGGTGGTGTATAAGCCAACAAATCGCTGTCTCCATCGATCTTGCCGAGGCCGTAACACCTATCGGCTCAAAATCTTTTTAACTGTTGACCTGTTAGTTTTTACAATGAAGGAAACATTAACAATGTTGTTAAAAGTTTATTTTGTGATTAATTTGTGATTGGAGGTATGTTGTTTGGAATGAAAAAAGAGATATCGAGTTCATGTGAATTTTTTTTTTGTGTACATTGTCGAGGCTCGTGAAAGAGCTAACATTTATCAAACAAACAAGCAAACAAAGTATATAAAAAGGGGAGCGGTCGACAAGATGGGGAGAGAAGGGGAGGAAGCACACAAACACAACATTTGAGAACAGGGACATCGGGAGATGTTTTTGGAGGGAGAGGGCCTGGGGGGAGGCAGGATAGGTATAAAACGCAAGGACACCAAGGACTTCCAGGAAAGAAGTCAAAAGTCACCTCAAAAAAGTGGATTTGGGGTGAAATTAGCAGGGGTAGAAAAGATCAAGGTTTTGGATTGGGGAAGATAAGAGATGGTGGTGAACAGCCGTTTTAAAGACCTGGAGGGAGGAGTGGGATTGAAGAGAGTGAGGGAGTTTGTTCCAGAGGCGGGAGAAAAGAGGAATGAAGGAGTGAAGGTGTGCAGAGAGTCTTGATTTTGGCAGTTTAACCACGAGAGGGTTGCAGGCAGATCTTGTGCGACCTGCAGGAATATTTGGGGGACAGAGCCCAGAGAGAGAGAGCTGGGGGAGCAAGGCCGGAGAGGAGTCGGTAGTAGAGGGAAAGACCACCAACCTGCCTGCGGTGATTAAGTGAAAGGCCCTCGGAGATAGCGTCATCGCGGGAGATTCCAATGATTCTGAACGCTTTGGTTTCAACAGCGTGAAGACGAGCTACGTGTGAGGCAGGAGCCTTCGCCATATGCAGATTCAGACTGCATGTGCAGACTTCGTGGATCGCCATATGCAGATTCGCCACAGACCCACGATCGATGTTCTATACGTGAACATACCCGTTTGTTTGCGAACGGGTACGTTTTTCATGGAAGTTCTTCACGAACTTGCTGTCCATGTCTGATATGCGACTGAAGGTGCTACAGGAATGTGGAATTTATTGGTTTCATGCTTTAGCATTCACCGTATCTGCATTGCCTGTTTGCTTCTGGCCTCCCACCCGTACTATGCACGGGTATCTCACTAGTTTATGTAATTGAGAAACAGGATTGAGTCAAACACATTGCCTTGGGGCACTCCCGACTCCATGTGGAAATGCGTCGTCTCAAGCACCAGGTTGACAGTTTATCGTTGGGCTATGAAATGAACTTGTTGACTGCACGGATGGAGGAAGAAAGAAAGCCGAGTGTGAAGGCAGTTTTGTTTGCTTCAGGCAGCATCCATGTCAAGCAGAGCACGATGTCAGACTGTGTCAAATGCCCGATTTACTGTATGTCCAGGGAGACGGGCTTGACTTCTTGTTAAGATTTAGGGCCACTTGACATTATTGAGATAGCAGCAGCAGCAGTTTCAAGGTTGAGTGACCAGGATGCACTGGCGGAGTTTGGGGGGAGCAGGGGAGGCAATGCCCCCACATTTTTTTTCTTTCAGTAGTTTACAATTAAGATTAAAACTCCCGTATTTAAATGTGAGTAACAATAATGAACGTAAACTGTATTTGTGTTTTCACGTACACTGTAACTACACTAACAACCAGTAATTTTGGGAGTCAGACCTCGCTACCCATTATTAATATTAAGCCCTCCCCCCCCCCCCCCCCCCAATAGAGAAGTCAAACTACGCCTATGCCAGGATGGAATCCAAACTGATGGACAGATAACAAGGTATTTTAAAAGAAGAAAGCCACCATCAGCGATGATGGACTCCATAACTTCTCATATAATTGGAAATGAAGCTTACTGGCCTATATTTGATGGCATTTATTGCATCTTTCTGTGATGTGTGCTGCTGACTTCTTGGCAGATGGGAGGCAGCCAAAGGAGAGGAACAGACTGAATAGCACAGACAGAGAAGCAAGAGCAGAGGAGCAGGATTTGAGAGCGTGGGCACTAATGCCACCTGGGCCCATCACCGAAGCAGGGTGAAGCCCGGACAGAACGTTTTCTCCCTTCTTGAGTGAGAAAGATACAGAAACCAAAAGACAGTGGGTATGACAAGCTAGGGTGGGGACGTAATGGATGTATTAGGTACATGAAATATGGAGGAAAAAATACTAGTTGAGACATTCTGCATTAACTCAAAAGTTGGCCCCCTGTCCACGAGTAAATTTTCAGCTACATAAATGTTCATGACCAGTTGTCAGCACCGATGCCCCCAGAGTGGGTAAGGGAATAACGTCGATTAAATACAACAAGCAGTATGTGATAAAAATTGCTCTTGCAAACAGACAGCTCTTTGGGAACTTAAACAGCAGGAGAAAAGCAACACTGCCAAACCGCAGACTCATATCGTTGACAAGAAAGCCCTGCCCGTTAAAACCCTGCACGACCTCAGATGAGCATAAAATAGGAATGAAACCAATAGTAATAAAAAAAAACTTGAGTCAGCAAGGTACAACACTGAGATCATAAAGCATAGAGTTTGTTTTGTTGTAACAGGTGTGATTTTGTAAAGAAATAAATCAACAAGATAAAGCCACAATGAGTGCCGACAAAATGAAGGGGGCGCACTTCAGCAATGGCAACTTTGGCCAAAACAGAGCGAGGGAGGAAAGACAAAAAAAATGAAAACGTTACCAAGCTTTGTTCTGAGCAGACAGGCAAGAGGTAATCAACCTGGAATGCGGCAGCTTTCCCTCGAGATCAAAACCAACAGTAGTTGTATGCAATGCACTGAAGAACCACGGGCCCAACAACATGATTATCTTATACCATTTTTTACTTTTATATTTTCAACAGAATAGCCAAGTTGATTGGCTTTGCTTCACTGACACATCTAATTTCAGGCTTTGAAAACCCCCAGGAGGATCTACTTCGCCGCAAGTTGCCATTCCAATGCTACCCATACAGGGATACAGCAGTTCCAAGCACACGGTCCTTATGAAAAGGAATTTATCCGGATGTTCTGCCTATGTATGTCTACAGCTCAATTGTGGGTGTTTAAGAAAAATAAATATGATAAGTGTATCAGCATTGTCACCAAATTAAAAGTTACACATATGTCGTGACCACCTTTGTCCACCAAAGACCTTGAATTTCTGCAAACATTTAGACTTGGGAGTTCAGTGCACTCATTGTGTCACAAAAGTTATCCTTTGACATTAATAAAATAATGAATCACGACAATAAACACAGTGCTCAGGAATTCTGCGGTGTTGAAAAAAATTCGTTCAAACAAGATTGTTGATGGCATGCTTGACTTCAAGGCTGAGTTTCTAAAATAGAGTTTAAAGAAGCCATTCGGACTTGGACTCTAAATATCTGTCGCACAAGCAGCAAGCAATCGGTCAGCAAGTGCTCTCAGTCTGATTTTTAACGAGTCTGGACACAAAACAATGCAATAACTGGGTGAGGGTATGTAATAGTGATAGTCTCTTTGCAATTACTGCTCACATTTTAATAAAACTATCTTTATCCACTTTTGAATCCCAAAACATAAAATAGGGGCAATACCCCTGGTAAAATAAAGCAGTATACGACACCGACTAAAGGTATTTTCAACAGTATCACGGAATTTTAAAACAATTTCAATGGTCGCTAGGAGACAGAGCAGCATGTAGAATCATGCTAACATAATCATAAAACTTTAAAGAAACAAACAAAAAATACCTATTTTGGGGGGCAACCCTCCCACCTTCCTCCAAGCCTGTAGACCCCAATAGATGATGATTTTTCTAATGGCGTGAACAAACTTTGGTACATCACAGGTGATGAAGGTTGTGGTCAAGTTTCATTGACATCGTGTTTGTAGTTTTGGAGAAAAGAGAAAATACCTACTTTGGGCGGATCAAACTCCTCCACCCCTGACTCCCAATTGATAAATGCATTTGGGTAGTGGTTTCCCGGTAGACCCACTTATACCCTGATTTTTTTTAATGCTGTGAAAAAATTTGAGTTGCAACGTACCAAATATCACTTGTGCCAAGTTTGGTCACAATCCCATCAGCAGTTTCAGAGAAGAAGTTGCTAGTATTTACGGACTGACAAATAATGCACCATTCCATAAGCTTGCCAAAACTATGTTCCAGGTGAGCTAAAAACTCAAGCCCAATGAGCAGCGCAAACCAATAACACCACCAGAAAACTGTGCCAGGGATAAGATCATAGACATGAACACAGAATTTCATCAGGCCCAAAAAGGTACCCGATATGAAATAAATAAACAAATAAATAATGGATTACAGATGTTTGGCCTCACATTCATGAATCAATACAATATATACTGTGTTCTACAATAAAGAAATCTATTTCAGAACATGCTATGATCTGTGATCACAGAATATACTGTGATATGTGACCACAGAACATAGTGATCTGTGATCAATCACAGAACATATTGTGATCTGTGATCACAGAACATACAGAGATATGTGACCACAGAACATACTGAGATCTGTGACCACAGAACATACTGAGATCTGTGACCACAGAACATACTGAGATCTGTGACCACAGAACATCGTGATCTGTGATCAATCACAGAACATAGTGATCTGTGATCAATCACAGAACATAGTGATCTGTGATCAATCACAGAACATAGTGATCTGTGATCAATCACAGAACATATTGTGATCTGTGATCACAGAACATATTGTGATCTGTAATCACGGAACAAACGAGGGAATTTTTTCACCTGAAAATGTTGAGATGTTACATAAATCAATGCACTGACATCGACCTACCCTTAACCATTCCAGATGCTTTAGGAGGTTTTGTATTTGCGAACAGGTGCATTTGATGAGACAAGTCAAATGAAGGCATGAGGGTGGTATACAATCATCAGCAACAACCCCATCCAAGAAATATGGACGAGAATGCAGTGCAATTACTAATCCAGGCAAGGAAAAAACTCCCGAAATAAAAACAGTAACCATGCGGCAAGAATTGTAAAGCAGGTGCTTCGACGATAGAAAATAATGCCAAAATGTATGTCAATTATTGGCATCAATTTAAAGTATCGGGTTCTGCATACTCCTTGGCTTCAAATCGCAGTCTTGGCAACATCGATGGCTGTGTTGAAGAACACCACAGAGACTGCCAGATTAGCTGTCACAAAGAAGACCATATTCTCCGAGGCATGCAGCAGTGCAACATGACCCCGTTCTGTGCCAAACCTTATCAAAGATGCATCGAATTTGGTGCGCTGACATTCAGGGTGAGACATGCGAGACTTCTTGTCATTCTGAACCTTTGAGAGACTTTCCATTCGTATTTGGTGTCACTTTCTTAGTGTTTCGTGATATCCAGTACTGGAAAATTTCTTTAGAAACCAAAACCTACCAATGCCAGAGTTTTGAACTTCATTCTGACCAATAAGTGAAAAAAACCTGTCTAGAGTTTGTAGATGAAGGAGATGAGTACAAGTGTAATTTAAGAAAGAATAGAGACTGCTTGGCTGAAAGCAAGCTGTCTCTGCCAGAACTTCTTTAAACAGTGCACGATAGGGATGTTTGGAGAAATCTGATCATGAATGTCAACAGAAGTCGACCACGACTTGACTGAACTGGATGAAACTAGATGAGAGCCGTCGGGAAGAAAGAAAGAAAGAAAAAAACACATAATAAATAATCGTTCAAAAACACGTCATTTTTCAAGAAAGAAATCATGAGAGAGAGGGACAAAACCTTATTTTTACAGACGAGGAAAATCGAGTTCAGTGAACAAAGGTATTCAGGAATTCTAACAAGCTACTTTCATGTACTGACAACTCAAACCAGCTGAGAGCGAGAGGATAATCGATGCCAATGAAAGAGTGCTCAGCAAGCATGGACATGACTGACAGTTCACGGTGAATGAAACAAATCAAATGTGTCAACTGGTTTGATTTGTACACTCAACTTAAAGGTATTGATTAATTTGTCAATGGGTAAGAAAAGGTTCCTTCAGCATATTCATCGAATTCCAGTATCCAAAGCCAATGATAGACAAGAAACTAATAAATCAGCTGTTACATTGCTTGACTACACTTGCCTTATAACAGATCTTTGCAATAATGACCAACAAACACTTTGATAGAAATAATTGAAGAAATGAATTTTCTGGATGCAGAAAGAAAACCCATTCATCAATCTCTGTCTGCAGTTATGGTTCATCATTATCTGTACCATGAATGTGGTTCATGCTTCACATTGCAGAGCACATTGTGGGGAAGTTTAAAATATATATATATATATTTTTGTATACAGGATCGAGGCTCGTGAAAGAGCTAACATTTATCACACAAAAAATCAAACAGAAACACAAAACATATAATAAAGGTAGCGGTAAACAAGATGGGATGGTAAACAAGGGGAAGCACAAGCACAACATTTGAGAGCAGGGACTTCGGGAGATCTATGAGAGGGAGAAGGCTTGGGGGGAGGAGGCGTGGGAAGGAGGGGGTGGGGGGAGAAGTAGAAAACACAAGGACACTGCAAGAACTTCCAGGAAATAAGTTGGTATTTCAAAAAAATTGATCTGGGGTGAAATTAGCGGGGGTAGAAAAGATCAAGGTTTTGGATGGGGCAAGATAAGAGATGGTGGTGAACAGCTGTTTTAAAGACCTGGCGGGAGGAGTGGGATTGAAGAGAGTGAGGGAGTTTGTTGCAGAGGCGGGAGAAAAGAGGAATGAAAGCGTGAAGGTGAGCAGAGAGTCTTTATTTTGGCAGTTTCACGGGAAGAGGGTTGCTGGCAGATCTTGTGCGTACTGCAGGAATATTTGGGGGACAGAGCATAGATAGAGCTGGGGGAGCTAGGCCGGATAGGAGTCGGTAGAAGACAGCAAGACCACCAACCTACTTACGGTGAGTCAGTGAAAGGCCCTTGGAGTTCACTTCATCGGGGGAGATTCCAATGATTGTGAAAGCTTTTGTTTCAACAGCGTGAAGCCAAGCTCGGTGTGAGGCAGGAGCACCAGCCCAGAGGGGAGAGCAGTATTCCATTGAGCTGCGGATGAAAGCCTTGTATGTGGTGAGGAGCTCAGATGTGCCAAGGAAGGACTTTGCACAACGGATGATGCCCAGTCGGCGACTGGCTTTGGATGCCAGCATGGAAATGTGGTTTTCCCAGGAAAGATCATGGCAGATAGTGAGACCCAAACGCTTGAGTGACAGAACTTCTTGGAGAGGATTGTTGGAAAGTTGATGGGAGGGTTGTCCAGTTGTTCTTTTCAGAGAGACATAGTAAGAGTGAGATTTGTCAGGATTGAAAGACATGTTCCACTTGTTTGACGAGTCTGTGATTTTGTCCAGGTCTGCAGAGAGGGTGAGGAGGCTGCAGACTGCTGATGTGAGGGATGAGGAATGGAGCAGCAGAGAGTGGATTAATCAGCAAAGAGGTAGAGAGGATTTTCAAGAGAGTCAGAGAGATCATTGATGAAGACCAGAAAAAGCACAGGGCCCAGAACACTGCCTTGGGGAACTCCAGCCTGAACAGGAAGGGGAGATGAGAGAAACCCATTCAGGGCCACACGTTGACTACGACTAGAGAGGAAGTCCACAAGCCATGCATGGAGATTTCCATGGATACCATAGGAGAAGAGTTTGGTGAGCAGAGGGGGGTGCCAGACCGTATCGAAGGCACGTGATATGTCAAGGGAGACAGCTCTAATTTTCTGTTTGGCATTGAGGACCTCCATCCATTGTTTAGACAGCAGAAGCAGCATGTCCAGAGTGGAGTGACCTGATCTGAAACCAAATTGATGGTCAGAGATCAAGCCATTGGAGAAGAGGAAAGATTTGATATCCGAAGCAATGATGGATTCCATGACTTTGCTGATAATTGTGAGAAGGCTGATTGGTCTGTACTTGCAAGGATCTGTTTTTGCACCTTTTTGTGTAAAGTGGTGATGTTGGCTGATTTCCAAACTGATGGCAGATGACCTTGTGCAAAAGAGAGGGTGAAGAGAACAGATAGAGGGAGTGAAAGAGTGGCAGAGCAGGATTTTAGGACCGGTGGGCTGATGCCGTCAGGTCCAGTTGCAGAATCAGAGTCGAGGGTTGATAGAAACTTCTCCACCTTGTCAGGAGAAAAGGACACAGAATCCAGGAGCAGCTGGGTACAACTGGGTACGGAGAGGGATGGGTTTGGGACTCAAGATTTAGAGGCAAACACAGAGTTGAGGCATTCAGCTTTTTCACGAGCAGAGTCAGCTGTGTAGCCTTTTGAGGTGAGGGAGGGGATGGAGGGGGAACAAACACCAGAAACAGATTTGACCAGATGCCACCAGGATTTGGAAGAGGGAGACAGGTTTGAGAGTTCAGTCTTGAGAGAGGAGAGATATTGTTTCCTGCCTCTCCTGAGGGTGGACACACACTTGTTTCGGGCTTTGTGAAAGGAAATGAGATTTCCTTCCGTTGGATTTGCTTTCCAGGAGGCGAAGACAAGTTGTTTCTGGGCAACTGCCTCACCACAAGATTCCGTGAACCATGGGCGGGAGGAACGGTATGACAACTGAAGACGAGATGGAATAAATCTGTGCATGAGAGAGAGCAATTTACTTTGGAAGAATTCCCAGGATGAGTTGATGTCAGAGGCGGTAGAGATGGGAGACCAGTCCATATGATTGATGGCTGCTTGAAGACCGTGCCAGTTGGCCTGAGTGAAATTCCAGACTCGTCGACGCTGAGGAGGTTCTCTGAGAATGGTCAGAGAGATGTCCACTTTAACAAGCACATGATCAGATGAGCCGATTGGAGCAGAAGAAGAGCAGCAGACATTTGCAGGGATGTTAGTCATAACCAAGTCTAGAAGACAAGATGCTCCGTTGACTGAGATCCGGGTCGGGAAATTGACAGATTGTGTCAGTCCCAGTGAGTCGCAGAAGTCCTTTGCTGAGGAGCCATGGCTGGTGAGAGAGGTACCCACACCCAGCCAACTGGCGTGGTGACAATTGAAATCACCACATATGAGGAAGAGAGAGTTGGGATGAGTAGATAGAAGTTGGTCCATATTATCAGACAGCGAGATGTAGATGGAGTCATCACTGTTTGGTGGACGCTACAACACACATATGAACAAAAGGTGGGAGCGAAGGGGCAGCCATAGCCAGAGGTACTCCTGGGGGTGAGGTGGAGAGAGGGCAGTGCAGGGCGAGTGAGGAAGAGAGTTTTTGATAAATATAGCAACCCCACCTCGAGGACGAGGCTCAGGTCTATCATACCGGAGGAGGGAGTAACCCGGGAGAGATATTAAGGAATCAGAGACATCCTGAAGGAGGAAAGTTTCTGCTAAGCTGATCAAGTCTGGTTTGTCAGAAGCAACCTGAATGGAGAGATCAGTCAAGTTTGAGTGAAGGCCCCGGATGTTTTAGGTCCATGCCATTAATGAAGAGGAAGGGGGAGCATCAGATAGAGAACAGGGGGGAGGGGGGTGAGGGTTAGGTAAAATGTGGAAGAGGAGGAAGACATAGGGAGAGCTGTTGAAAGTGTGTCAGAGATTTCAGAATAGCTAGGAGAAAGGGAAGGATGGGGCAGACAAAAAGTTTGATGGTGATTGGGTGAGGCATAGTGAGGTGTTATGTGAGGGGGGGGGGGGAGCAGAGCGAGGAAGAACGTTGGGGGAGGTGGAGGTGAGAGTTGGAACGGGGAAGAAGCGGGGAGGACGCTTTGAGGAGGAGGGGTGAGAGGGGGGAAATGGAGAAAAAATGAGGGTGGGGAGATTATAAGGGGAGGGGCAAGGGGGGAGTTTATGAGGTGAGGGGTTAGGGGAGAGTTTAGGAGGGAAGGGGAAAGGGGGAAAGGGGGGGATTTGAAAGGGATGGGAGATGGGGGAGATTTGGAGGGGAGGGGTGGGGGGAGTTTCGGAGGGGAGGGGCGAGGGGGAATTTCGGAGGGAAGGGGCAAGGGGGGAGATTTGAAAGGGATGGGTGATGGGGAAGATTTGGAGGGGAGGGGTGAGTTTGGATTTTAGAAGGTGTTGTATGATTAATGGTAAACAAACATTTATCGCAAAATGAGTTTCTTGTGACCTTCGAGTCAGAGATACATTTAAGGATGCTGGAGGGGAAGTGGAATGCAGGTGAGTTTCGGGAAAGTAGAAAGGAGCCGTAAGAGATGGAATTTTTTTTGGAATGAATAGATTTGGTGAGCAAGTCGAAAGCAACCTCTTAAAAAAGAAGAAGAAAAAAGTATTATAATATACGACAGAATACAGCACTTCAGGGGAAAGTTTAAACATTGTTGAATTGAACAGTGAAAACTATCAGGGGAATGGGGTGAAAATGGGGGTGAAATGGGGGTGAAACACGTGGTCGAAGAACGAACAAACGAAAAGAACAAAGAAGGAAATGTTTTTTCTTTGTTTGTTTTTTTTTTAGTTGAGATTTTAAGCAAGGAAGTATGGGGTGAAAAGACTGGGAAAAACTGAGAGAATGAGAGTAGATGGACCACAATCGACCGCTGAGAGAAAACAAAGCAAAGCCTCAAGGTAGGAAGCTTAAATAACTAGGCCGCAAATAATGCGGCACGAAATACTCGACTATTTTAAACAGGTATGAAAGATTAACACCGAGAATCTTCCTAGGGACACACTATAGGTACACATACGTAAGATAAATACAGTTTCGACAAAAATACAATTGTGAACAATTACTTAAATTCGAGCGTGCGTGGAGAGCGTGAACAGCTTCGAAAAACCGTGACCTCCCTGGCAAGATCTCGCGAGATCTCGCGTGAACCCCCCACCCCTCGCCCCCACCCCCCGCTCCCCTCCCCCCACCCCCCAGAAAGATCTCGTGATCGCGAGATTTCTCGCGAGATCATTACGATGCCAGAAACATGCATTGTTGAAGGTTGCACACGGACCATACCGGCTATTCATTAAAAATAAAAGTTATACTCTGACAATCTTTTGTAATGAGAGAGAAATTAGCGATCTTTCATTCTTGGAACCTGACAGGCTTTCCCCACGTATGCAACGCTGCACTGAGGATAATCCTGATTGATGTTTGGCAGCATTGCCATTTTATGTACATACAGGATGCAACACCCAATCACATGACTTGCAAATCTCTCCAGGGCAGTGCTCAAGCATAGAACAAACAGTTACATACATTGCGCACCGGTTGTGCAAAGAGACATCAATTATTACCATGACCTATTTCAAGGGGTGGCCATGTCAAAAAATCCTTCCAGCACAAGAACTTTGACTACAAAATAATTAAAGGCCGGATGGATTCAAATTTTCAAGAACAAACACTTCTACCCATAGCCCAGGAAAACAACGATAGCTTACCAGCTCAAAAAGGAAACGCAATCCTGATCTCAGCTCATTAAATTGCAAACAAATTTGACCTTCGGGGCCTAATTTTTCAAAGAAAACCTGCTGGCATCAAGTCAAAGGGTGCTTTGGCTGGTAGTATGAGCCCGTCCATCTGGTATGTGTCATACAAGTCGGACATTATGATGCCCCACAAACTTTGGTTGAACATAACGTTACCTTTGTCCATTACATGATATGTAAAAGTGATTGACTTGCGTACATATTTAGACTCAGACTATTTCAGCATTATGCAAACTGCTTTTCTTCAATCCCAAAGATTATTTACGATTTCACTTTCCACCTTAACCGTTGCTCTCCCATCCCCCACCCCACAAAATACATAAACACACAAAGCAGATTGACCACATGACCTATGACCTACCAGTCCGGAGGTACTCAAGGCCAAGAGTGGGAATTGCCGAGAGGATGACCAACCCGAGCAAGATGACAAGAAGACAGAAGCGCAAGCGTGGCATTCTGCTCCAACCAACGATCAGTTCTGATAAGGTAACTCCATCAGTCTTCACTGCCTCTCTTGATGAGTGCTAGAGGGGAAAGAAAACAATGGGAGGGCATAGGAGTGGAAATATTACAAATCAGCTTGTTTTTTGCAGAAAGTCATAAGAGCCCATTTTTAGTATAATAATAAATAATAACCATTTATTTCACGCCCTGAGGTGCATAGGAACTGCGAAGCTGTTTCATTGGCTAAGGAATACAATCCTGGACGGGTTAACACTCCGACACAGGATACTCGAATGACTTATTACCCAATAATATGGTTCTCATTTTGCCGACCTCGGAATGATGACAGGGTGAGTCAACCCACCTGGTGTGATTTCAATGGCATGACAGGGGCTTGAACTCTCAAGACCCGAGGATCTCAAGACAGTCACCATAACCATTAAGCCAAAACCAGGCATCATTCCTCGTGTACAGGTAACTGAGTGTGCTGAATGCTATATTTTTAAAAGGTATGGAAAATAGAGTTGTATTGGCTTCCGATTGGAGGGAAACGCTCAGAACATCCAATCAGTGAGGAGGAAACAAGTGCTTAATCATGGGTGGTCAGCTTAACATAGCTATAATACATATGCGTTACACACAGCAATTAGTTGATGACCATTAAAAACTAAAACACGTCACAGCAAAAATATATCAAGTAAGGAAGGTAACGGCACAAGAACCAGAATATGAGTGGAAACATGCAGAGAGAAACTTATAATCCGACAATGCATGAAATGAGATAGTTCATTAATTATTATCAATCATTAAAATGTAACAACGTGAAAAGGCCATTATTGTAGTTTTTGGTACACCGTGTTCAGATGGGCAATGGCAAACTTTGCAAGCGCATGCGAATGGCAAAGCAAATGTGCCTCGAGCATGTGAATAAAGCAATCTGTAAATTATACAACAAAAAACAACGAGAGAGTTTATACAACACCTTACCCCATGCAATATTCATGGATATATAATAAAACGATGGTTTTAAAAGGTAAAAAAAAATTAAAATCCAGAAGTTTAGCATCGTTGAAGCCGTCTTATACACCGCCTTATTTAACATGTCCAAGTACTGCCAAACTGGAGGTTTTTGGAAGCGGTAGGAAGGCGATTTGTGTTCTACAGTGTTCAAATATATAATTCAATTTAGATAAAATAAAGATTGGAAAAGTCGTATAAATAATAAATTCCGGATGTTTACCGGCATTGACACAGTGGCTATTACACCACCTTATTTAACACATTACTTTAGTGATTTGTGCCTGTTTGTGTCCTGTAATTCGTCCCTAAAAACAGTAAGTTTCCTGTTTTGAATGATTTTAAATTTTGTTTGACTGCCAGGCACATGTACGATCGGAACAAATTCAGAGTCAAAGTACTGCTGAACTGCAGGTTTCTTTTTTTCCGATGCATGTTCAAAATATAACATTCAATTAAAATAAAGTTGTTCATGGATAATAAACTGATGTTTGTGGATGGACGGACGGACAGACAGAGAGAAGTGAACCGATTGGTTAACCTGGCTTTTTGCTTACGTGCGTGGGGTAACAACAATGCAGAACACCACGACAGAGGACTTTATTGACAATAACCTTTTTCGTTTTTAAAACCTATTATTTGAAGCTCTCTCACAAAGCAATACAAACTTTTATTTCTTGATAACAAAAGTTGCTGTTTTTAAACTTCGCAAGCTTATCAATCTGTGCAATTTTAACAGGAATAAAACTGGGCTGCGGTTCAAACCCATCCAAGCACCAAAAAGCAGTGCGGAAGTGCAGCTGGGACTTGTCAAGCCCCAGGTTGGCACAAACACCCCTTTTTGATCAATTAAAGACAAAAGGTAGCAAATGCCAGATGCCTTTTACCTGGTTGGCTGAAACCGCCAAGAATAATCGCAGGGTCTCTTCGTTGTGCTAAGCTCACTCCAACAACCTGCCTCGTTAAAAAAAACGAGCTGACCTTGAAGGGTTTCAATCAAAATAAAACGTACGTGGAATTAACAACAGCTTCAAAGTGAGAAAACCTTCAAAAACGTGACATAGATAATAACCCGTATGTCCTACCTCCAGCAACCCCGAACCGCACCCTCCCCATCCGTAAAACAATGCAGACCAAGTGCACAAGGTAAGTAAGCTCTTTGAAACACCTTATAGCACATCTAGCAGTGCTCTGGGGCCTGATTTGGACACGTGAAGGTTGCCGACTCATCACGAATAATTGTTAAGAGAGAATCCTATTTACGTGTGGTTACACTAGGTATTTATGCACCCATGCTCAGTGTTCGTCTCACTCCGTACATGGTTCATGTTATGGTTTTCAACAAGGTTCGAAGCCGGCTCGAATCAAGTGCCTAATACATGGCAGTACCTGCCACTTATCCCCTCCCTGCCACACACTTTGCACAGGCAGCTTGAAATTCTACCTACATCATTAGAATAAGTGGCCGTGTGCCTTAGCGAGTCACTGTTACCTTCATTAGTGGAATGTCAAAGGTATATAGAAAAGAAAAAGGAGTTAGAATAAAGAGGTTTGCTGAACAATCGGAGAGATGGTGCAACACCCGGTTCAGAAACCAGTTTGTTAAGTTTCATTCCTAATCCTACTCCTATCTTCGGCTATCCAACCCCATCACTAACCGACTGTGCGGCAAACACGTCTTTAGGAGATTTCAAAATTCTTAAAGAAATATGTCCATAAAAAAGCTCATTGAGGAGGGTATCAAGGTAAAACTTCTTCCAATGACAAGGCCAACATGAGAAAAATAACTTATTGGGTGGACGGGGAGTTAGCGAGAGATTGCAGTGAATAGCCACCAAGAACATTGGAGGAAAGAGGATTGTTGCATGGACACAGTGGGCATTCTACAGGTGGAAGCAAATGGGGGAAATGGAGTAGACGTGATCACAAGCTTCAACTTGAAGACTGCGGCAAGCAGTGGATTAGTGGATGAATGACGGTGATCTACTGGGATTGGGTAAGGGAGGACTTTAGGAGCAGCAACAGGAGACCAAACCCTTGATTTACAAAGCAAGCACAGTAATCTTTAGGAAGCCTGTGACGAGTCTGCAAAAGCAGATAGCACAAGTAAAGTATTCCATTATGCAGGAAAACCCAGGTATTCTCATAATAATATAATCTTATTTAGGCATCGATAGATAATCCCTTCTGGTTCTTCTACGAGCTTCGGTTTCTGTATTTAAAAAACGAGCTTTCCAATAAATAAATAAAACAACTGCTCTTTTGTTTTTATTCCTAGAAATACAAAACCAAAACGTATTATATTAGTTGTTATAGATTGGGGTAAAGGTGAAGTTGAATAGACAATACGTAGAAGGAAATAATAAATAACCAGGAAATAGTCGAAAGGTTTTTGAAAATTACATATAGTCAAACAAAGCAACGCTATAATCTATGAGAGTGAACTTACCTTCAAGGTGTCTCGAATGCCTTCGATACCTGAACCCGACTAAATTGGTGCTCCGCAGACAGGACGTTACGTCACAAAGTCCTAGCTGTGTACAACTACAACCGCTGTCACAAATCTACAACAGACTTCTTTCCTGGAAGTCCTAGCATTGTGCATGTGTTTTTTTTTACCTCTCCCACCCCCCACCCTCCTTCCCATGCCTCCTCCCCCCAAGCCCTCTCCCTCCCACAGATCTCCCGATGTCCCTGCTCTCAAATGTTGTACTTGTGTGCCTCCCCCTCTCTCCCCATCTTGTCTCCCACTCCCTTTATGTCCTCTTATGTACCCGTTTGTTTTTTTTTGTTTAGTTTTTTTTGTCATTAATGTTAGCTCTTACACGAGCCTCGATTTTGTACAAAAAAAAAAAAAAAAAGTGTGTCGCCCATATCAACGATCAAGGATAAGCTGGGTGTCCAATCGGGCTGGTTTTAGTTGGCGTACGTTAAATATCCCACAATGTATTTTGCAAAGAGTTGGAGAGTTATCTCTGGCACCATGAACAGATTACAAACTTCTGTCCAAATCACCTGCAGTTGAACATCAGGCATGGCCATCCGGTTCATGAAAGATTTGTGGCAAAACCTCTCTGTCCGACCCCACAATAATATGGGAAGAAAAGAGGCCGTTGTCAAGTCAAGTAGTTTTCTGGACACCTTGCAGGTACGACTTGGTTTTTACAAACCCATTTTTAGACCAAGAAGGAAAAAAATAAATCAAGTTCGACACAATTTGGAAAAACAGATTTTCGCAATAGGTAAAACAGCCACAGACATAAAATGTAGAACCTCCGGCAAATGGCTCAAAAAATAAAAACGCTTTGGGTGTGTCACTGAAAAGTGCGTCCATTAACAAGAGTACAGACACCGTGCAACTAGTCCACGATCGGAATGGATAAAGCTGGAGATTTCAAGAGATTACCTTCCGCAAGAGCTGGCCAATTGGTCGTGCACGAGAAAGCAAAGCACAGAGGTCGAGTTGGTGCATGCACGGAATTTCCGTCCGTCCGCAGCTCAGCTCGATGTCAGCAAAGCCAACCCAAGGAGGGCTTCGTTTGACCGGCATTTTGCACTGTTTGCTTCAAAAGTTTTCTCGACGATGTTCAGGAGTGTTCGAGCCCGTATTAAATCAAGATGCAGAGACGTCTGGGAAACGCAACATTGGTGACGCAGTCTAACTTTTTCTACTTCATCGTACGTTGGCTTTGAAAAAAGAAGTTAGATCACGTGGAAACCACCAAAGTTTTCTGATGTAAAGGGGAGAAAAGAAAATCACGTGATGTATGTATTTAAGGACTATTAGGGTTAGGGTTGTTAGGGTTAGGGTTAGGGTTAGGGTTGTTAGGGTTGTTAGGGTTGTTAGGGTTGTTAGGGTTGTTGTTAGGGTTGTTAGGGTTAGGGTTTTTTTTTTTTTTTTTTTTTTTAAATATGTATTTAAGGACGACCTCGTGTAGGACCCACAACTAAGCCACCAAACACTGCATCTATAACTCCATACTGTACATGTTCTTCTTCATTCAGGGCACCAATTGTTCCCACCTTCTTGTGAGATTGACTGGGAGAACGGCGAGAGACCAAGATATTCACAAAATGGACTCGCGTTCACAGCGACAACTTGCGTACTCTTCGTGAAACACACCTTGGGATCTTTAACGTCCACCAATGCCGCCGGCACTGCCAGACAGGTCGTCCAGCTTGCGAACACCTGTGTGACGGTTTATAGCTGGGAAGAGATTAAAATCCAGGCGAGGCAGCTCTAACATATCCTGCCTGATATATGTATATGTATATGTATGTGTATATACATACATACATACATATACATGTATGCTGACCGTATCGAGGTTGAAGGGCCGAAACGGGATGATGCGACTGAGGACCCGGTCAGTGCGGCACACTTGTGACCAGGTGTGTTTTGAATATATATATATATATAATATGCACATTCATAAATACAAGGACTCTGCACCAAAACAACACAAGACAAGATGTAATGACCCCAGGGCTCCATGTTCGAACCTCCAAGTTAGAGAAATGTCATGAATACTCTGTTTTGATACTGTATATTGTCAGTTTGCACTTCATTAATCATCTTACAAGAGTAAAGCAATGCGATGACGTAATGAGCATCACTCCTACAGGTAACGACTACTTTAATGGCTCCAATTATTCCCACCTTCTTGTGGGGTCGGCTGACGCATCCTTTCACGAACAGGCTGTCCAGGCCTGATGTTCGACTGAAGGTAATGTCGGCGATAACTCGCAAACTCTTCGTCGAAAGATACCGTGGGATCTCTAACGTCCACTAACTGGTGCCAGCAAGACGGGACACCCAGCTTAACGTGCATCTGAGCGACGGCGCATTTTGTTGAAGCAAAAAGGCTCCGTGAGGCTGAGGAGACGCACGCACGGTCCGGTCCGGCCGACGCGAAGTTCGATAAACGTCAGAGTTGAGACACTGAATCACTTTCACCGACGTCGGCTGTCTCGGGTGCAGACAAACACGAACTTCTCTCACCGAGACGAATCAATGAACGGATGCACCGCTCTCACCGCGGCTCCACCACACGGAATTTCCTCGCTGCTCGCCTCAGACACTTTCCCTCCAAAAATTATGCGAGTGCTTCTCCCGTTCCTTATTCTTCCGATTTTCTCTTCCTCCGCGGTATCACATTCACCGTCTTGCGCTTCCTTATCCTCTGCGCCACCTTCCGTCCTCCGAAGTAAACCGTAATCTCCAGACAGCCGAATCTCTGCAACGATGAGCGCCGACAGAGCTGGATCGCTCCCTCCAGCCTTAGGCTCCGCCCCTAATTCCGCCTACTATTTTACAGCCCCGCCCCATACTGAATCTCCTCCCCTTTTCTCCACGACCTCTCTTTCCCACCATCACTATACTTTCCTAAAAACGTTCATCTCCACCAAGCAGCCTCCTCCGTTATACCTCTGGATATACTTTCCCACCATTTCGCGACCTCACCCACTCGTACAGCCTTCCCTCAACCATGAACGCCTTATTAGATCTGGATTCCTCCTCCAAATTCATTAATTCGATTCCTTTTCAACTCCGTAAGACGCACTGAACTCAAAGGGATTAGTCTGCAAACTTTCAATAAGCGCTTTTTATTCGCCGAACCCACGAACGAAAGACCTGAGGATGATTAATATGATGTCATGAGTAGCACGTGATGCTTATCTCCCTTCTAAACGGTCGTACTTCATATTAAGTACTAAGAAACTAAAACACAATTTGAACTTTTACTACACTTATTAATGCAAATTGTAAAAGCTTGATCTAATCAATGAAAGCAAAACGACCCAGTCCTCCATTCGCTCCACAAAAGGAGAAAGCAGCCATTTATAGGGACGACGTCCATTTGTTACAATTAATTAATCAATCATCAATAAATCGTTATATTGATAATTCATTAATTCATAATATATTTAATTATCTATAATCGTTATATTGATAATTAATCATCAATCATGGTTTTATTTATAATCAATCATCAATAATTGTTATATTGATAATCAATCATCAATAATTAATCGTTATATTGATAATTAATTAATAATATATATTTAATCAATCATCAATAATCGTTATATTGATAATTCATTCATTCATAATATATTTAATTAACTATAATCGTTATATTGATAATTATTTAATTAATAATATATTTAATTAATCATCAATAATCGTTAACTTGATAATTCATTAATAATCTATTTAATTAATCATCAATAATCGTTATATTGATAATTAATCATCAATCATGGTTTTATTGATAAATCAATCATCAATAATAATCGTTATATTGATAATTATTTAATTAATAATGTATTTAATTAATCATCAATAATCGTTAATTTGATAATTCATTAATAATATATTTAATTAATCATCAATAATTGTTATATTGATAATTAATCATCAAACATCGTTATATTAATAATCAATCATCAATAAATAGTTATATTGATAATTAATTATCAATAATTGTTATATTGATAATGAATCATCATTAATAATCGTTATATTGATAATTAAGCATGTATAATTATCGTTATATTCACAATTATTTAATTAATAATATATTTACTTAATCATCAATAAATAATCGTTAATTTTATAATTCATTAATTATATATTTAAATAATCATCAATAATCGTTAATTTTATAATTCATTAATTATATATTTAATTAATCATCAATAAATCGTTATATTGATAATGTCCATTCTACGGATATATTTGTAAACGAGCGTGGACTGACTAACACCAGGTGAAGAGTTTGGTGAGATTTGAGAGTTTGGTGAATTAATCATCACTTTTAACAGTACAATGACTAAAATTGCCAATTAGATGAAAATGTGTCATCAACACCTTTGTCTTACTGCGAGAAACAGCGCTGATTAGGGGTGTGCCTAAGCACTTAAGGTATACCTGTAAAAACATCTACTTGTGTGAGTGTGACTCTTCTTCCCCCCCACCCCCCTTTCCCCTTGTGTTTGGTGGTTTGTCCAGATGTTTGGTCCTTGTAGTCGAAGGGTCACAATTTGTTTATGGTGCAGAAGCTGTTGTCCGGACCAGGTACCCAGGTAGCAAAGGATAGAATCTCAACGGGACGTTGAATGAGGCCTATGCTAACCGTCGTGGGAAGCAAGGAGAGGCATCGTGAGCTTCTCCTTGCTTCCCACGACGGTTGGAATACCTCATTCAACGTGCCGTTCATTTTCCTCCATCGTTTTACCTGTCCACCGTACCGTATGTGATAGTAAATGGTTTAACCTGGTGCCAAGGAACGTCCAAGAAGACGAGACCACTTGCTTCCCGCAGTCCAGGCAGACATTGAGTTCATGGTGCCGGTGATACCTTCGTGAAGGACACCGTGGGATCCCCGACGGCGCACACGTTGATGAATCACCTTGCACCTGGGACGGGATTCGAATGTCGAACTCGGGCTACACAGCTCACAGAGTGTGCGTACCTCGTCTGGGGGCTACGGGGCACCGTTTAACGCACACGTTGATGTAGCGCGTCCTGCCTACAATTCACCAGGATGGCAGTTTAGAGCTGGGTCAAGATTCGAACCCAGGTCAGACAGCTCCAGCAGTCTCGGGTCAGGAAACGAACGTCTAAGGTCTAGACTATCCCGCCCCCTCCTTTTTGAGTGGTGGATCCTGGTAATATTAATGTCCTGTGGCAATTCCTTTATAACGGGTGGAATCGGTCAACTTCCCTTGTCCATATGCGCGACCTTTAACGTCTCACTATACTTTTATAACCTTACAATGACGCAACACAGTGACGTCATTACGATTGTGCGAGGCGTGGGGGTTCTTTAAAAATTGTAATTATAACATGTTGCACAAACCAACCCGGATTAGCCTACTGGATGAAGCGAGACAAAAAGAAACCTTACAACCCCAATAAAGGGGCCCTTGCTCCCCAACACCAACAAAGAGCCCCCTGCTCCCCCAACGCCAAGAAAGAGCCCCCTGCTCCCCCAACGCCAAGAAAGAGTCACTGCCCCTCCAACCCCAAGAAAGGGCCCCTTCCCCTCCAACCCCAAGAAAGAGCCCCTTCCCCCCAACCCCAAGAAAGAGCCCCTGCCCCCCAACCCCAAGAAAGAGCCCCTGCCCCCCAACCCCAAGAAAGAGCCCCTGCCCCCTAACCCCAAGAAAGAGCCCCCTGCTCCCCCAACCCCAAGAAAGAAACCCTGCCCCCCAACCCCAAGAAATAGCCTCTGCCCCCCAACCCCAAGAAAGAGCCCCTTGCCACAACCCCAAGAAAGAGCCCCTGCCCCCCAATCCCAAGAAAGAGCCCCTGCCCCCCAACCCCAAGAAGGGTTCCCTGCCCCCCCCAATCCCAAGAAATATCCCCCTGCGCTCCAACCCCAAGAAAGAGCCCCTGCCCTCCAACCCCAAGAAAGAGCTCCAGCCCTCAACCCCAAGAAAGAGCCCCCTGCCCCCCAACCCCAAGAAAGGACCCCCTCCCCCCCCAACCCCAAGAAAGAGCCCCCAATCCCAAGAAAGAGCCTCCTGCCCCCCAACCCCAACTTCAGTGGATTCGCTTCGCACGCTTTTCGCCATCTCCGCTCACATCATCGCATGAACCTTCCTCGGACTGCAAGCGTCGTTGATTCTGAAGAAAGGGTGTAAATGTTCCAACTTCGTACGTTACCGTTGCGGCTTGGCTTGACCATCAGATACGCCAGGGAATGGCAAGTACGAATATTTGAGTTATATTCCTCATAGCCATTTTGTAGCCATAAACAAGGCGTGCAGAATTTTAAAAAAAACATCATCACAAAACGTTTCATGAACAAATTAGATGGTATTCATAGAATATTTACCCTGCGCAGTCAACCTGGTGCGAGCCAACTCTTGTTTTTGAACGTTTTTTTTCTTTGATCCAATATCGTTGCCAGACCACGTGAGCGATGACATCATAAATTTATATTCTCATAGATCACGATTATTGATGATTAATTAAATATATTATTAATGAATTATCAAATTAACGATTATTGATGATTAATTAATTGTTGCATAGATCACGCTCAATAAATTTCAAACTGATCAGACGAAGCGTTGTCCCTGTCGAATTATGACGTCATAATTACGACACCAATGACGTCATCGTTAACAACACCTATTCCCCATATGGATTTCTTTACAATGAGCCATGTTTCATTTTTTCCATGGAGCGGTTTTGGAGATATAGAGGTGCAACGTTTTTCGGTTTTTCCAAGATGGTGCCCATACCACATGACCTATGACGTCATGATTATAATTAAAATATTATACAGGAGGAGGCGCCCCTATGGTGAAAATTTTGTGTCCATCAGACAAACAGTTGCTGAGAAAAAAAAATCATAATGATCGGACAAGTGTTGTTGTTGTCGAATTATGACGTCATAACGAAGGCAACGATGACATCACCATCAGCATATCTTATTCCCCATAGGGAGTACTTGACAATGAGCCATGTATCAATTTTTTCCATTGAGCCATGTATCAATTTTTTCCATTGGGTGGTTTCAGAGATATAGAGGTGCGAAGTTTTTCCAAGATGGCGCCCATAACACGTGACATATGACGTCATAAATATCATTAAAATATTCTACAGAAGGAGGCGGTCCTCTGGTGAAAATGTCGTGTCAATCGGACCAAGAATTGCAGAGAAAAAAAATTCATACTGATCGAATCAAGCGATGTACTTGTGGAATTAAGACGTAATAATTAAGGTACCGATGACATCATCATTAACAATACTTATTCCCCAAGGTAATAAACCATGTTTTACATGAAAAGTACTTGACAATGAGCCATGTTTCATTTTTTTCCATGGAGCGGTTTCGGAGATATCGAGGTACAGCTTTTTTCGCATTTTTTCAAAATGGCGCCTGTACCACGTGACACATGACGTCATACCTATCACTAAAAATTATACAAGAGAAGCCGCTCATATTCTGAAAATTTTGTGTCAATCCTACCAACGGTTGCTGAGAAAATGAATTTTTAAAATGCAGACACGTACGCCACAGGTACGCCCCGAATGCCTAACCCTGCTTTTCACTTCGCGAACGCAGGTAATAAACAAGCCATGGTTCAGCAGACTCTGAAACTTCATTGAATTTCAGACTATGAGCCAGAAGTAAAAGATAATTGAAAAACTACAACCCCTACAACTATTACTACCACTACTACAATTACTGTTCCCACTACTACCACTACAACAACTAGTCAAATACTACTGTTACTACTACTACTACTACTACTACTACTACTACTACTACTACTACTACTACTACTACTATTACTACTGCAACTACTACTACAGCTACTGTTACTACAACTAGGCCTACTACTCCGACTACTGTTACTATTACAACAATACAACTACTACTACTACTATTACTACTACTGTTACTATTACTACAATACGACTACTACTACTGTTACTATTACTACAATACGACTACTAATACTACTACTACGACTACTGTTACTATTACTACAACACGACTACTACTACTACTACTACTACTACTACTGCCACTGATACTACTACTACTACACCACGCCATTTTCTGCTCCTCTGGCTGGACTACTATTCGACACTCCTCCTCATCCGCCTCCGTTTTGGTTGTATTCTTGTTTTGTTTTGGTTATCTGAACCGAGTTGGTTCATTTTCTTATTATATTTTGACGTTCGTTACATTTAATTAGTCCTTTTGTGTTCATGCCTAGCCGTGGCACGCCTGCGTGGGCCTATAGTTTTGCCTGATCGTGGCGTTATCGCTAAAGTACTTCGTGCTTCTTTTGTTTTTGGTTTAATCACCATTTAGTGTGCTATATTTGCACACTCTGTTGAGCGGGTGAGTGAGTGAGTGTAATTTGAATTTAATTAATTACCGATCATGTGGCTGTGCCATTCTTGGAGCGATTGGGGGTGCTAAGATGACCCATTAGGCCTGTGCCTCTAGGTCTAGGATGCTGTGAACCTGCACTACGTCATATCTTGTCTTTTAAAAGACAAGTTTCAATTGAACTGCACAATGACACGGAATTGGAGGGATCCTTTGCCATTCCGTTTGAAGACAGGAATTATAAGGTCTTTTATACGACCAATGAACCTTGTCATGTTTGTAAGGCAAAGGATCACTGAAAAACAATCTGTCCCACTGTCTTAAAGGAAGTGTCTGCTCCTCGGGGCCTTGAACAACCAAAGGAAGATGGGAGTGTCATTCCAGGTATTGGTAAAGAAGTACCTGCTCCTCGACGCCCAGAAGAGTCGAAGGAAGAGGAAATTAGCACTTGAGAAGTTTCTGTGCAGTGTCCTGCCTCTCGTTTACCCTCAGACATAGACCAATGGAAGATGGTAAAGTTAGGGAAAGGGAAAAGAGCACCAGAAGAGAAAATCAGAACCAGAAGATGATAGGAATGGTGATCATGTTGATACTTGTGAAGCTACAATTGTTAAGGACATGGCAAAACGATCAGAAAAGTCAGGTGCTCTGAAAAAAATCGTTACTCGACCTGAACAAATGGAAGAAGAAATAGGTACTCATCCTCAGGTACCAGATCATGAATGTGATTGGCTGCCAAGTGCAATGACCTGCCAAACAGTAAAATATCTATAACTAAAGCCAGTGCGGTAATGACGGTGACATCTCCTGACTTGGCAGAGTTAAAGGAGACTGAGAGGTCTGTTGTGAATATGGTACATCCCTGCACCAACAACAGCTGCAAAGAAGCTTCGCAATAAGCCAATTGAAGCTACATCCACAGTGGAAGTTCTGCAAAGCAGGAACACCACTTGAATGCTCAACTGAAACCGTGGAGTCCATTTCTGTTGAAGAAAGTATACGAAAAGAACCCATCATACAAGCAGCTTGGGTCGTGCCTGTACGGATTGAGGTGTTGAGTACTTCCTCTGTATTCACAAGATGCGCAGAGAGGGAAGTCGACAGGCACACCTCACGGGAAACACCTCAAATGGATGAACTCCTCGTTCCCTTGGAAGTAACATCCTCAATTCCTACAGCTTTGTCTGGTGGGGAAGCAATAACTGCACCAGTAATACCCGAGGAAGTTTCAACTGTGTTGCCAGAAGCCTCTGCTAAGCCTGTTTTAAGTAATGACGAGGTAGAGGGTGAGGCGCCCAGAGAAAACAAGACATAGGGGAGAGACCATGACATCCCAGACAGTGACAACGAGGAGAGCATTGGGGACTGGGAAGATTAAGGAGCGATGATGACCTTTGAATCAGAACTGCCTTCAAGGCATCTTTGTTGTATTCCTGGCAATTTAATTTTAGAGTTCCTTGAAAAAGGTTCATGTAGGAGGAAGAAAGTTGAAACTGCACAAAAGTAAGGCTTCAGGGTCAGCTGAACAAGTCAGGATTGAGGAAGTTTCTTTCACAACTGTTGATCTATGGATCTAAGCATGGACTGACTTAGGCTGGGTTTTTCTACTTTATGAAAACATAGAACCTTAATCTTACTATAATTCACCAAATGTCCATCCGTCTGTCTGTCCGTCCATCTGTCCGTCCATTTGAAGGTACCGCAAAAATGGCTGAACCGATCGCAACGATATTTTGGGTGGGTAATCCTGGGATCTCCTGGAGTAAAATAGGCTATATTGTTTTTCCAATTTCAGCTTTGGCCTCCAGCATTTTCAGGTTTGGACGCCCGCCTAACGTTATTTTCCCGGGTGCCGAACAAACGGCTGCACCGATCGCTGCACAGCTGCACCGATCGGACTCGGTGACCTCGGGCAAAGATCTCTTGTAAGGACATGGGTTGAATCCATGCTTGAGAGAATGCCAACACCCTCCCCGCCATCACGGTCGTCTCTCCAACTCACAATCCCACGAGATATGCGGAAAGGACGACCCAAAACCAATTATCTTCTTTTTGATTCGTATATAAACATGATTAAAAGTAAATAATGACCTCGGCCAAAGTTCAAACGACGTTTAATCTCTACATGAGAGAATTCCACATAGCTATTTGGGCGGTGTATAAGCTAACGGATTGCTTTCTCCATCGATCTTGCCAAGGCCGTAACACCTATCGGCTCAAAATCCTTTTAACTGTTGACTTGGTAGTTTTTTACAATGAAGGAAACATTAACAATGTTGTTAAAAGTTTATTTTGTGATTAATTTGTGATTGGAATGAAAAAAGAGATATTGAGTTCAAGTGAACTAGCAACGGTACCCGCCCTATGGGCGGGGCTTCAATTGGGAGGCCCAAATGAAAAGGCAAAATATCAGAAATTAAAGGCTTTTTATTTTAAACGATTCACATCAACATCCGTTATATCATATCACACGCAAATCATCAAATCACATCTAAACAGTATTTGTAGAATTTCAATAAAAGCCACATCACTGTTCATATCGGTAAATATTTCATATCAGTAAAGAAAATAAACATCGAAACATCATTCGATGTTTATATACGAATGATGTTTAATGATGTTTATATTGGTTTTGGGTCGTCCTTTCCGCATATCTCGTGGGATTGCAAGTTGGAAAGACGGCCGTGATGGTGGGGAGGGGGTTGGAATTCTCTCAAGCAGGCATTCAACCCGTGTCCTGATAAAAGGTCTTTGACCGAGGTCACCGTGTCTGATCGGTGCAGCTGTGCAGCGATCAGTGCAGCCGTTTGTGCGGCACCCGGGAAGACAACATCGTCACAATGAAAACATCGTCACAATGAACGTTATGTGAACGTGAATGTTATGCAGGAGTCCAAACCTGAGAATGCTGGACACCAAAGCTGAAATTGGGAAAACTTTTACTTTTAATGATGTTTATATACGAATGAAGTTTAATGATGTTTATATTGGTTTTGGGTTGTCCTTTCTGCATATCTCGTGGGATTGTGAGTTGGAGAGACGGCCGTGATGGCGGGGAGGGGGTTGGCATTCTCTCAAGCATGGATTCAACCCATGTCCTTACAAGAGATCTTTGCCCGAGGTCACCGAGTCCGATCGGTGCAGCTGTGCAATGATCGGTGCAGCTGTGCAGTGATCGGTGCAGCTGTGCAGCAATCGGTGCAGCTGTGCAGCGATCGGTGCAGCTGTGCAGCGATCAGTGCAGCCGTTCATGCGGCACCCGGGAAAACAACATCGTCATAATGAAAACATCGTCACAATGAACGTTATGCGAACGCGAATGTTATGTGGGAGCCCAAACCTGAGAATTCTGGAGACCAAAGCTGAAATTGGGAAAACTAAATAGCCTATTTTACTCCTGGAGATCCCAGGATTACCCACCCAAAATATCGTTGCGATCGGTTCAGCAGTTTTTACAGTACCTTCGAACGGACAGACAGACAGACAGACAGACAGACGGACATTTGGTGAATTATAGTAAGATGACGACATGTCGTGATGGTTTCTAATTTCTGAACGTGAACTTCGCGGATCGCCATATGCAGATTCGCCACGGACCCACGATCGATGTTTCTACACGTGAACGTACCTGTTTGTTTGCGAATGGATACGTTTTTCATGGGTACGGGAGTGGGTACGGGAGTAAAATGGGCACGGGAGTAAAACAAGGCTGTGTGCTTGCGCCAACCATGTTTGGGGTCTATCTAGCGGCAGCTATCGAGCGTGCCTCGAATGATCTGGAGCCTGGCGTACACGTCCGTTTTCGTGCTGACGGAAACCTCTACAACCTCCGACGTCTAAAAGCCGACACAAAGACCAAGACCATGGTAATACGTGACCTGCTGTTTGCCGATGATACAGCCTTGATTGCCCACACACAAGAGGAAATGCAGCGTATCGTTGACCGTTTTGCTGAGGACATGGAGGCGTTTGGTCTGGTTATCAGTTTGCAAAAGACCGTGGTTTTGTATCAACCAGCGCCGGAAAGCCCGTACGTTGAACCAGCAATTACGATTGGGGGTCACGTATTGTCAGTCACAAAAGAATTCACGTACCTGGGCACGTGCTTATCGAATACCGCAACTATGGACAAGGAAATCGACCAAAGAATCCGCAAAGCGAGTGTTTCGTTTGCCCGACTCCACAGCAGAGTCTGGAAAGAACGTGGGCTCAAAGTGAACACAAAATTGGCCGTGTACAAAGCAGTTGTCATCCCCTCTCTCCTGTACGGAGCCGAATCTTGGAATTGCTATGCACGCCACCTTCACAGACTGAATGGCTTTCACTCCCGATGCCTACGACAAATTCTAGGCATCCATTGGTCCGATCTCGTGCCGGATATAGAAGTATTCGAGCGAGCTGAAATGCAATCCATCGCATGCACCCTGAAAAAGGCCCAGCTCCGTTGGGTTGGCCATGTGTTGAGGATGGATGCAGACAGGATTCCACGTTTTATTTTTATGGGAGAACTGCACGAAGGAGAGAGATCAGTGGGCCGGCCCAAACTGCGTTTCAAGGATACACTGCGTGCACATTTGAAAGAATGGCGTAGCTTGATCCATACACGATGCGACGTCACGGAAAAGGGTCGTATAGATGCCGCCAAAGAAGCCCGCAGAAAGCGTAAGGAACGCGAGCGGCAACCGGTGCCTGCTGACTCTAAATGGATTTGTACAACTTGTGGACGCCGATGCAAATTGGCACTCGGACTGTATAGCCACAAGCGGGTTCACAAGAATTGAACAACGCCGTAACGGCGGGGCGACATGATGATGACGTTTTTCATGGAAGTCCTTCACGAACTTGCTGTCCATGTCTGACGTGCGACTGAAGGTGCTACAGGAATGTGGAATTTATTGGTTTCATGCTTTAGCATTCGCCGTACCTGCATTGCCTGTTTGCTTCTGGCCTCCCACCCGTGCATAGCACGGGTATCTCACTAGTTTACATAATGACCGCAATAGGTTTTCGTCTTGGATCATTGAATGTCAACGGATGTAAAGATGCATTTCGGGTGCATCAAGTATTGTACCTCTGTTTGAAGGAGAAACTTGGAGTGGCGTTTCTACAAGAGACCCACACAACTCAGGTTGATGCTTTCAGATGGAGAAGTCAATGGCAAGGATCGGCGTATTTTAGTCACTTAACAGATACATCCTGTGGGGTGGCTATCCTCTTTTCATCATCCTTCAAGGCCGATACACTCGCTTGGACTCTGGTGGGATGTGGGGAGGGTACGGCTGAAATTGTTGTGCCAGGAGTACTCATATGGAATAAGCAAAACACTTGGGATGGAGATAAGGAGGCTAGAATAGGAGCTGTTGCATCTCGAGGGACGTCTAACAACACTTACCCCTGCTGAATTGCATAGGTTTGAAGAACAAAAGAACACCCTGAAAGCGTGTAGCAGTATGATGGTGCGGGGAGCGTATGTGCGCTCACGGTTGCATCTACTATTCGAAGATGAATACTCCCTGAGCTATATTAAAGCTTTTGGAAAGGTGCAAGGGTCGATATAAAACTATATGCAGTGTTCTGGCTGAAGATGGTTCTGTTCTCCATCATTGCAGAAGTGTTCATGAATGAATTTGAGCCTTTTATGCACAGTTGTACTTGGGGAAAAGTGTGGACGCTAATGCTTGTAGCACTTTGTGGAATAGCCTCCCAGTGGCTGCTGAAACTGAGAGATTGGAGTGGACTCTTAAGGATCCTATCTTTACATGGGAGAACCTTTTTTCTGAAACAATTTGTCCTTCCGAAGCTGTTGTTCAAGCTTTCTTGCATAAGCATTCCAGATGGGTTTCTGGCTAAGATTCAAGGAAGTTGGTGGACTGCTTTTGGAATGGGAAGCATTGGGTATCTCTCGTAGTCTTGAGCATGCCTTTGCTGAAGGTGGCCGGGGTTTTCATTGCCTTCAGACCAATAAGACCATTAAGCAATACCTTTATGCGAACCCAATACCACAATGGTGCACGCTGGCAGCGTACTTCTACAAGCCCCAATGCCAGCCTCAATGCCAGCCTCACTTAGTACAAGGAGAAAGCTCTTGTCTCAAAGTATATCTACAATGGGAGATCTCTTAAAGGATTGGAATAATGGCATTCTCTCACTTGAGGAAACCGCAGCAAAGATAGACCTGTAAACAATAAGACTTCCTTTTAGGATACTCCAAGAATTAAAAAAAATTAATTGCCTCCTGATTGCCTGGCTTACTTGGAGAACCCTTGCGAAGGTGAGGAAACTATGCTGGATTGCCCAACGACTTCTATGGCTTTTATAATGAAATCACACAGATGCGATCTCTTCCAAGTGCCACCTCCGCATAATATGAGCAAGGTCCCTGACATGGCTGGGGTGTCCTGTGACACGTCAAGGAAGGACATATATGCGCAAGTAATCCACTCACTCCACTTTATTGCATTAGCAAATCACCTGGACACTCCATGGCGTGAGGTTCTTCTGCCTCCCTTGCCTGCCCATCCAAGTTGGGAATCTCTTTATCTCTACCCAACACCAAGGGTGGTTGGGGACCTAAGTTGGAGGCTGTTTCATGGGGCACTAAGTTCTGGAGTTCTACTGCAATGCTTCACAAACGCTCCTCGTGGATGTTGCTTCTGTGGGCAAGCAGAAACCATTTTTCAAATATACCTGCAATTTCCGCATCTTCAACTGTTTCATTGCTGGTGAAAAACCTGCTCTTGCGTTTTTGGCTTCATTTTTCCCCCAACACTTTCTTTTTGGTCACCCGGTGAAGAAAGAGAGTCGATCACAGGATCTCTTGGTTAACTTTATTTTGACATCTGCAAAACTTGCAATATATAAAACTAGAAAGTGCAAGATTGAAATCAATGTCGCGCAGTGTAGTTTTGCATGCGTGGGAACTTTGTTACGTTCACGAATCACTTTGGTGTTTAAGTTGGCACAATATTCCCGAATTATTGGTAATTTTAAAGAAGTCTGGACAGTAAATAATGCACTTTGTAGTATTTATCCACAAGGTACTTTACTATTATTTATTCAAATGGGTCATTTTGGTTTTTTTGGTGTTCTTTTACCTCTACTTCTGTCCTGGCAGTGCTTTCTACTTAAAATGCTCTACCTTGTCCACTGCAGTTCAAACCATGGACTTGCAGGGATGAGGAAGATGAGCGACATTAACTAGGAAACTTATGTTTACCTGAAATTTCCTGAGCCCTGAGCTCAAATCTCTAAAGCCTTTCCAACAAAAGCACACTTACTATTACTACTACTAGTAGTACTACCACTAACGGCCCCAAATAGTCCAAGCCTTGTGGTGTCTGCCGGGTCGACGTTTACGGCCCAAGTCTCCGAACCGCCTGGCCAGGCCTGACCGTTCAGCCGGGGCGATTTTGGCAGGGATTTAATCTGTTCAGGATACCGGCGATAACTCGCCTACTCTTCATGAAAGACACTGTGGGATCTATAACGTCCACCAACTAATGCTAGCAGATGGGACACCCGGCTTGATGTCCATCCGAGTGACGGTGCACTTTATGATGAACACCTTGGCTGTGAAGCACAAACCAGATAACTTATAGTGGGGTTTGAAATTGCACCCACACGAAACAGCTCAAAGGTAAATGCACCACATCTGCACGTTCCTGTCAGACAAATGCTAATTAGATTAAATAAAAAATAAAAAGCAGTAGTTTATTGGACCTAGTTGTCAATGTGGCAAAAAGAAACCTTGTAGATTCGAAAAATAAAATACTAATTATAACTAGAGCGAAGTCGATGGTGCGCCAGCGCAAATCTCCACACTTCCCACCTAAAGCAAAGTTGTTGAAAGAAGGCATAAAGTTTTATTAGACATGACCCAATATCAAATTGAGTTTAAAAAAAATTTTCCCCGTTTTGACCCCTGTGATGCCCATCTTTTGCAGCATGAACCAGGGGTCAAATCCAAAACATCGCTACATATTGCATGCATCCCCTAAAGTTGATTTCATATATAAAGCTTCTTTTTTAGATGTTTAAAAACGTGCCCATAATTGCATTTTTTGGTATTTCACCTTTTCACCTCGCCACAAGGGGCGGGGCTAAAATGATACTGATCTTGCACCTTTGTGGCATGTGGTGATGATAATTCATAATTACCAACTTTGGTGAATTTCTGCCCAACCGTTTGGGGAATAGCAGCATGGCAGACGCATTTTCTAAAAAAAATGTTACCAATAACCAATTCTTCTGTATTTTACAACAATCTTCGTTTTTACAAGTGAACAATCGTCATGTGTTCTTTTTCTACAGACTTAGTGGTTAACCCTCGTACTGATAGATGAGTCTGTGCAGTTACTAACAACATGAATAACATCAAAAGTTCTGGAGAGCATTTATCTGACCTGCCTTTCTGACACTTAGCGGAATCCATTGACGCAATCCAGATGTACAAGCAGACAACGCGACCTACAAACAACACTTTGCTCCTTATATTTCAATATAGCAGTAACTTACGGGTCACTTTCGCAGCAGTCAATCTCCACAGTCTGCAAGGATCAAACGTACACATAACACACAGCTTCTAAGGGTTATTAAAAAAAAAAAAAAAAATGAAATATTACATTATTACAATTTTCATTACTGAAACCCAAACATGGTAAATAAATATGCGCTCTGTATTCAAAGCCTGCAGGTACAGTTTCAACTTATTAAAACATTCCATCGGTTTATCCACGCCAAAAGCATTCTTGCCAATTATCCTGTGGAATTCCAGCACGAATTAAGTAAATGAATCAGGAGTACGAGGTTTCTGGCCCCTGACAGAGAGTGCGGCCAAGCACGAGTAGCCAACGCCAGATAGCGCACATCGTTCCACTCCAGAGTCTGCTGGGTGATTAGTTGGTAATAAATTCAGATTCCCAACCCTCTTAAAATACCTACTCGTTGGGATAGCAAAGATATATAGTCGTTGGGATATATGATTATATAAAAATATATACATATAAATATATTAAAAATAAAAATTATATATAAATATATTATAAATATATAATGACATAAATACATACATAAATATATGATAGATATATAATTATATAAAAATATATACATATAAATATATTATAAATAAAAATTATATATAAATATATTATAGATATATAATGATTAATGACATATAAATATATACATAAATATATGATAGATATATAATTATATATAAATATATTATAGATATATAATTATATATAAATATATAAATATATTATAGATATATAATTGTATATAAATATATATATATATATTATAGATACTGTATATAATTATATATAAATATATTATAGATATATAATTATATATAAATATATACATATAAATATATTAAAAATAAAAATTATATATAAATATATTATAGATATATAATGACATATAAATAATTATATACATAAATATATGATAGATATATAATTATATATAAATATATATATATATATTATAGATATATATATATACATAAATATATGATAGATATATAATTATATATATATATATATATATATATATATATATATATATAAATATATTATAGACATATAATTGTATATATATATATATATATATATATATATATATATATATATATATCTATAATTCCAGTAATCTCTGTGTGTATGTATGTATGTATGTATGTATGTATGTATGTATGTCTGTGACCGCTGTTTCTCGACAACCACGGGTCCGATATACTTGAAACTTGCCAGGTATATTGCTGGGGACCCGAGGATGTGCCTTTTCAAGGTTTCATATTAATCGGACAAGTAGTTACCGAGCTATGTCCAAAAAACGATTCAACCAATCAGAGAGCAGCGAGCTATCACGTGTGCCGAACGTGCCGAACAGACTCTGCCTCGGACGGCACATTTGAGAGCGTATTCATTTATTTCACGTTGGCAAACTATGTTGGCGTTAAACTATGTTTTAAAACTAATTAAAACTAATTTGCGATTCATCGTAACTGCGATTTGCGACCTTCCGGACAGTGAAGACTTCACTTCCGGCAGCCAATCACAGAACGCGTTGTTGCGAGCCGAGCCGAGCGCGTGCGCCATTACGGTTCGTAATTCGATTTCTTCCGGAGAAAATAATAATTTCTCGATTTCTTATGCGCATTATTTCTCCCAGAGCGAAGGGCGGAAGCGAAGAGCGTTGTTTTTTTTGTTTACGGGCGTACGGGCGGGGTAGAGCGTACGGGTAGCGTTTTTTTTTTTTTTTGGCAAGGAACGGGCACCCACGTACGGGCATGCCCTAGTATCTATAATGCCAGTAATCTCTGTGTGTCTGTCTGTGACCGCTGTTTCTCGACAACCACGGGTCCGATATACTTGAAACTTGCCAGGTATATTGCTGGGGACCCAAGGATGTGCCTTTTCAAGGTTTCATATTAATCGGACAAGTAGTTAGCGAGCTATGTCCAAAAAACGATTCAACCAATCAGAGAGCAGCGAGCTATCACGTGTGCCGAACGTGCCGAACAGACTCTGCCTCGGACGGCACATTTGAGAGCGTATTCATTTATTTCACGTTGGCAAACTATGTTGCCGCTATGTTGGCGTTAAACTATGTTTTAAAACTAATTAAAACTAATTTGCGATTCTTTCGCTTTCCTGCGTGTTTGTGCACGCTATGGTGATTTCTTTACCAAACTCCGCAAGCCGTTCGCTTTGGACCAAACCATTTCATGTAAATAGAGGGGGGGGATTGTCACCGTACTCGCAAGCCGTTCGCTTTGGACCAAACCATTTCATGTAAATAGAGGGGGGGGGGGATTGTCACCGTACTCGCAAGCCGTTCGCTTTGGACCAAACCATTTCATGTAAATAGAGGGGGGGGGGGATTGTCACCGTACTCGCAAGCCGTTCGCTTTGGCTTTGCGAATGGACCAAACCATTTCATGTAAATAGAGGGGGGGGATATAATTTTAGATATCTATCTATAATTCCAGTAATCTCTGTATGTCTGTATGTCTGTGACCGCTGTTTCTCGACAACCACGGGTCCGATATACTTGAAACTTGCCAGGTATATTGCTGGGGACCAGAGGATGTGCCTTTTCAAGGTTTCATATTAATCGGACAAGTAGTTACCGAGCTATGTCCAAAAAACGATTCAACCAATCAGAGAGCAGCGAGTTATCACGTGTGCCGAACGTGGCGAACAGACTCTGCCTCGGACGGCACATTTGAGAGCGTATTCATTTATTTCACGTTGGCAAACTATGTTGCCGCTATGTTGGCGTTAAACTATGTTTTAAAACTAATTAAAACTAATTTGCGATTCTTTCGCTTTCCTGCGCATTTGTGCACGCTATGGCGATTTCTTTACCAAACTCCGCAAGCCGTTCGCTTTGGACCAAACCATTTCATGTAAATAGAGGGGGGGGGGATTGTCACCGTACTCGCAAGCCGTTCGCTTTGGACCAAACCATTTCATGTAAATAGAGGGGGGGGATTGTCACCGTACTCGCAAGCCGTTCGCTTTGGCTTTGCGAATGGACCAAACCATTTCATGTAAATAGAGGGGGGGGGATATAATTTTAGATATATATATAGTACGGGCATGCCCTAGTATATATAGTACGGGCATGCCCTAGTATATATAAATATATTATAGACATATAATTGTATATAAATATATTTATATATACATATATATAAAAATAAATATATTATAGACATATAATTGTATATAAATATATATATATATATATGTATATATATATATATATATATATATATATATATATATACACAGTCACGTGAAAAAGTAAGTACACCCCATGTAAAGTTTTCACTTTTTCAACATATTTCAACATGCAGCTATTTGATCTTCATTTCAACAATATTGATAGATAAAGGTGATATAATATAACAAAAATCATGAAACATTTACATTTTGTAGTCCATTGTATAATTTAAATAAACATAAATGCAAATTTCGCATGTGGAAAAAGTAAGTACACCCCTACATTTATCACTACTTCAAATACCTAAAATTAGAATCAGGTGCACCAGCTCATGTGCAAGTGATTAGAACATCGTTAGAGAGAATCTTGGAGGAAACTGTCTTCTTTAAACCTCAGACATTTAGTTTGGTTTGCTCTTTGTTGTTGAAGTGTGCAGCGTCACCATGCCGAGATCAAAAGAGCTCTCTGCGGCCTTCAGAAAGAAAGTTATAGATGCCTACGAGTCTGGGAAGGGATTTAAAAAGATCTCCAAACAATTTGATATCAATCATTCGACTGTCCAGAAGATCATCTACAACTGGAGAAGATTCCAAACAACTGCCAACTTGTTCAGGCCAGGCCACCCCAGCAAGTTCAGCCCGAGAGCAGACAGCAAGATGCTGAAAGAAGTCTCTAAGAACCCCAGAATGTCATCACGGGACCTACAGGTAGCTCTTGCCACTGTTGATGTCAAAGTGCACGAGTCTACCATTAGAAAGAGGCTGCACAAATTTGATCCACATGGGAGGTGTGCCAGGTGGAAACCTTTGCTGTCCAGAAAGAACATCAGGGCAAGATTAAAGATTGCCAATGAACACCTAGGCAAAGCCCAGCACTTCTGGAACAATGTTCTCTGGACAGATGAGTCAAAGGTAGAGCTATTTGGCCACAGTACCAGAAGACATGTTTGGCAAAAACCAAAGACAGCATTTGACCACAACAACCTGATACCAACTGAAAAGCATGGTGGTGGAAATATTATGGTTTGGGGCAGCTTTTCTTCATTAGGGCCTGGGCAGCTCACCATCATAGAATCCACTATGAATTCCTCATTGCACCAGAGGGAGCTTGCGGATAATGTGATGCCATCTGACGGAATGTTGAAGCTCAACTGAAGGTGGACCTTACAACATGACAATTACCCTAAACATACCAGTAAATCCACCAAGGAATGGCTGAAAATAAAGAAATGGAGGGTTCTGGAATGGCCAAGTCAAAGCCCGGATCTAAATCCCATCGAGATGTTGTGGGGGGATTTGAAACGAGCTGTGCATGCAAGAAACCCCTCAAACATCGCACAGCTGAAAGAATTCTGCATGGAGGAGTGGGCAAAAATTTCTCCCAGTCGATGTCAGAGACTGGTAGACAGTTATAAGAAACGCCTACTTGAGGTTGTTTCTGCCACAGGGGGGAATACCACCTATTAGAGCCAAGGGTGTACTTACTTTTTCCACATGCGAAATTTGCATTTATGTTTATTTAAATTATACAATGGATTACAAAATGTAAATGTTTCATGATATTTGTTATATTATATCACCTTTATCTATAAATATTGTTGAAATGAAGATCAAATAGCTGTATGTTGAAATATGTTGAAAAAGTCAAAATTTTACACGGGGCGTACTGACTTTTTCACGTGACTGTATATATATATATATATATATATATATATATATATATATATATATATATATATATATATTATAGATACTGTATATAATTATAAATAAATATATAATAGAAATATAATTATACATAAAAATATATTATAGATATATAATTGTATGGAAATATATATATAAATATATTACAGATACTGTATATAATTATATATAAATATATTATAGATATATAATTATATATAAATATATATATAAATATATTATAGATATATAATTGTAAATATATATATATATATATATATATATTATAGATACTGTATATAATTATATATAAATATATAATAGATTTATAGTTATATAAAAAATCTATCAATGTATTATAAATAAAAATTATATATAAATATATTATAGATATGTAATTATACGTTGGGATATTATATATAATAGCAATACCTAGTCGTTGGGATAGCCAGAGCTGGTACTCATTTCCCGAACCTCGAAAGCATGACAGCCTGAGTCAACCCACCTGGTGTTATTTTCATGGCACAACAGGGGTTTGACCTCAGGACCTTAAGATCTCATGCCAGTCACGCAAACCGTTACGTCACCACAAGGCTTTATAATCAAATAAAGTTACATGCCTACGACAACCAAACCGTTTAATTTAAACCAATGCAGATTTTTTCCTCCCCTCTTGCATTCCTTCCCTTTTACTTCTAACTCATCCAAACCTCTTTTCCCTTCTCATTTTGGATGTGGTGGAGGAATATAGTTTGCTTGGTTGGGGTGCTCCTCCATGAGCCTTAGATGACTGTAATTAAGTAATTAAACAATTAATTTAAAAAATAACAACAATACAATCAGAGGCTGTATGGGGTTCAATGACAATCCTTAAAAGACCCATTGGAACAAGATATGAGAACAGAACGTGGTCTACCGCTAAAACGTCAAATCAATACAACTTAGTCAAGCTGTTTTTTTAATGACTTTCAGACCTACACACAGACAGAGAATTTCCTTGTGGGGGTATTTTTTATGCCCGTGACCTGACCCTGGGTACCCCTAGCACAGTTGCAAAATCTGGTGGAGATGTATGGCCTGCCATTTTCTTTTACATACTTTCCTTGTGGAGAGGGGGATTTTTTTTGGGGGGGAGGGGGGTGTTTGTGACCTGAACCTGGGTACCACCAGTATGCTGCAGAAGTTGGTGGAGATTTGATCAGTAATATAGATAATTTCCTATTGGGGTGTGGAATTTTGGGAGGGTTTTTTGTGCCCTTGTCCTGTGCCTGGCTACCACAAGCATGTTTGCAAAGTTTGGTGGTGATTGGCACAGGCGTTTCAAACTCCGCCACCAAAGGTGGACGGAGATTATGTTTCCACCGCTGTCTGTTTGTCTGTCTGTTTGTCTGTCTGTGAACAGGATATGTCAAAAAGTAGTGGACGGATTCGGACGAAATTTGGAGGACAGGTTTGGGGGTGTGACAAGGACGAATGGATTAGATATTTTGTGAAGATCCGAATCCGGATCCAAATACTCGTACTATAATTTTTAAGTGATTCTTCACCATTGAGAGATATGGCCAAAAACAATTTATAGCACAATATCTGAAAATGTTGTGGACCGATTTGGATTAAACTTGATGGACAGTTTGGATGTATGACAAGGAGGAATTTATCAATTTTGGTGGAATTCTGAATCCGGATCCAGATACAAGAATGGGTCAAAAACGATATATACCATGATATTTCAAAAGGTTGTGGATGAGTGATCACAAAACTAGGTGGATGAGTTGGTTAGGTGACAAGAACAAGCCGATTAGATTTTGGTTCAGGTCCGAATCCAGATCTGGCCTATCAGTGGATCCAAAACGTAAACTGTTCAGCCTGGCGGAGGTATATTCCCGACAGAGTGCTGTTCGAGTTTTCTATGATTTTCACATCTACACACATATATACAGATAATTTCATTGCGTGGGTGTGGGGATTATATCCTGATGTGTGGGTGACCTGACCCAGAGTATTCACAGCACACAGCACATATGCAAAATCTGGTAGAGCTTGGGTTAGCATTAAAAAAAATATATGTCATGCAGACCAACACGAACATACAGAGAAAAATTGCAGGAAATGGGAGGGGGTTTTAAAAAATCCCAAACATTCCCCAAAAATCCTTTTATCCTAACATAAAGAACTATATATATATATATATATATAATGTATGTTGTAAATAGTTAGCCTCTTGCAAAAATATCTAAGTGAAATATATTTGAAAAAACACCACTCATGCCAACTATTCAGACTAGTCTTTAAATCTGGCATCACTGAACCTTGACCTTGATAATCAACCAAAGATGTCTGTGAATCCGAAATTTTGAATGTTTATTCCAAACTCACCGAAATTCCAGAAACTATTCCTGCTTTCTTCAGCTACAGATCCAAAAGCGGGATTACATCGGCCATAACCTCCTCCAAGGGAGGTGATATTACTCCACATGATTAAACCTGACTAATGTGGCAAATAGCCTCAAAAAATAATTGGGACCATGACACAGAAGGCAACAGAACAGAAGGTGTGCAGAGAGGGATTTCATAATTCCATTCCGGAGTATTAAACGCAGGCCTCCTTAGGTCATTGCGGCTGCTCTTGCCAAGTCAGATGCCTTGAACTTGGGTTTCTTTATCCCAAAAGACTCTTAGAGAGTTGAGCCAAACTCATTATGAGGTCTCGGTGTTTTTCCTTTCAGTCATTTGCTCCAAGACTTTCACCACCAAATTCTGCCAGGATTTCTTTCCGTCTCTGACAATTTATTGTTCGCTTCTCTTTATTCCTCACAAACTCACCTGAAAGATATATAATAATGAAATACAGTTCACAGAACCCCATTATTTGCTCTGGATGTGATGTGCACGAAGGAAGGAAAAACTTCTTTTTAACTCTGTGAAGGAATATAGCATCTGGAAGGAGGAGAAAAAAAAAGAGATGGTGCTGGGAAAGAGGAGGGGAGAGAAAAGGTGGGAGAAAGAGGAGATATCTCCACAAGTAACTATACTTTGGAACGCTACTTAAGAGGGCAGTGTGCAATGGTTACAGAGGTTTGCAAAAATAAATAAATTTTACACCAAGGAAGAGTGGAGGCTGCAACATGAGGAAAAACTACCAGAATCTATAAGGGCTAGACCTCCAAGAAGGTCACTTCCGGTTGTTCACACAAGGTTGTGTATAGGCTCCTACGCCAGATCAAGACAAGTGTTTTTGTGTGTTGGTTTATATTTGCGTATTTTGTTGTCGTGATTTGTGTCAGGGGTTGTGAGTTTTATTTCTATAAAGGTTGCAATTGTATTCGTAGCAGTTTAGTGGGTATTTGTATTTATTTAATGGAAGAGGAAGGGTGAGGCCTATCAATTAAGTCAGTTGGGATCTTGGAGATATAGTGGGGAAAAAGGGTGTTAATAGAGAGAGAGCGAAGGAGAAAGGAAGAGGAGTACATAATGTGTGATAGATGCTTAATGTGAGCCACATCATAGATAGAGGAAGCAGAGGGTAGTCACTGTTGTCGGAAGTGTGAGGAAATAGCTCACTTGAGGATAGTTATTACTAGGTTGAAGGAGCGGATAGATAATTTGCACCAAGTAGCAGAATGTGAGAAATTTGTAAAGAAAAGTTGGTTACGGTTGTGGATTGAGGTTGCTGATGAGATTGGCAATGGTGTGGTTGTAGAGAGTGTAGCCAGTGGTGAGGGTGTAGTGAGTACAGACATTCGTGAGGGCACAGCGAGTGTAGGCAGTGGTGAGAGTGGAGCAAGTGCAGGCATTGGTGAGGGTGCAGGCAGCAGTGAGGGTGCTGTGAGTGCAGGCAATGGAGAAGGTGTAGGTAGTGGAGAGGGTGTAGGCAGTGGCGAGGGTGCAGTGAGTACAGGCATTGGTGAGCGTGCACACAGTGGTGAGAGTGGAGTAAGTGCAGGCATTGGTGAGGGTGCAGGCAGTAGTGAGGGTGCTGTGAGTGCAGGCAATGGAGAAGGTGTCGGTAGTGGAGAGGGTGTAGGCAGTGGCGAGGGTGCAGGGAGTACAGGCATTGGTGAGCGTGCACACAGTGGTGAGAGTGCAGCAAGTGGAGACAGTTTTTTTGTACACTAAGGCGAGGCTAGTATACAGTGGTGCCCAAAAATATTGGCACCCTTGCACTTTTTATCAAATAACTCACAATTATCTCCAAAAATAAGTTGAAATTGATAAAAGTATTTGGTCTCCACAATTCTTAATTTCACCGTTAATATAACAGAACCTTTGTTTTTGATTCAGAATGTAATATATCCTTTTAAATCAGAAAATAAAAAGAAATGGCATTGACAAAATTATTGACACCCGAGACTTAATATTTGGTAGCACAGCCTTTGGACAAAATAACTGCAGTCAAGCGCTTCCTATAGCCATGAATGAGCTTCCTACGCCTCTCTACTGGCAGTTTGTCCCACTCTTCTTGTGCAAACTGCTCCACTTCTCGGAGATTTGAAGGGTGCCTTCTCCCAAACGGTGCATTATTTGAAAAAAGTGCAAGGGTGCCAATATTTTTGGCCACCACTGTAAGAGCTAACACGAAGAAACATATAATAAAGGGAGCGGGACACAAGAGGTGTAGAGAGAGGGAAGCACACCAATAGTAGGGAACATGGAGATCAGGAGATCTGTGGAAGAGAGGGCTGGGGTGGGGTACACGGGATAAAGAAGATGGACACTACGGGGACTTTCAGGAAAGAAAACAGGGAGTTTGTGGGAGTTTTTTGGGGATGGATTAACGGGGGTAGAAAATATCATGGTTTTGGATGGGGGAGGATTTGAGATATTGGTGAACAGCTGTTTTAAAGACCTGGAGGGAAGAGTGGGAATGAAGAGAGTGCAGGAGTTTGTTCCAGAGGTGTGCAAAAAGAGGAATGAAAGAGTCTTGATTTTGGATGTTTCACCAGAAGAGGGTTGCTGGCAGACATTTTCCTTTTGCGTCATGCAGAAATATTTGGGGGCAAAGCACAGACAGAGCAGGGGGTGCAAGGCCGGAGAGGAGGCGGTAGAAGATAGAAAGACCACCAACCTGCCTGCGGTGAGAGAGTGAAAGGCCCTCATAATTATCTTCATCGATCATATAACAATGATTAAACCAAGATACCAATGATTCTAAGAGCATTGGTTACTACAGCGTGAAGCCGAGTTAGGTGTTCAGGCAGGACAACCAGCCCAGAGGGGAGAGCAGTACTCCATCAAGCTGCGGATGAAAGATTTGTAAGTGGTGAGAAGCTCAGTTGTGCCAAGCAAGGACTTCGCACGATGGAGGATGCCCAGTCGGCGACTGGCTTTGGAGGCCAGTTTGTAAATGTTGCTTTCCCAGGAAAGATCATGGCAGATAGTGAGACCCAAAAGTTTGAGTGACAGAACTTCTTTGACAGGCTTGTTGAGAAAGTAGATGGGAGGGTTGTCCAGACAGTCTTTTCGGAGAGACATAGTGAGAGTGTGAGATTTGTCAGGATTGAAAGACATGTTACACTTGTTTGACCAGTTTGTGATTTTATCCAGGTCTGCAGTGAGTGAACAGGCTGCTGCCTGCAATCTGAGGAATGATAAATGGAACGGCAGAGAGTGGAGTCATCAGCAAACAGATAAAGAGGATTTTCCAGAGAGTCGGAGAGATCATTTATGAAGATTAGAAAAAGCACAGGCTCAGAACACTGCCTTGAGGAACTCCAGCCAGGACAGGAAGAGGAGATGAGAGAATTCCATTGAGAGCCACATGTGGACAATGACAGGAGAGGAAGTCTGTGAGCCATGAGTAGGGATTTCCATGGATACCATAAGAGGAGAATTTGGTGAGCAGAGCAGGGTGCCAGACTGTATGGAAGGCATGAAATACGTCAAGGGAGACAGTTCTGATTTCCTGTCTTGCATTGAGGGGACCTCCATCAGTGGAGATGGTGTAGGCAGTCTCGAGGGAGCAGTGAGTGCAGGCAGTGGTTTGGGTGCAGCAAGTGCAGGCAGTGGTGAAGGAGCAGTGAGTGTAGGCAGTGGTGAAGGTGCAGTGAGTGTAGGCAGCGGTGAGGGTGCAGTGAGTGTAGGCAGTGTTTTTTATTTTTGGGAAATCCACCCTACGCAAGGCTGAGAGCCACTAAATGAGTAGAGCTACAAAATAAAAGAAAAAGGAATAACGATCGAAGATGAAGTAGGTCGAAATTTATGTTCTTCTTGAAAGAAAATGGATTATAAGATTTGGGGTAGTATGTGACCAGCAAAGAATTCCAAATTGATGCAGCATGGAGAAAAAAGCTACTAGCATAGCTCTTCGTTCTACACCTAGGTATTGCCTGAGTGTCTAGATATTAAGCGGTGGCAAAACAAGTCTCCCCACCAAAGACCCTGACAGAAGGTACCGGATTAGAAAGAGCAGTAGAGCAATTACCATGAAAATCTAATATATAAAAGGAGCTCAGTCGCGATGTGCCTGTGTCCATGCTTCCGTGTCCGTGCTTCTGTGTGTTTATCGGACAATCGACAATTGTCCTAATCAAGCAATAACGGTACCCCCTGCACAATCGGCAGCATTATCAATCCGATGCTTTGCAATTTGCGAACAGTATGATATGGTTGAGTAAGCTGACGATATACGAGACGGTTGAGTAAGCTGACGATATCTTACTATAATTCACCAAATGTCCGTCCGTCTGTCTGTCTGCCCGTCCGTCTGTCTGTCCGTTCGAAGGTACCACAAAAACGGCTGAACCGATCGCAACGATATTTTGGGTGGGTAATCCTGGGATCTGCTGGAGTAAAATAGGCTATATTGTTTTTCCAATTTCAGCTTTGGCCTCCAGCGTTTTCAGGTTTGGACTCCCACATAACGTTATTTTCCTGGGTGCCGCATAAACGGCTGCACCGATCGCTGCATGGCTGCACCGATCGGACTCGGTGACCTGGGACAAAGACCTTTTATAAGGACATGTGTTGAATCCCTGCTTGAGAGAATGCCAACCCCCTCCCCGCCATCACGGTCGTCTCTCCAACTCACAATCCCACGAGATATGCGGAAAGGACGACCCAAAACCAATTATCTTCTTTTTGATTCGTATGTAAACATCATTAAAAGTAAATAATGACCTTGGCCAAAGTTCAAACGATGTGGGTTTAATCTCTACATGAGAGAATTCCACATAGCTATTTGGGCGGTGTATAAGCCAACAGATCGCTCTCTCCATCGATCTTGCTGAGGCCGTAACACCTATCGGCTCAAAATCCTTTTAACTGTTGACTTGGTAGTTTTTACAATGAAGGAAGCATTAACAATGTTGTTAAAAGTTTATTTTGTGATTAATTTGTGATTGGAGATATGTTGTTTGGAATGAAAAAAGAGATATCGAGTTCATGTGAATGACGACATGCTGTGATGGTTTCTACTTTCTGAACGTGAACTTCGTGGATCGCCGCGAATCATTTCTATGCAGATTCGCCACGGACCCACGATCGATGTTTCGATACGTGAGCGTACCCGTTTGTTTGTGAATGGGTACGATTTTCATGGAAGTCCTCACGAACTTGCTGTCCATGTCTGATGTGCGACTGAAGGTGCTGCAGGAATGTGGAATTTATTGGTTTCATGCTTTAGCATTCGCCGTATCTGCATTGCCTGTTTGCTTCTGGCCTCCCACCCGTGCTTAGCACGGGTATCTCACTAGACTAGTTATAATAATGGGGAGTCTCATTAAATCCCATTTCTCATATTGATTAGATTCAGGAAATGCTTGCTATACTAAATACTTTTTTTTCCCAACATTTCATTCTCATGACGTCCTATAAAACAGTATTTCTGATTATACACCACCTTTTAAAGTATACGTGAATCTATCTCTATCAATACCATTGCTATTCCTGTCAGCAAAGCAACGAGTCTTACTTCTCGTATCTATAAAACAAATTTAGAGTAGCAACAGACCTACGATGTGAAAGTGCATGTGGAGACGAGCCGAGTTCTACTCCAACCAAATAGACTACACATTTCTGGAGCCTGTCTAATAAAGACAGAGGACAGGTTGGTGCTCTCGGCCAAATGTGGCAACAGTACTCCGTAAGGGGGTGTATAGTTGTCTTATACAAATAGAGCATGGCATCCGGAAGTAAATATTTCTGGCCTCGATAGAGACAACTAACTCGCATAGAAGCACTCTTTGCAATACTTGATATATACCTCTCCCCAGTGAGATTAGGGGAGATGTCAAGACCAAGTAGGCACAGGTCTGATGCTTCCAGCAAGATCAAAGGACCCATGTGCACAGGAGGAAAATACCTCTCTCAGGAATGAGACAGAGAGAGCAATTTAGTCTTCTTGGCATTGACAGTTACCAGCCAATTGCCACCCCACTTCAACACGATCTCCAAGTCATTGTTTAGTGAGGTACAAAGCTCACTACGAAAAGTGTTACTTGAATTAGGGGATACACAGTAGAGTATGGAATCTTCGGCATACATGGCAAGCTGGAATTAAACGTTATCAGACAAGTCATTGATATTTAAACCAGAAAGAGAGTAGGACCAAGAACAGAAGCCCAAGAAACACCAGAACTTACACATAAAATAGGGTATGATTTCCCATCAAAGACCACCTTTAACTTTCGGTTAGAAAGGAAAGCAGAAATTATGGACACCATTCTACCCGACACACCATACGACTGGAGTTGCAGAGTAGTTCCAATTATGCCATATCTTATCAATGGCCTTTGAAATATCCAAAGCTCCTAAATGGGTCTCAACCCTAAAATCTAAGGCCCTGTTAAAATGACCAGAACTTCGGGAGAGTTAGTCGCCCGTCGACCTGGAATGGCGAACCTGACAGTCAGCAAGAAGTTAATTGTCCTCAAGGTGACTAAGAAGCGTATGATTGATGAACTATTCAATGATCTCATAAATCACAGGAAGAAGAATAAATGGGAATGGGAATAATGGTTCACTGGTAATTAGTATCCAGTGAACGTTCACCGACTCCCTTAAAAGTAGGGACAACCGAAACCACTTTCCATGATGAGGGAAACACTGAATCGGCCAGCACATGTTATATAGCTTGGCAAGAATTGGTGCAAGTTCAGGTCAACACCTTAGCAATACAACTACAGGAATCCCATCAGGACCAGTAGATTTTGAGGCATCCAAAGAATGAATAATTCTGGCAACATTCTTACAAGTGATAATGGGGATAGAACTAACTTATCTGTGCGACATGGAAAAACAGGAAGGGAATACCTGTCACCATTAATTGAGGAAGTAGGGACAAATTGCTCTGGAAAAAGATTGAGTGGTGAGGGTACAGCAATAGAATTAGATTAGGAATGAGGTCTGGGAGAGAGTTTTTGTGGGTGATGAGAATATTAAATATGTAGATTCTTGATTCTGCAGGAAGGATCATATAATATACATATAGTTCCATGCAGTTTTGAAGGAACAGGAGTTAGGGACATTGAAGGAAGGTTAAATGACATCCTATATCGGGTCACGGCAGGAAGACGTTGGTTGTGGTACACGTAGGAGCATATGATGTAGGGAAAGTTTACTCATAGGTTTAGAAAAATAGGTATAGGGTATTGGGTAAGTGGCTGAAAGCAAAGGATTGTCAGGTAATTATCCTAAGATTAGGAAATTTAATGGAAATTATGAGCAGAGCAATAGATGGCTGTAAGAATGGCGTAGAGAGGAAGGTTTTTCATTTAAGAAGCGGTGGGAATAATTTTGGGGACAAAGGGAGTGTGTCAAGAATGTTGGACATATGGAAAAAATAGAAAGAGGGCAGCCAGGTTTGCAGTGGGAATTGAGGAAGGAATTCAGGCTTGTTTTAGGTGAACAGAGGGCGAGGAAGCTATGAAGGAAGGAAGCGATGATATAATTATGATTATTAAGGCCAGGGAAGAAAAAGTTTCACATATTAAACACCATTTCCAGGAGTTTATATATGAAGATGGAAGAGTTTGGGGTCAAAGTAGACAGCAAGGAGAACAATATAGTTGCAGTAAGTGAGACATGGCTTCATGAGGACAGTAACTGGAGGACAGGAATAGAAGACGACAAGGTGTATCGGTGTGATAGGAAAGAGAAAATAGGAGGAGGTGAAGCAATGTGTGTAAAATACAGCATCACATCCAGAGAAAGGGATGAACATTCAGGAGAGTGTTAATGGAGAGGATTCTGTATGGGTAGAGATTAGAGATTGTAAAAACAGTAAGATACTGGTAGGATGCTTTTATAGGGTGCCTGGTGTGAAGGATGAGGAGGAAAGAAGAGTACATGAGTAATTCAGAAGGACATTTGGTAAGGGAAGAGTATTGATTATGGGGGATTTTAACTTGCCAGGGGTAGATTGGGTCCAGGAACAGGGAAAGGGCAGATGAGGATTTCCTAGATTGAATTTAGGATTGCTTTTAACCCAGTTTGAACATAAACCCATTAGGAGGGGAGGGCAGTGTTAGGCCTCCTTTTAAGTAACAATCCCAATATGGTGGAGGTAGGGGTGCATTTAGGATCAGGTGACCATAACATCGTGTGTGCAAAAATTACGTTAAGAGTTAAAGAGTTCAGGAAAGTAGAGTACGGCCACGAGATTTCAGGAAGGCAAACCTCGAGGACACGAGGAGAGAGTTTGGTGATGTAGATTGGGAGAGGCTAACTAAGGGACAATCAGCATCAGAGAAATGGGAACCTTCAATCAGCAAATATGTAGAGTACAGAGTCAGTACATTCCATTGAGGTGTAAAACTAGAAGCAGAAAGAGGCCAGGGGTGGCTTATCAGTGAGATAATGAAGGCTAGCAATGAGAAACATAAACATGCCTGATGTTGGCTTCATGGTTAAGATGGTTGGTTGGCTTAAGATTTCAGGGTTTTGAGTTCGAGCCTCTGTCATGCCGTTGAAATCACACCAGGTGGGTTGACTCACCCTGTCATCATTCCGAGGTCGGGAAAATGAGTACCAGTTTTCTGGGGTAATAAGCCTTTCAAGTATCCTGCGTCACAATGGCGACCCATCCAGGATTGTACTCCTAAGCCAAATGAAACTGCCTCAGCAGCTCCTATGCACCCCACGGTGTGAAAGGAATGGTTATCAAGGAGAAGCAGAAGGTATTTATTAGGTATAAAGTAACAGGACTGGAGATAGATTTATATCAGTATCGGAGTAAGCAGAGGCAAGTTAAGAAAATAACTCGGCAAGCCAAAAGAGAGTATGAGAAGGACATGGCTAAGAATATGAAGCATAATAGCGAGGGATGGTTTAAGTGGATAAGTGGTAAAAAAAACGGGTTAGGACAAGTGTGGGCCTATTGAGGAATAGCACAGGAAGAGTGGTTGGTGAGGAAAACGAGATGAGAGGTTTATAAAACAAGTAATTTGATTCATCATTTACCCAAGAACAGTCAGAAGAATTGCCAATAGCTGAGAGTATCCATCAAGGAGGTGAGGAAGGGATTTTACAGGAGATCCAGGTGGGAGTGGAGGAAGTAAAGGAACAGTTAGGAAAGCTAAGAGTAGATAAAGCTTCGGAGTCGGATAATATGCATCGGAGAGTATTGAGGGAGGTGGCTGAGCAGGTAAGAGAGATATTAACGGATATCTTTAATATCTCACTAGAGTCAGGCCAGGTACTGGTGGATTGCAGAGTAGCAAATGTAACTCCGTTATTTATGAAGAGAAGAATTGGCAAACTATAGACCTGTTAGTTTGAATTCAGTGGTGGGGAAGGTGTTGGAGACATTAATTATGGACCAGATGAGTTACCATTTGAATAAATGAACTAATTAAAGGTAGTCAGCATGGGTTTACCAAAGGTAGATCTTGTCTAACAAACGTTTTAGAGTTCTAAGCAGAAGTTCCTAATTGTGTGGATGAGGGAATGGCAGTGGACATAGTATATGTAGACTTTAAGAATGCGTTTGATAAGGTACCACATAGTAGGTTGTTGGCCAAGGTGAGGGCTTGTGGAATGGCTGGTCAGGTAGCTAAATGGATTGGAAACTGACAGTGATAGGAAGCATAGAATGACTGTGAGTGGGAGCTTGTCTTGCTGGGAGGATTTAGGTAGTCGGTTACCTCAGGGGTCAGTACTGGGATCTTTATTAGCCTCCGTTGGACTTAGTCCAAAACGGGGGCTTATGGATTGGGTCTCGTCCTTCCATCTGTCCATCCGCAGCCATATCTCGGATATGTATGGACTGATTTTGTTCAAACTTGGCGCAAAGACCATACATGATGGTACACATATGCACATCATTTTGTTTTGCGATGCGATCAGAGATGACCGACTTGCGGTCATTTTGTTACTTTAACTTTTCCCCAAACATTTATTGAACATGCATGGTCCGATTTTGTTCAGGTTTGGCACAAGCGCAGTACAAGATAGCATACACATGCACCTCACATTATTTTGCGAACAGTTTACGTGTCATCCAAATCCATCCACAACGCTTTTAGATGTCATGTTACTCGTATGTATCGTTTTTGGCCCCATCTTTCAATGGTGAAGAATCGCTTCAAAAATTTTACCATCCGGGTCCGGATCTTCACCAAAATCTAATCAATTTGTCTTTGTCATACACACAACCTGTCCACCAAATCTTGTCTGAATCCGTCCACAACTTGGGGAGGAGAGGGGGGGGAAGGGGAGCAGTCAGAAGTGGAAGCTCTTTTACGGAGAATTTATATCTTAAAGGGGAGGAGGGGGGCGGAGGGGATGGGGGGGAGGAGGAGGGGGGAGAGGCAGGGAGGGGGAAAGGGGAGGGGGGAGAGGGGGGAAGGGTGGGGAGAGGGGGAAGGGGAGCAGTCAGAAGTGGAAGCTCTTTTACAGATACTTTATATCTTAAAAGGGAGGGGAAGGGAGAGGGGAAGGGAGAGGGGAAGGGAGAGGGGAAGGGGGGAGGGGTGGGGGAGGGGAGGGGGGAAGGAGGGGGAAGGGTGGGGAGAGGGGTGAGGGGGGCGGTAGGGGAGGAGAGGGGGGAGACAGGAGAGGAAGGGGAGTGGCTCACTTTTCTGAGTGAATGTGGCTCACGTTTCTGAGTGAATGTGGCTCACGTTTCTGAATGAATGTGGCTCACGTTTCTGAGTTAAGTGTGATGCCGATCAGGAAGAAGAAGAAGAAGCCATACTACAAAATTTGTACACTTCTGGAATTGTTTGATTTATTTGTATTCAAATGTCTGGTAATTGTTTTGTATTTATTTATGTGAATGTGTACTTGTATATAACTGTCATTCATTTGTAAAGGCTTCGGCACTATCGAGCGATTTTTTATTTTTTAATATATATCTTTTTAAACTCCAAAAAACCGAACTTTTTTTTCCAATTTTTTTTTGTCCTAAAACACTCCCAGGCACTCACTGATGAACCTCTGAAAGTTTGATTAAGATCCGTTCAGCCATCTCTGAATAAAACGCGGACACACACACAGACAACTCACGTTTATATATATATATATAAATCGGGATTTAAATTTAATTCAAAAATTGATCCAGACGTCTATTCTCTTTCAAACATTCAAACCGACAGAGGTAGTTATTTATCACAGCATCTGTAGAATTTTCACCCTTTTACTCAACTCCGTTTCGCTGTTATTTGGTGGAGCAAAAAGTCAACTGAGCTTTATATATATATATAGATAAATGTAAAGCTCACTCCTGTAATTTAAGGCAAAACAGTTTCTAAACTTAGGGAAGGTCCACATGGACAGAAAAGGATAAATGGATGGGAATGCAAGGGTGAGATGGTGCGGCTGATGCACATGATGGAAGAGGTTGGGTGAAATTGTCTTCCCCCTTTCAATGAAACTTTTTTTTTTTTTTTTTTTTTTTTTTTTTTTGTATACAACATCGAGGCTCGTGAAAGAGCGAAAATTAATCACACAGAAAGACAAACAGACACATAAAACAAATAACATCGGGAGCGGTAGACAAGATGGGGAGAGAGGGGGAAGGACACAAACACAACATTTGAGAGCAGGGACCGAGAGACATGGAGACATCGAGAGATCTGTGGGAGGGAGAGGGCTTTGGGGGGGAGGCATGTGAAGGGGGGAGGCATGTGAAGGGGGGGAGGCATGTGAAGGGGGGGGGGTGGGAGAGGTATAAACATATGGACACTGCCAGGATTTCCAGGAAATAAGTTGGAATTTCAAACAAGGTGGATCTGGGGTGAATTAGTGGGGGTAGAAAAGATCAAGGTTATGGATGGGGGAAGATAAGAGATGGTGGTGAACAGCTGTTTTAAAGACCTGGAGGGAGGAGAGGGATTGAAGGGAGTGTGGGAGTTTGTTCCACAGGCGGGAGAAAAGAGGAATGAAAGAGTGAAGGTGAGCAGAGAGCCGAGATTTCGGCAGTTTAACCATCAGAGGGTTGCTGGCAGATCTTGTGCGACCTGTAGGAATATTTGGGGGACAGAGCACGGAGAGAGCTGGGGGAGCAAGGCCGGAGAGGAGTCGGTAGAAGACAGAAAGACCACCTACCTGCCTGCGGTGAGTGAGTGAAAGGCCCTCAGAGATAGCTTCATCGCGGGAGATTCCAATGATTTTGAAAGCTTTGGATTCAACAGCGTGAAGCCGAGCCAGGTGTGAGGCAGGAGCACCAGCCCATAGGGGAGAACAGTATTCCATTGAGCTGCGGATGAAAGCCTTGTATGTGGTGAGGAGCTCAGGTGTGCCGAGGAAGGACTTCGCACGACGGAGGATGCCCAGTCGGCGACTGGCTTTGGAGGCCAGCTTGGAAATGTGGTTTTCCCAAGAAAGATCATGGCAGATAGTGAGACCCAAAAGCTTGAGTGACAGAACTTCTTGGAGAGGATTGTTGAGAAAGTAGATGGGAGGGTTGTCCAGTCGATCTTTTCGGAGAGACATAGTAAGAGAGTGAGATTTGGCAGGATTGAAAGACATGTTCCACTTGTTTGACCAGTCTGTGATTTTGTCCAGGTCTTCAGAGAGTGAGGAGGCTGCAGACTGCCTATCTGAGGGAAGAGGAATGGAGCGGCAGAGAGTGGAGTCATCGGCAAAGAGATAGAGAGGATTTTCCAGAGAGTCAGAGAGATCATTGATAAAGACCAGAAAAAGCACAGGGCCCAGCACACTTCCTTGGGGAACTCCAGCCTGAACAGGAAGGGGAGATGAGAGAAATCCATTCAGGGCCACACGTTGACTACGACCAGAGAGGAAGTCCGCAAGCCATGCATGGAGATTTCCATGGATACCATAGGAGGAGAGTTTGGTGAGCAGAGCTGGGTGCCAGACCGTATCAAAGGCCCTTGATATGTCAAGGGAGACAGCTCTGATTTCCTGTTTGGCATTCAGGACCTCCATCCATTGTTGAGACAGCAGAAGCAGCATGTCCAGAGTAGAGTGACCTGGTCTGAAACCAAATTGATGATCAGAGATCAAGCCATTGGAGAAGAGGAAAGATTTCATATCCGATTTCATATCATATCCGATCATATCCGATCCGATCCGAAAGATTTAAAAATAGTTTGGCAATTTATTTAATTCTGTATATATTTACGAAAAAAAAAAAACGATTTTCAAAAAATGTGGAATGTCCAAGAATGTATTTCCACCAGCAACCTACTCCACCTTCATAAACACTTGTATTTTGTTGTTCTTATATTCTCCTGCATTGGCATCTTTCAAAGCCAGCATTTACTGTTTCACAATTTTAATGAATGCATATATCCTGGGAATGTGCTTACTTCCTGAACAATGGCTTAGTGTTTATCAAAAATAAAGAGTAATAGGGTGATGAGGCTGAAGGAAGCAAGCAATTCCTGGCCCATTTACATTTCCCATTAAATAGTTGTTAATGTTTTTCTAACAAATGCAGCATTCCTTCCTTCCTTAGTGCACAGCTCAATCAGACAATACCACTGTGCTTTATTTTTTGTTTTCAATGTTGAAGGCTCCAGTCACGGACTATATAGTCCTCAGCAAGGCCAGGCCTTAAATAAAAGAGCTGCATTGCTAGAAAAGCGAATAAAGAGAGAATAGTCTCAGATAGACGAGACGGATTTATGGAAAAAGGCCATGTATAAGCTTCTAGGTGCATTTTTGGGTAAAAGTTGGGAACCTCACTTTTTAACATAATTAGGGTATGCTGAATTCGATTAACCCGGTTCCCAAGCCGAATTTTGAGTTGTTCTTTTTGAGTTTTGAATAAACTGCTGAAGAACTTGGACATTGGTGAACTCACAGAAGAGGCAATCAAATCTGCAGAAGCATTCGTCTGCAGAATATATAATGTGCACAGAACGACCTCTGTTGATTCAGCACGACACATGTTGTTCTCCAAGACTGGTAAACCAGAAGCAATGTCACCGACAAGTGATGCTCTTCATTTCCATTTGATGCGAGTACACTATCAAGCCATGGTATGGAGAAATGCTCATTGTGCCATACCTGACCTTCGTGCACCTGTGGAAATGGGATGGAAACGTGGTGATTCAGGACTAGAGGCTATTCTGATGTCACCGAGTCAAATCCCAGAAAGTTGCCTCGACATGATTTGTTGTGCATGCCAGAAGCAATGCAAGACTCGACTCTGCAAATGTCGCTATTCAGAGTTGAGGTGCACATCAATGTGTGCCTGTCAGCAACAGAGTGATGATCAGACCCCTTGTATGAATTTGATGTAGTTTGGCAAAACAACATGTGTGACATTCCTGAATGTTTGTGCTTCATGGCCATGTATACTTTATTTTAGAATAAATGGTTGTATGAAACATTGTATTATTAAAACCATGTCCCATTTTATAGTGTCCAATTTCAATATCAGTTTCAATGTCTCTTTCAATATGTCGCCAACCATAATATAGACTAAATGGATTTATGAAAAAAGGCCAGGTATAAGCTTCTAGGTGCATTTTGGGGTAAAAGTTGTAAAGTTAAAGTAAAAGAGCTGCATGTATATTGTATATACATGATATATAAATGCTTGTTCAAAGAAGTTGTCCAAAAATGGCAATTTGGCGGCCATTTTGTTTATGCTAATTAAAAGGTCAAAAACTCAAAATTCGGCTTGGGAACCGGGTTAATCGAATTCAGCATACCCTAATTATGTTCAAAAGTGAGGTTCCCAATTTTTACCCAAAAATGCACCTAACATTCAGATTTCTCTGAAATCTTTCTCGTCTAAGTTTTTGTGGAAGTGAAAAATCTGCTTTTTGAAAAGGGAAAATCACAAGTGTTTGGAAAGACATGAGAGGGTAAAGAGTTCCAGCAGTGGTGAGGAAGAAACAAACATAATGGCCCACCCTTGGGTTGCCAATGGCCACACAGTAATCATGAGATGTAGTGGCTTGTCGAGTATTCTGTGGTCTCGCTAATGGCGGAGGTACACAAGCAGTAAGTTCTTGGGAGCAGAAACCGAAATAATATCTGTAGAAAAGAGAAAGAGAGCCAACTTTGCGGTGTAATTCGAGCGGGTCGAGTTCTGAGGTCGGATTGGGAAAGTTGATAAGTCGAATTACTTTGGATTCAATTCTGTCCAGAAAGTATGTGGAACTAGAACCTTCCCAGACGTGAGAGCAGTACTCTATACAAGGGTGAATCAATCCTTTATATCGTTGAAGCAACTGTTGAGAGGAGAGGAATCTTCGACTTCTGAACAGGATTCCTAGTTTCTTCGTTGCAGAGGCTGTTACACCCATAAACAAAAATCCAAACAGCAATGACTCATCAAAATCAGCAGCTAGCTTAGAGCTAGAAAGAACCAATGAGTCAGTTATAAATCAGGCATACATTTCCATTTTGGTCGGAGGTCTCTCTGAGGTTGAAGGAATATATTGTTGTGGATTTGGCTCCGAGGGGGTAAAAAAGAAATACTCTCAAAGTGTAAACCGAGTTATTTTGTAGTATATTGTTTAGTTAGGTGTCTGATGTTCATATGAGCAGATACGTGTTGCGCGTGTATAGTTGGGTGTCCGATAATGGTATTTTCTGCTTCTACACTCTGGTCTACATCCATTTCCTGACACCCCACAGTGCACAGACCGAGCTTCTCAGCCATTTAGTCGATGCATTCAGTGCAGCAACCTTGGCCTCCTCCCTGAACATCCTCAAACCACCTCAAACCAGCCTCGTTCCAAACAGTGTGCACCGGATGGTAATCCATTACCATTAAGGGTGATATCCTGCCAAAACCAATTCCCGGAAATGCTCCATGCCCCGACCCATGGAGAGCCAATCCAGAGTTGTGTGGGGATTGGGATGACGATGTGCTCATCACGGGTGGAGGAGAGAAGGTCCCCCTGAGCCGAGATCCACCAATGGGAGGAGTAGTGGATGAGGGGGCAAGGGGAGAATGTGAGTCATGGATATAATGGGGAGCAAACAAGCATGCTCATAGTCTCCCGTTGGGTTATTGAGTCATCTGTGTCTTTCTGTACGGGTCATTGTGTCTGCCTGCTTGGGAGACGGCTGTCTGAGAGCTTGCACAGTCCACATTCTTGTCTGTCCGGGTTCATCTTTTACTTTCACTTCCCCTTTTGTTCTTACCTCTTTCGCTTTCCCTTTTGTTCTTACCTCTTTCGCTTTCCCTTTTCTTCTAATTTCTTTCACTTTCGCCCTCGTTCTCACACTTCGTTCACGTTTATACATTGTGTACATGTGGAGAGGCATGGCGTTGGCACATAGGGAGGAACCAGAGTACGGCAAATCAGACCAAAGGAACATCTTATGACAGAACCATTGGGCAGAGCTAACTCAACTGGGCTATAGTGCAAGTTGTGCAGGGTCTTGACGCGTCCGCATCTTCTTCTTTCTTTCCTTGTATCTTATCTTCATCTTGCCCCTTACCCATCTTTCCCTTCATCACCGGATGCGTGTTTGGTGCCAAATCTAATGTTTAATTGATACGTGATACGTTTGGTGCCAATATTATCGCAAGACATCCGTTGGCATGAATGTTCGCTTTTGGGACGAGGGGAAATGTATACGCACCCTGCACATTTATGCTTATAAATTGCCTCCTCTGTAAATCAGTGCATTGTTTAAGTAAAGCCTCGTTATCGCCACCATCGAAGGCGGACGGAGGTTATATTTTTACACCTGTCTGCTTGTTTGTTTGTCTTTGAGCAGGATATCTCAGAAAGTTGAGGACAGATTTGGATGAAATTTGGTGGAGAGGTTGGGTGTGTGACAATGACAAATTAGTTCCATTTTGGTGAAGATCCAGATCTGTATCCGGATACGAGAACTCAAAAGTGAATGTTCGTGATTCGAGAGATGGGGTTAAAAATGATACATAGCATATTTCAAAAGGTTGTGGATAGATTATGGCAAAACCTAGTGGATGAGTTGAGTAGGTGATAAGAACAAGCCAACTCGATTTTGGTTCAGGTCCGGATGCAGATCCTGCATATCAGTAGGATACAAAATGTAAACTGTTTAGCCTGGTGGAGGTATGCGCTCTACCATGTGCTGTTCTACTTTAGTAGGAATTTGTGTCCTCACTTTTCCTGTCTGTTTTGATGGCAGAGTAAGGCAATTGAGGTGTTGATTGCTCAGCTTTAGATTGGCTTATTGATCGCAGGAAGCGGTGCGTAACTGTTCAGCCAATTAACATCCGTTGCTTATAACTACCGGCACAATACTCCATCAGAGACGATCATCTCACCAGTAATGGTAACGTGACGTTTGGTGTGGGGAGCCGGCCAGAGATGAGCGACTCAGACGCGCTCTTGGTCTTTAAAGACATACTGACCGCTTTGGAGTTATCCGGAATCGATGTCCATCACAATATTATCGGATTAGTTAAATGGTGTTCATCATTGTACTCGTATGTTGGTTCCATGGGAGGAATAAAATTTAAATTTGAGTTAGATTGATAACCCAAGCCATAAAGACCTTCATGAGATATGACTGAACTAGAGGGATGATAATTATTTTATTCATTCAATTATTAAAATATTTTCCAGAAAAGGATGCTGAGGGTGTTGCACATAATGAATTGCACATTCACCACTTAAGGATATTATAAAAGAATAACTAATCAAGAAATTAAGAGATTAATGGTTAGCAAATAACCATAATGATAAGCAATTATATACTGCATTGTTTGGATTGTGTATGAGAGATAACTTATGTAATTTTCAGTAGTCTGTAAAATTAGTTGATAAAAAGATAAAGTCAAAAACAATATGGATTTCCACGAAATTTGCTACATGGCATTATTTTCAGACAAGGAAGGTCAACATCACAATAAAAACATTCAAATCTTAATCAAATTGATGTAAAACCATGAAATAAGGGCAACTTCAGCGAGCTCACATGACGCATGCCCACCTATCACCCTCACATTGTCTCGGGTGATGGCGCATCACTACCTCGGGTAGGAGAGGAGCATGGACTGTGCATGCACTTTTGGCCTGGCTGATACTTTACTAAAATCTGAATAACCCGATCTTGATCAAGTGACCCAATATACAGTCACGTGAAAAAGTAAGTACACCCCATGTAAAGTTTTGACTTTTTCAACATATTTCAACATACAGCTATTTGATCTTCATTTCAACAATATTGATAGATAAAGGTGATATAATATAACAAATATCATGAAACATTTACATTTTGTAGTCCATTGTATAATTTAAATAAACATCAATGCAAAATTCGCATGTGGAGAAAGGAAGTACACCCCTACATTTATCACTACTTAAAATACCTAAAATTAGAATCAGGTGCACCAGCTCAAGTGCAAATGATTAGAACATCGTTAGAGAGGATCTTGGAGGAACCTGTCTTATTTAAACCTCAGACATTTAGTTTGGTTTGCTCTTTGTTGTTGAAGTGTGTGGCGTCACCATGCCTAGATAAAAAGAACTCTCTGAGGCCTTCAGAAAGAAGGTTATAGATGCCTACGAGTCTGGGAAGGGATTTAAAAAGATCTCCAAACAATTTGAAATCAATCATTCGACTGTCCGGAAGATCATCTACAAGTGGAGAAGATTCCAAACAACTGCCAACCTGTTCAGGCCAGGCCGCCCCAGCAAGTTCAGCCTGAGATCAGACCACAAGATGCTGAATGAAGTCTCTAAGAACCCCAGATTGTCATCACGGGACCTACAGGTAGCTCTTGCTACTGTTGATGTCAAAGTGCACGAGTCAACCATTAGAAAGAGGCTGCACAAATTTGATCGACATGGGAGGTGTGCCAGGAGGAAACCTTTGCTGTCCAGAAAGAACATCAGGGCAAGACTAAAGTTTGCCAATGAACACCTCGGCAAAGACCAGCACTTCTGGAACAATGTGCTCTGGACAGATGAGTCAAAGGTAGAGCTATTTGGCCACAGTACCAGAAGACATGTTTGGCGAAAACCAAAGACAGCATTTGACCACAAGAACCTGAAACCAACTGTAAAGCATGGTGGTGGAAATATTATGGTTTGGGGCAGCTTTGCTGCATCAGGGCCTGGGCAGCTCACCATCATAGAATCCACTATGAATTCTTTATTGTACCAGAGGGTGCTTGAGGATAATGTGAGGCCATCTGTCGGAAGGTTGAAGCTCAACCGAAGGTGGACCTTGCAACATGACAATGACCCTAAACATACCAGGAAATCCACCAAGGAATGGCTGAAAAGAAAGAAATGGAGGGTTCTAGAATGGCCAAGTCAAAGCCCAGATCTAAATCCCATCGAGATGTTGTGGGGGGATTTGAAACGAGCTGTGCATGCAAGAAACCCCTCAAACATTGCACAATTTAAATAATTCTCCATGGAGGAGTGGGCAAAATTTCTCCCAGTCGATGTCAGAGACTGCTAGACAGTTATAAGAAACGCCTACTTGAGGTTGTTTCTGCCAAAGGGGGCAATACCACCTATGAGAGCAAAGGGTGTACTTACTTTTTCCACATGCGAAATTTGCATTTATGTTTATTTAAATTATACAATGGACTACAAAATGTAAATGTTTCATGATATTTGTTATATTATATCACCTTTATCTATCAATATTGTTGAAATGAAGATCAAATAGCTGTATGTTGAAATATGTTGAAAAAGTCAAAACTTTACATGGGGTGTACTTACTTTTTCACATGACTGTATGTATGTATGTATATATATATATATATATATATATATATATATATATATATATATATATATATATATATATATATATATATATATATATATATATGTATGTATGTATGTATATATATATATATATATATATATATATATATATATATATATATATATATATATATGTATGTATGTATGTATGTATGTATGTATATATATATATATATATATATATATATATATATATATATATATATATATATATATATATATATACGTATATATATATATATATATATATATATATATATATATATATATATATATATATATATATATTGTCGCGATCCCGCCTGTGAAATGTTTCCCAGCACGGAATACGGACGTTAATGTCCGGGCTTCAAGTAGTCCACGGGGTGGACAGAGAGAACTCAATAAACACCGTTGTGTTTTAATCGGCCTTCTAGGGGTAAGGCACGATGCTTTATTGGCTCGATCACAAAACCATGAAAGGTAACAAAATGGAATAAACTGCACAAAGCCTGCAGGAACTGTCGGCAACAGACGCTCCAAACAGGACGCAGGTAAGATCACTCGCGGCTCCAATCGACGATCTCCGGGACTCGGAGGGTAACAGGATGGAATTCACCGCACAAGGCCGGCAGGAACGGTCGGCCAGCAGCTCCAACACGAAGCAGGCAATCACTCGCTGTTCCAATCTACGAGATCCGGGAATCACTCGTTCTCTTCCGGAGTTACTCGCTCGTAAAATACCGAACTGTAATCGACCAGCCCAACTCGGCTGTCGTGAGGATTCAAGGAAAGCCCTTTGGAGATTTCCCACTCGGAGCCTTCGAGCCGCGTCCGTTGCACAAGATGGCGGCCGCGCTCTCTGACCCTCCACCAATCGCGTGCCGAATCGCCTCTCGATCGCGTGAGGCTCCAAGGAGGCCACGTCACGCGGTGGGCGGGGCACCAAATCTGGGTGAGAACAGGTGGTTTCACCGGTGGTTTCTCACAGTATATACTAGCTGAAAGCACCCGGCATTGCCCGGGTTATTTTTGAATGAATTTACTACTATAATTCAGCTTTTACTTGCGGCCGTAGAAGATTGACTACTATAATTCAGCTCAGCTTTTAATTGTGAAATGGGCCCAGCTCGGCCGACGCGGCCTCAACCGGCCTCGCCACCTAGCCTAAAACCTTCCCGGGGCCCGTCCCGACATTTTTTGTATTAGAGGTTTCCTCCTATCTTTCACCGTTCAGGAGATTAGCTTGCGCAGACAAACAAACAAAAACTTTCTTTTATAATACAGAGAGAAGAGAGAAGAGAGATATATGTATATATGTATATATTGTTACTGATCGCGGTTTAGATGTTACTTTGCCGAGCGAAGGCTCCGCGACCGAACAGTTGTTCCCCGACTCACCCGATTCACCCAGAACTTTGGCCGCATCGCACCGCAGCTGCCCAATCTGGAAAACTCTAAAACGACGGAATGCAAAGAGGAAAAGGAATAAAACGAGAAGACGGACAGAAGAGTAATTGGATTTATTGTACACACACAAGCAAAAAGGAGCAATCAAGTTTATTTACAACACATAAGATGCAGGTGACACAGTGCAAATACTAGCTTATACAGACTTAATTAACCCAGGGACAGAACAAACAAAACAAACTCACGTACACAAGAAGGGTGGAAAGGCAGGAGGTGGATGGCTGGAGGGAGAGGAAGGTCCAAGGGGGTCCTGCAGCACGATCGGCGCGTTTAGCAGCCGCCGTTCCTTCACGGCCTTGCCCAAAACCGCCGTCCAGGCCCCAAGCTGCTGTTGTGGCTGCTGTGGACGTCGCGTGCTTTCCCAGGACTTGTCTGACTCGTTGGTGTCCAAACCCTCAACTCTTTCTTGGTCCACTCACTCCTCACCACCGACTCCTCACCGCAACCAACGCAACCAACTGACCACCACCACCGACTCCTCACCGCAACCAACGCAACCAACTGACCACCGACTCCACTGACTGACTCTGACTCTCTCTCTGACTCTTCACCACCGCTTGCGCGCGCGCCTTTATAGCGCCTCCGGCGATCAAGCCGCCGGCCTTCAGGACACGCCCATCGGTGTGCTCACCTCGGCCCTGGTTGGTCATGCGACCCTCTGGCTCCGCCCTTGATGACGACGGGCGGGCACGCCTTTCTTCTCCGACCCGAGCGCTTGTTCAATGGTGGTTTTGGAGGGGAGGTAATTGGCAATCGAGGCTCGGCAATGACGAAAGGGGGATGTGAAGGGAAATGGAGATTTTGGGGATGGGAATGAAAGGGGATCTATTCTCTTTCACTGGTGCAATGGAGTACTTCAATTAATGGGAGACACAGCCTTACTCTAAAACGCAGAATAAGATATAACTATCAAACAGGGGTATTCTATTATTGGCTGACGTGTATGCTTGTGGACTAATTATGGGATGCCCTTTCACCTTTACACAGCTCCGGAGGCAGGGGGGCGCAGAATAAACAATAATCATCACCAATTTACCACAATACAACACAATCAAAAAAATATACAGTTCTCATATCCGCAACACTGCACCCTCCTCCTCTTAGGCACGGCCCGGGCCTACAACTTTTATTTTTAGTGTGACACGTAGGTGTAGTTCCCTCTACTTTTAACCTGACCCTGAGTGCGACAGTTTTAAAACATAAATAAATGTGTCCCGCTGCTCCATTGCACCCTGCCTAACAGACTTACGCCCACAGTTAACCGAATTGCGGAATGGTCTTCAAACTATACACTGACGGTGGGAAGCATTATTTACAATGACGCTATTTTTATTTACAAAACTAACCCAGGACCTGTGATTGTTCTTTCTGGGAGGGAGACAGTCTGCTCTGCATCGACGCACCATGAAAGCACCCAAAAACGCACCAATACAAGCACCCTCAAGCACCAATCGGTGCAGTCACCATAGTTCATCAGTGTTCAATGCATGTTCAATAAAAATAAAATCAACAACCCCTAACCCTGCAGGTGATCTCTTGCTCTTCGGCTCCCTCTGCTGGTTATTATTATTTGTTCTTCCAGATGTTGTCATTCTTTCATTTCCTTACTGGCGGCCTATTTGCAATAAAGTGTGCCCAATGTGTCCTTTTTATTTTCTTTTATTTATGGCCCACAGGGCTGACTACGTGTGCTTCACCTGTGTGGCATCGGTGCCCTGTGGCCAAGGTCCGCCAGCAAGATTTCGGGCCCTCATGGCCGGTTCCAGCAGAGGGGCCATGCCCCAACCCATGGGGTCCATAAGTGGTGCTCGGCCACAGGCATGTGGTCCATAATGTGGTGCATCGATGCAGACAGCTGGTTCTGGGAATTTCGGGCGCACAATGGCCGACCCACGCACGCTCCCCTCGGCGCCCCATGGCGCACAGGTCATGTGGGAGACAAAAAGAGACAATTGAGCGAGGGGTAAGGTCACAAGGGTACACATCAATAAGGCAATGCAAGGCGAAATGCGTACGGAGGGCGAAGTGAGAAAGCTCGTCCCTACCGTACGTCACCCCCCCTGTCACCTACACTACCCTTGCCCTTACCCCATATGTACAAAATCTACACATTACCAATCCGTCGCTACTGTCACGTCTCCCCATATTTCCTCTATACCAAATTCGTCACCACAATCCCTCTATTCAAAATTTGCCATCTCCCAATTCATCATCAATCCTCATAAGGAGGAAGAGATGGAACCTCAAGCACAATGTCACACCCACGTCATGATGCGTCTCACAATCCAAACATTTGCACAGTAAAAAATAATCAAAACATGGCATGGTGTGGAGTACCTGTCACCTCAGGTGAGTGGATGCAGATGGTGCGAGGAGACTCCAATCCTAACTATCCTCTAAATGACCTTAACACACTTTACACTACCCGGGGTCTCTCCCTGCCAATCCATTGGCCAACTTACACTATGGGTTCTAAAAACCAATTCCCATTGACCAAACTGTGGTGCTTCTCAATTTGGGGTCTCACTCCCCCGATTCATCTCCCGGTGCCCTCGCACAATTTCTGGGCTGTGACGTATAGCTCTCCCAGCAGGTCTACCCACCAGCACACCTCCACCACTGTAGTTGCCACCCGAGCTTACCTAGCTCCTCACCCTAACCTAACTAACTGGGGAAGACCCCTCCTGGTTCTGTCACCCCTTGGTGCCCTCTGGCACTGGGCTACCCGGGTCCGTCCTCCGGATCCTCGGGCCCCATCCACAACAACTACTACCGGCTCCCAGAGCCCACCTGCGGCCTCACCTGGCCGACATCCTCACAGTGGTGGAGTGCCCAAACCAACTACACACACTAACAGGCTACACGCCCAGCCATTTCCACAACACTAATGCACCCATCCAAATACCATTCTTCCACTCGCACCACAGATGCCAATATCCAACCACAATTTACCTATACCCTCTACCTAACACTTACACTACCCGCCCCGGGTATCCATGATGGGGGTCCACTCTTCCCCCATTCACCCTTCGCACCATCCACTTCACTCCACAATTTCCACCATACTCACTCCACGACCATCCATTCCAATACTCCATTTATTCCACACTACCATTCTCCATACCTGCTGTTGCACACCTGTGCCCTCACACCTGGTGCCACCTGCACCCTCCTTTCTTCCTGGACCATTTGGTCATCACAATACACATCATCATCACTCACTCATACACTGCTCCATACACCTGTTCAGTTGCACACCTGTGCAATCACACCTGTTCAATTCTCAAACACACGGCATCATCTCATCTAACTACTCCCCTCTGATACTTGCACTTCCCAGTCGCCCCTTTAAACTATTGCGCTCCCACGTCATTATCATCCACGCTAATCTACCTGCGTCCCCACTACAGGTATCCTTGTCACTAACTAACCTTAACGTCACCTAATGTCATCTTCGCTAGATCCCTACACACCATATCCTAACCCACCCGGGCTAGTTTTCACTGCCATACACCCCATAAATCTAGTGCTCCTTTGCCCCACCCGTCTGTGAGGGATGGTGGATTTGCCATCCCACCACATCGGGGAGGTCCTACTATCAATTTCGCTCGTCCAAATCCAACAAATCAAAAATTTGTCATTTACTGCTAATCACTGTACCAATCATCAAATTTTGCCTTTTTCTAATTTTGGGTCCAAAACACTATCCTCATCACCCGTCTACTTATTAGATCCTCTCGGTGCGCCAATTCCCTTCTAAAGCTCGGCTTCGTACAGCCGAGCAATGAATGCGGGTTGTCTTGTGCCAGCGGCTGGATACGTCCCGCATTCGGGGCAGGGACGGGGGCTTACCCGGGCCGAGATCCCACGCACCACCTCGGCGTGGAGCCATCCAATGTCCCGATCTCGACCTGCCGGCACGTCTCAACAAAAAGTGGTCGCCATGACGACCCTTCCTATCGAGCTGCCCGCTCCGCCTAGTTGAGCACGGACGCGGCCGTTCCAAGCGAGGCCCAGCGTGGATCGCGTACGGCGGTCCTTTCGAACCCGCCGTGGCTCGGATCCCCGCTGGTTCTCGCGGCACGCAAAGCCCGGCACGCACCGAGGGCCCGATTCGGCTAAAAGTCGCTCTAACCGCTAACCCGGTTACCGTCGATGCCTCACCTGGATGCTTACACGCATACGCTACCCCTTTCTTGCTCATACCTCCAGCTGTTCCCATGCTCCTCGTACCTTTCCTTACACACCTCGGTACACTCATTCCGCTCACAGACTTGGTCACACACCTGACCACCGAACACCTTGGCACACATTCGTCGCTCGCACACCTCACCAACACACCTCTTCGCGCCCCCTCCTCGGTCACCTCCTCTGTGACAATCACAGGTGTGCTCTCACCCGCACACCCAACCACGTGCCTCACTACCAATTCCAGCGTGCATTCCCACACACGCTCTACCATTCCAGGTGTGCTTCCTTTCTCACCTGTCACAACCAACTCACGCTCTGTGTCTCTCTCACTACTCTCACCTCCACTCTCGGTCGCGCACTCACCCTTACTCTCGACAGCACACTCTTTCCTCATGCACCCGTCCGTTACACACCTTTCTCGCGCATCCTCTTGCGCACACTCTTTCGTTACTTCCTCCGTAACACTTACCACACCGCGCTTCCATGTGCTCCCTCGCACACGCGCTTCGACCAACTCACTCTTGACGGCACACTCTCCCGTTACATCCTCTGTAACACTCCTCACTGGCGTGCATTCTCCTTCACTCTTGACAGCGCACTCTTTCCTCATGCACCTGTCCGTTACACATCTTTCTCGCGCATCCTCTTGCGCACACTTTTTCGTTACTTCCTCCGTAACACTCACCACACCGCGCTTCCATGTACCCCCTCGCACACGCGCTACGACCAACTCACTCTCGACAGCACACTCACTGGTCGGTGCGCACTTTTTCCTCACACACCCCATGGTCGGACATTCTCGCACACCTCTTTTTTCGCACACCTGACCTGTCACACACTTCACCAACGGCCTCTCACGAACACCCGGGTCTAAATCAACCCCCAAGCCGACTGAAGCTTTCCTCACATCATATACATTGCCGAATATTTCGCCACTCACCTTGGCACCTCGTCTCCGCACCTCTTTTGCCACCTGCAAACTCTTTATTTGGTTAGTGAGCAGCACATCATGAGTTGAGCACCGACCTTGCACATATTCCATCACCTCCTCCTGGATTTCTCTTTTAGTTTCTGTCCGTCTCTTCTTAATTTCACTCACCTCTTCTTCCACTTCCTCTAATTTTTGCTTCACCTCTCTTATTTCCCAGTGCGTCTCCTCAAGTTCGTCCTCTAAGGCTACCGTGACCGTCTCTATGTGCATCCTCACCTCTCGGTCCTTTGTCTCCATTATCCCTGTCACCTCGTCCACCCTCATTGTCAGTCCCTCACGTACCATCTGACATTACCTCTGTGTCACTATTAATTCGTTTTTAATTTCTTTTTGTGTCGCCTTTAACCCTCCGAGTACTGCAGTGTTCTTTTCCACTTGGTCCGCTAATTCCCTTTGTCCTACTGTCAGCTGTTCTACTCCCTCCGTCAGATCTTCTATTCCCCCTTGTAACCTAGCCGTATTATTCCTCACCTCTTTCTCCATACGCTTTTCGCCTCGCTTTACCTCCTCGCGTACCCCCGAAACCTCCTCACTTACACCTCGTCGTATCTCCTCTTTCATCTCCTCCATCTCTTTTGTAGATGCCACCCTCATCTGTCCCAATTCATCCCTCTGAGCATCCAATTTGGTTTCTACCCCGATTTTTACCTCCTCTATCTGCTCTCCCATTTGTTTAATTTCTCGGGCGGATTGCTCCCCTATCTCCCGCAATTTGCCTTCCATCCTATTTTCTAGCCCCATTAACCCATTTTTCATCCCCTCTATCTGATTCTCCTGGGCAGCCATTCTATTTTCCACCCCCGTTAACCCATGTTTCATCCCTTCAAATTTGTTGTCTAATTCCCCGATTTGATTTCCTAGTCGCTCCCCCATTCTGTTTTCCATTTTCTCACTATCAGCCCTCCTTCTGTCTTCCATTTCCTCCATTTCCCTGGCTCTTTTTTCGTTGTCGCACTTCGACTCTGCCATGTATTCGCTAAACCGTGCCATGAACTGCTGCATGTCAAACGGCTGCATGTTAAAGCCCGCTGATACAGCGGGCTCGGCTACCGCGCGCTCGTGCGAGGCGCCTTTTTGCGCGCCTGAAACCTCGTGCGCGAGAGCGCCATTTTGTGCACCTGATACCCCCTCAACCACATTGCCAATGTTCTCCTCCTCTCTTTCATCCACATACATTTCCCCGAGGTCCTGGGTCGATTCTACCCCGTCTATCTCTCCCACCGGCATCCCGTCGCCTTGACCAGCCATGGCGCGATTTCAAAATTCGGGTTTTGTAAAACAAAAGCAATTTCGGTATTTTGTAATTTTGAGCGCGTTAAGCGCGCTTCGGGTCCAATCCCACTTCCCGACACCAATTGTTATTGATAATAACACAATTGGTGTCCAAAATTTGGGCTAAATAAATTTAGTCCCAGGTTCGAATCCCAACTCCTGACTACCAATTGTTACTGATCGCGGTTTAGATGTTACTTTGCCGAGCGAAGGCTCCGTGACCGAACAGTTGTTCCCCGACTCACCCGATTCACCCAGAACTTTGGCCGTATCGCACCGCAGCTGCCCAATCTGGAAAACTCTAAAACGACGGAATGCAAAGAGGAAAAGGAATAAAACGAGAAGACGGACAGAAGAGTAATTGGATTTATTGTACACACACAAGCAAAAAGGAGCAATCAAGTTTATTTACAACACATAAGACGCAGGTGACACAGTGCAAATACTAGCTTATACAGACTTAATTAACCCAGGGACAGAACAAACAAAACAAACTCACGTACACAAGAAGGGTGGAAAGGCAGGAGGTGGATGGCTGGAGGGAGAGGAAGGTCCAAGGGGGTCCTGCAGCACGATCGGCGCGTTTAGCAGCCGCCGTTCCTTCACGGCCTTGCCCAAAACCGCCGTCCAGGCCCCAAGCTGCTGTTGTGGCTGCTGTGGATGTCGCGTGCTTTCCCAGGACTTGTCTGACTCGTTGGTGTCCAAACCCTCAACTCTTTCTTGGTCCACTCACTCCTCACCACCGACTCCTCACCGCAACCAACGCAACCAACTGACCACCACCACCGACTCCTCACCGCAACCAACGCAACCAACTGACCACCGACTCCACTGACTGACTCTGACTCTCTCTCTGACTCTTCACCACCGCTTGCGCGCGCGCCTTTATAGCGCCTCCGGCGATCAAGCCGCCGGCCTTCAGGACACGCCCATCGGTGTGCTCACCTCGGCCCTGGTTGGTCATGCGACCCTCTGGCTCCGCCCTTGATGACGACGGGCGGGCACGCCTTTCTTCTCCGACCCGAGCGCTTGTTAAATGGTGGTTTTGGAGGGGAGGTAATTGGCAATCGAGGCTCGGCAATGACGAAAGGGGGATGTGAAGGGAAATGGAGATTTTGGGGATGGGAATGAAAGGGGATCTATTCTCTTTCACTGGTGCAATGGAGTACTTCAATTAATGGGAGACACAGCCTTACTCTAAAACACAGAATAAGATATAACTATCAAACAGGGGTATTCTATTATTGGCTGACGTGTATGCTTGTGGACTAATTATGGGATGCCCTTTCACCTTTACACGGCTCCGGAGGCAGGGGGGCGCAGAATAAACAATAATCATCACCAATTTACCACAATACAACACAATCAAAAAAATATACAGTTCTCATATCCGCAACAATATGTATATTGTCGTGCATAGCCTCCGGTTAATACCAGAGGCTCATGGATGGACCGAAAACGGCTTTAATTGAGGCTACGGCCAATACAGATTTTGCTCTGGCCGCGCGGGAGGAAGAAGGAAAGTGGGAGCTGCGGTAAAAGCTTAGCTGGAGCGCGCCGACTGCAGCTTTGATCCTGCAAGGAAATTAACTCGACACGGACACAAGCTTTTGAATGGAAGTGGAAAATAATACAAGGGTTTATTAAATAAAGGCAGGGACAGGAAAAGCACATGCCGGTAAATCTAATTCCTAAATCGGGATCCCGCACACCAGACCTCAAACACAAACAGGGGGATGAATCACGAAAATAACACGTTCGTTATGTAGTGTACGTGGCGTGCGGTCTTATCTGTCGTGTCGTCTTGTCTGTCCAATCTCCGCTGCACATCATGAGGTCCCTTGCTCCAGCGCCCCAGCACCGCAAAGGCCCGGGCCCATGCCCACTCCAGGCTCCTCGTCGACCCCCACGATGTCCGTGCACCAAAGGTCCAACGCAGGGCTGCATGAAGCAAGCGAACTCCACTCGGGCTCGGACTCACAAGCCAACTCTCAAGCCAACTCAACCAGCAAGCCAACTCTGAACTCAACCAGGGCCAGGACTCTCTCAACTCGGGATCGCACCGGGACTGCCAGGGCCAGGAATCTCTCAACTCGGGATCGCACCGGGACTGCCAGGGCCAGGAATCTGAATCAAGCTCCCCACTCCACCAGGAACAGGACTTTCTCAACTCGGGATCGCACCGGGACTGGTAGGGCCAGGAACCTGCACGCAGAGTTTGGCGCGCTCTTTTCATAACCTCTGGCGGTGACGTCAGCCTCGGCGCGGCACCCAACCAGAGCCTCGCAGCTTCCCGCCGTTTGCCGACCCTCCTCGCGCCTTCCGCGTTGATTCGCGCCTAGCGCGCTGACCAATCACAGGACCGTAGCGTGGTGATAGCTCGTAGCGTGTAGTGTGGTCACAGCACGTGCATGTAGCATGCTACGCGAGACCCAGCGGAGATGAAGCTGGCCGCTGTCCACGTGGTGGCGCCCCGAGCCGGCCCCTTGCCTGTTCGTCTTCCAAAGTCATGTCAGGGAAGGGAATAATTTAGTGTTGCAATAAAGAGCCTATCTAAGTGTCTAAATGAGTGCATTGCCATACGGGACAAAGGTTTGGCTACCAGGTGTGACACACAGGGGCTGTTATCTTTAATCCCTACTCTATCTAACACTCGAACATCCTGGTATGTTCACAGGTATACATCTTAACCCGACAAATCGCCTAAACACACAGAACCTATTACAGGGTAGATTCCCTTTCGCGACAGTCGAATACCTACCTATATAGATCTATCTGGCTCTAGATATTGCTTTACCCCCAGACATAACAATATATTGCCACATCTGAGGGTCCGTTAACATTGTGTTCCTCAGCGCTAGGAGCTTTTATCCCCAAAAATGGCCTAATGGTCTCTTGCTGCGCTTTGTACAGTTATTCCCCGAGGATCATTCAAATGAGCCAAAATTGACAGCACACGCATGGGAAGCAGATGGCTTGAACATGTTTACTTACCTTTTAAAGGGTTTATTGGTGAAGAAAACTATAGGGAAGAGGGTAGACAAGACACTTTCATAAACAGTATGAATCAAGCAATCATCGGGCACAGATAGGAATGATGGGGCATGCAATAATAAATATACTGTAGCGACCCATGGGTCCCCCAAGCGAGACCAGCAACAGAATCGCCTTGCTCCAGCCGGTGACGTAACCGGCGGGCAAACCACGGCGCCGGGGTGGCCGGTCACGTGACCACCAAAGCGTGCCGCGTGTGCGGTTATAATCCTTTGCACCTGTCGGTCACGTGACCACCAAAGCGCGCCTCGCCTGAGAGGCGTGGCTTTCGGTTTCGGTTGTGCTTTCTGGTTTTGATATATATGCAGCCCGATAAACGGGCTTTTCAGAGTTCCCGAGTTGGTTTTTACAATAAACATCTTCTCGGACGAGTTTGTGTCTTGCCCGTCACTTCGTCCGTCTCAAGCAAGGGCCCTGCTCTTCACTGGTGACCTCGAATTTACGACACGCGATGGACACCGCAGTGTCCCTCAAATTGCCCACCTTCTGGGAAGCACATGCCGCCGTCTGGTTCGCGCAGGCGGACTCCCAGTTCGCCCTGCGAAGCATAACGGAGGACGCCACGCGATACCATTACGTGGTCGCCGCGCTTGGCTCCGCGACCGCCACCCGCTGGCTGAGCTTCCTCCAGAACCCGCCCGCTGACGGCAAGTACGACGCCATCAAGGCACTTCTTCTGGGCGCTTTCGCCCTCTCCCCGGCTGAGTGCGCACGACGCCTGCTCGACCTTCCTGAGCTCGGCGATACGCGCTCGTCCGAACGCATGGACTACATGCTCGCGTTGCTCGGCGAGCACCCCTCGGATTTCCTGTTTCGGGAGCTTTTTCTACGCCAGCTCCCGGCCCAGGTACGGGTCGCCCTAGCAGGCACGACCATCGTGAACCCCCGCGACCTCGCCAAGGAGGCCGACAAGATCGATTCGGCGAGCCAGCTCGTCGGGGGGGGGGGGGGGCGGCCGGGAGCCCTCCCGCCCACCCGCCCGGCGCCCGCGACGCAGTTTCCTTCCCGGAGGCCGCCGGGCCGGCGCGACTGGCAGCGGCGACGCTGCGTCGCCCGGTCCCGACGCGTCGACCGGAGCCCCCGCCGGACCCGGCCTGGTGTTATTTCCACGCCAGGTTCGGGCGGCAGGCCCGATCATGCCGACCCCCGTGCACGTTCGGCAAGTCGGGAAACGGGCGGGCCAGCGTTCCCTACCAGCAATGAACACTGGCCGTTCCGGAAACCTGCTATTCATCGTGGACCAAGTGTCGGGGCGGCGCTTTCTCTGCGACACTGGCGCCCAGCTGAGCGTCATTCCCGCTTCGGCGGAGGACAGGCGGGCCGCCGCTTGCGGCCCCTCCTTAATCACGGCCAACGGCTCCGCCATCCGCACCTTCAGCCCAGGCACCGTCGCCCTCCGCTTCGGCAGCCAGCTCTTTCACTGGGAGTTCGTGACGGCGGACGTCCCCATGGCTTTGCTCGGGGCCGATTTTCTGTGCGCCCACGGGCTGCTGGTCGACGTGAAACGCCGTCGTCTCGTCAACGCCGAAACTTTCAGCTCCCTGGCATGCGCTTTGAGCCGTTCCGCGCCCACCGAGTTTTCCTGCGTCCTCCCATTGGCAGACGACTTCGCACGTCTCCTCGCGGAGTTCCCGGCCCTCACGTGACCGACGTTTTCGGCCATCGCGGTGCGTCACAGCATCAAGCATCACATCCCCACTACGGGCCTGCCGGTGTACGCCCGGGCTCGCCGTCTCGATCCCGCCAAACGCGCCGTCGCCAAGGCCGAGTTCGCCGCGCTGGAGCGCCTCGGCATCGTGCGGCGCTCCGACAGCGCCTGGGCCTCGCCGCTGCACATCGTCCCGAAGCCGGGGGGCGGATGGCGGCCATGCGGCGACTACCGCCACCTTAACGACGCCACTACCCCCGACAGGTACCCCGTCCCGCACCTCCAGGATTTTTCCGCCCGGTTGGCGGGGCGGACCATTTTTTCAAAAGTGGACCTGATTCGGGGGTACCACCAGGTGCCCGTCCGCCCGGCCGACATCCCAAAGACGGCCGTTATTACACCTTTCGGCCTCTTTGAATTCCTCCGGATGCCCTTCGGCCTCAAAAACGCGGCACAGGCATTCCAGCGCCTGATGGACGGCGTGCTGCGCGACTTGCCATTCCTCTACACCTACCTGGACGACATCCTCGTCGCCAGCACGTCCAGAGCCGAGCACCTCCTCCACCTCCAGACACTGTTCGCCGCCTCAGCGAGCACGGATTGATCGTCAACCCGGCCAAATGTCACTTTGGTGCGGCGACGATCGACTTTTTGGGCCACCGCATCACCCGGACCGGCGCCGTGCCGCTACCGGCCAAAGTCGAGGCCATCGCCACTTTCCCACTTTCCCGCTCCGTCAAGGCGCTGCAGGAGTTCCTCGGGATGGTGAACTTTTATCACCGCTTCGTGCCCCGAGCTGCGCAACTCATGCGGCCCTTCTACGCCGCCCTCCGCGGCCAGCCGGTGAAACGCGACGTTGTCTGGTCCACAGACATGGACGCTGCTTTTACCGGCGCAAAACGGGCCCTCGCCAACGCCACGCTGCTGGCCCACCCGGTACCCCAGGCTCCCATCGCCCTCACCACGGACGCCTCCGACTACGCCGTGGGCGCGGTCCATGAACAATGGGTAAACGGGGCCTGGCAGCCGCTCGCGTTCTTCAGCCGGCAACTCCTGCCCAACGAGTTGAAGTACAGCACCTTCGACCGCGAGCTCCTCGGGCTGTACCTGGCCTTCCGCCATTTTCGCCACCTCCTGGAGGGCCGCCCGTTCACGGCTTTTGTCGACCACAAGCCGTTGGTTTTCGCCATGGCCAAGGTCACGGAGCCGTGGTCAGCCCGCCAGCAGTGCCACCTCTCCGCCGTGTCGGAGTACACCACGGACATCCGGCACGTCGCCGGGAAGGACAACGCCGTGGCCGACTGCCTTTCTTGAGCCGGCGCCAACGCCGTCCACCACGGCGTCGATTTCGCCCTAATGGCAACGGACCAGGCCACCGACGGCACGGTGCAGGCGCTCCGGGTTGCGGACACGGGCCTCCGCTTGGCTGACGTCCCCTTCGCGGACACGGTCCTGCTGTGCGACATCTCCCAAGGCCGACCTCGCCCCGTTGTGCCGGTCACCTGGTGGCGTCGCATTTTTGCTTCGCTCCACGGCCTCTCTCACCCGGGCCGGAAGGCGTCCCAGAGGCTGGTGGCGGCGCGTTTCGTCTGGCATGGGCTGCGACGGGACGTCCGTGACTGGGCCAACGCCTGCACACCCTGCCAGCGGGCCAAGGTCCACCGTCATACCCAGGCTCCGCTGGCTCCCTTCACCATGCCCGAGCGACGGTTCGACCACGTCCACGTGGACCTGGTGGGTCCCCTTCCCCCATCGCAGGGGTTCACCCACCTGCTTACCATGGTGGACAAGACCACCAGGTGGCCGGAGGCCGTGCCCCTCACCTCCACCACCACCGCCGACGTGGCCCAGGCGTTCATCGCCACCTGGGTCGCGCGTTTCGGCGCACCAGCGGACATCTCGTCGGACCGCGGCCCACAGTTCACGTCCGAACTATGGGGCGCGGTCGCCCGCACGTTGGGCGTTACCCTGCACCGCACCACTGCCTACCACCCCCCAGGCCAACGGGTTGTGCGAGCGGTTCCACCGCTCCATGAAGGCCGCACTCATGGCCGGCCTCCAGGACGACGGCTGGGCTGACCGGCTCCCGTGGGTCCTTTTGGGCCTCCGCACGGCTCCCAAAGAGGACCTCCAGGCATCCACCGCCGAGCTGGTGTACGGCCAGGCCCTCCGCGTACCGGGCGAGTTCATTCCCGACGCCACCAGCCCTTGGTCCGCCGCGCGCCAGCGCACGGACTTCCAGGAGGCCGCCCGACATTTCGCCCTGGTGCCCACGTCCCGCCACGGCGACCCCCAATCCTACATCCCCCCAGCACTCCGCACGGCGGAGTACGTCTTCGTGCGCCACGACGTGCACTGCGGGCCGCTCCGGCCACCATACGACGGACCCTTCCGGGTCCTACGACGGGACAACAAGTCCTTCATCGTCAACATCGGCGGCCGGGCGGACCAGATTTCGCTGGACCGCCTCAAGCCGGCCCACATGGACGTCGGCCAGCCACAACAGCTGGCTCTCCCACCGCGGCACGGCCACGCCCCGTCCACTGCACCCCCCGTCCGACCACCCGCCACCACACCGGACCCCCTCCCACCCCCCCGCGACTGGCCAGGGGTCGTTTCGGTCGGGTCATCCGGACCCCCCTCAGGTTGACTTTCCTGGATCAAGTCCATTCTGGGGGGGCGTGTGTAGTGACCCATGGGTCCCCCAAGCGAGACCAGCAACAGAATCGCCTTGCTCCAGCCGGTGACGTAACCGGCGGGCAAACCACGGCGCCGGGGTGGCCGGTCACGTGACCACCAAAGCGTGCCGCGCGTGCGGTTATAGTCCTTTCCACCTGTCGGTCACGTGACTACCAACGCGCGCCTCGCCTGAGAGGCGTGGCTTTCGGTTTCGGTTGTGCTTTCTGGTTTTGATATATACTAGGGCATTGCCCGTACGTGGGTGCCCGTTCCTTGCCAAAAAAAAAAAAAAACGCTACCCGTACGCTCTACCCCGCCCGTACGCCCGTAAACAAAAAAAAACAACGCTCTTCGCTTCCGCCCTTCGCTCTGACTGAATTGGGAGAAATAATGCGCATAAGAAATCGAATTACGTACCGTAATGGCGGTCAGCTCGTAACGCGCTCAGCTCCGCTCGTCTCACATCGGCCACGCCTACGCAACAAAGCGTTCTGTGATTGGCTGCCGGAAGTTCGCAAATCGTCGCAGTTACGATGAATCGTTTTAATTTAATCGCAGTTTGAATTCGTTTTAAAACATAGTTTAACGGCAACATAGTTTTCCAACGTGAAATAAATGAATACGCTGTCAAATGTGCCGTCCGAGGTAGAGTCTGATCGCCACGTTCGGCACACGTGATAGCTCGCTGCTCTCTGATTGGTTGAAGCGTTTTTTGGACATAGCTCGGTAAGTACTTGTCCGATTAATTTCAAACCTTGAAAAGGCACATCCTCGGGTCCCCAGCAATATACCTGGCAAGTTAAAAGTATATCGGACCCGTGGTTGTCGAGAAACAGCGGTCACAGACAAACGTACAAACGTACAGAGATTACTGGAATTATAGATAGATGCTTGATATATATGCAGCCTGATAAACGGGCTTTTCAGAGTTCCCGAGTTGGTTTTTACAATAAACATCTTCTCGGACGAGTTTGTGTCTTGCCCGTCACTTCGTCCGTCTCAAGCAAGGGCCCTGCTCTTCAATACCATGCTAAGGCTCCTACAATACCGATTCACATGAAGAACAATAGGGCAAGCGAGGTCTTCGATGCCACAAAGTGACTGCTATACGCAGGTCACTGGTGCGCAGGCAAAATGCTGCATGGGACGGGTAATATCCCAGGAACTATCTGGTTGTAGAAAGAAGAAGAAGAAGATACAGTGGAAGTTGGAAGAAGAATATGATGCTGTGGAAAATCAGGAGAGAAAGGATGGCAACCAAACAGAAGTAAGGCGAGAGATTATTAATTGATTAAAGGTCAGCTCCAGCCTCGAACTCTCCGTGTGTCCAGCTCCAGTCCCTGTCACACTGTCCTGACATCCTTCATCCACCCCCTGGCCTCTGGCCCACTCTCCATTCTTTGGAACTGCCTTTTCCTGCTGCGGGCTCCATCATTGGTTTCCCCATCATTGTGGTTCGGTCCATACTCCAGGCCATCCCGCCCACAGGGTGGCCCGAATAAATAGAAGTTTCAAGGCAGCAGTTTGATTCCTGGGGTATTAAAGGGTCTTTGGGATCTAAAGCATGTTAGGGGTATGAATTATGTCTTCTTTATTTATTTTTTTTGCATACAAAATCGAGCCTCGTGTAAGAGCTAACATTAATCACAAAAAAACAAATGGACAGATAAAACATACAATAAAGGGAGAGGGAGACAAGATGGGGAGTGAGAGGGAAGCATACAAGTACAACATTTGAGAGCAGGGACATTGGGAGATCTGTAGAAGGGAGAGGGCTTGGGGGGAGGAGGCGTGGGAAGAGGGCTCGGGGGTGGGAGAGGTATAAAACACATGGACACTGCGAGGACTTCCAGGAAAGAAGTCCGCATTTCAAAAATGTGGATCTGGGGTGAATTAACGAGGGTAGAAAAGATCAAGGTTTTGTAAGGGTGAAGATAAGAGATGGTGGTGAACAGATGTTTTAAAGACCTGGAGGGAAGAGTGGGATTTAAGAGAGTGAGGGAGTTTGTTTCAGAGGTGGGAGAAAAGAGGAATGAAAGAGTGAAGGTGAGCAGAGAGTCTTGATTTTGGCAGTTTCACCATAAGATGGTTGCTGGCAGATCTTGTGCGACCTGCAGGAGTATTTGGGGGACAGAGCTGGGTGAGCTTGGCCAGAGAGGCGATGGTGGAAGACAGAAAGACCACCAACTTGCCTGCGGAGAGGGAGTAAAAGGCCCTCAGAGTTCGCTTCATCGGGGGCGATTCCAATGATTCTGAAAGCTTTGGTTTCAACAGCGTGAGGCCAAGCTCGGTGTGACTCAGGAGCACCAGCCCAGAGGGGAGAGCAGTATTCCATTGAGCTGCGGATGAAAGCCTTGTATGTGGTGAGGAGCTCAGGTGCGCCAAGGAAGGACCTCGCATGACGGAGGACGCCCAGTCGGCACTGGTTTTGAGGCCAGCTTGGAAATGTGGTTTTCCTAGGAAAGATCATTGCAGATAGTGAGACAAAAGAGCTTGAGTGACAGAAGTTCTTGGAGAGGATTGTTAAGAAAGTAGATGGGAGGGTTGTCCAGACGGTCTTTTCAGAGAGACATGGTGAGAGTGTGAAATTTGTCAGGATTGAAAGACATGTTCCACTTGTTTGACCAGACTGTGATTTTGTCCAGGTCTGCAGAGAGTGAGGAGGCTGCAGACTGCTGATCTGAGGGATGAGATATGGAGCGGCAGAGAGTGGAGTCATCAGCAAAGAGATAGTGAAGATTTTCCAGAGAGTCTGAGAGATCATTGATGAAGACCAGAAAAAGCACAGGGCCCAGAACATTGCCTTGGGGAACTCCAGCCTGAACAGGAAGAGGAGATGAGAGAAATCCATTCAGGGCCACATGTTGACTACGATCAGAGAGAAAGTCCACAAGCCATGCGTGGAGATTTCCATGGATACCATAGGAGGAGAGTTTGGTGAGCAGAGCGGGGTGCCAGATTGTATCAAAGGCATGTGATAGGTCAAGGGAGACAGCTCAAATTTCCTCTTTGACATTGAGGACCTCCATCCATTGTTGAGACAGTGGAAGCAGCATGTCCAGAGTAGAGTGACCTGGGCTGAAACCAAATTGATGATCAGAGATCAAGCCTCATTGGAGAAGAGGAAGGATTTGATATCTGAAGCAATGATGGATTCCATGACTTTGCTGATAATTGGGAGCAGGCTGATTGGTCTGTAGTTGTAAGGATCTGTTTTAGCACATTTTTGTGTGAAGCGGTAATGTTGGCTGATTTCCAAACTGATGGCAGATGACCTGGAGCAAAAGAGAGGGTGAAGATAATAGAGAGAGGGTGTGAAAAAGCGGCAGAGCAGAATTTTAGGACCCGTGGGCTGATGCCGTCTGGTCCAGTTGCAGAATCAGAGTCGAGGATTGACAGAAACTTCTTCACCTTGTCAGGAGAGAAGGACACAGAGTCCAGGAGCAGCTGGGTATGGTGGGTACAGAGAGAGATGGGTTTGGGACACAAGATTTTGAGGCAAACACAGAGTTGAGGCATTCAGCTTTTTCACGTGCGGAGTCAGCAGTGTAGCCATTTGAGGGAAGGGAGGGGATGGAGCGGGAACAAATGCCAGAAACAGATTTGCCCAGATGCCTCCAGGATTTGGAAGAGGGAGACAGGTTTGAGAGTTCAGTCTTGAGAGTGGAGAGATATTGTTTCCTGGCTCTCCTGAGGGTGGACACACACTTGTTCCAGGCTTTGTGAAAGGAAATGAGATTGCCTTCCATTTGATTTGCCTTCCAAGAGGCAAAGGCAAGTAGTTTCTGCGCTCTGCCTCAGCACAAGATTCCGTGTACCATGAATGGGAGGAAGGGTATGACAACTGAAGACGAGATGGGATAAATCTGTGCATGAGAGAGAGCAATTTACTTTGGAAGAATTCCCAGGATGAGTTGATGTCAGAGGCAGTGGAGATGGGAGACCAGTCCAGTTGGCAGTTGGCCTGAGTGAAATGCCAGACTCGTCAATGCTGAGGAGGCTCTCTGAGAATGGCCAGAGATATGTCCACTTTAACAAGCATATGTTTAGATGAACCGATTGGAGCAGAAGAAGACAGCAGACATTTGCAGGGAAGTTTGTCATAATCAAGTCTAGAATTTTTTTTTTTCCATTGACTGAGATCTGGGTCAGGAAATTGCCAGATTGTGTCAGTCCCAGTTGGTCGCAGAAGTCCTTTGCTGATATGCCATGGCTGGTGAGAGAGGCACTCACACCCAGCCAGCTGGCATGATGACAATTGAAATCGCCACATACAGTCACGTGAAAAAGTAAGTACACCCCATGTAAAGTTTCGACTTTTTCAACATATTTAAACATACAGCTGTTTGATCTTCATTTCAACAATATTGATAGATAAAGGTGATATAATATAACAAATATCATGAAACATTTACATTTTGTAGTCCATTGTATAATATAAATAAACATAAAGGCAAATTTCGCATGTGGAAAAAGTTAGTACACCCTTGGCTCTAATAGGTGGTATTGCCCCCTTTGGCAGAAACAACCTCAAGTAGGCGTTCCTTATAACTGTCTGCCAGTCTCTGACATCGACTGGGAGAAATTTTTGCCCACTCCTCCATATAGAATTCTTTCAGCTGTGCGATGTTTGAGGGGTTTCTTGCATGCACAGCTCGTTTCAAATCCCCCCACAACATCTCGATGGGATTTAGATCCGGGTTTTGACTTGGCCATTCCAGAACCCTCCATTCCTTTCTTTTCAGCCATTCCTTGGTGGATTTACTGGTATGTTTAGGGTCATTGTCATGTTGCAAGGTCCACCTCGGTTGAGCTTCAACTTTCTGACTGATGGCCTCACATTATCCTCAAGCACCCTCTGGTATAATGAAGAATTCATAGTGGATTATATGATGGTGAACTGCCGAGGCCCTGATGCAGCAAAGCTGCCCCAAACCATAATATTTCCACCACCATGCTTTACAGTTCATATCAGGTTCTTGTACTCAAATGCTCTCTTTGATTTTCACCAAACATGTCTTCTGGTACTGTGGCCAAATAGCTCTACCTTTGACTCATCTGTCCAGAGCACATTGTTCCAGAAGTGCTGGTCTTTGCCTAGGTGTTCATTGGCAAACTTTATTCTTGCCCTGATGTTCTTTCTGGACAGCAAAGGTTTCCTCCTGGCACACCTCCCATGTAGATCAAATTTGTGCAGCCTCTTTCTAAGGGTAGGCTCGTGCACTTTGACTTCAACAGTGGCAAGAGCTACCTGTAGGTCCCGTGATGACATTCTGGGGGTTCTTAGAGACTTCCTTCAGCATCTTGCGGTCTCCTCTCGGGATGAACTTGCTGAGGCGGCCTGGCCTGAACAATTTGGCAGTTGCTTGGAATCTTCTCCACTTGTAGATGATCTTCCGGACAGTCGAATGATTGATTTCAAATTGTTTGGAGATCTTTTAAAATCCCTTCCCAGACACGTAGGCATCTATAACCTTCTTTCTGAAGGCCTCAGAGAGCTCTTTTGATCTAGGCATGGTGACGCCGCACACTTCAACAACAAAGAGCAAACCAAACGAAATGTCTGAGGTTTAAATAAGACAGGTTCCTCCAAGATCCTCTCTAACGATGTTCTAATCATTTGCACCTGAGCTGGTGCATATTGATTCTAATTTTATGTATTTGAAGTCGTGATAAATGTAGGGGTGTACTTACTTTTTCCACATGCGAAATTTGCATTTATGTTTATTTAAATTATACAATGGACTACAAAATGTAAATGTTTTTGATATTTGTTATATTATATCACCTTTATCTATCAATATTGTTGAAATGAAGATCAAATAGCTGTATGTTGAAATATGTTGAAAAGGTCGAAACTTTACATGGGGTGTACTTACTTTTTCACGTGACTGTATGAGGAAGAGAGAGTTGGGATGAGTAGATAGAAGTTGGTCCATGTTATCAGACAGCGAGATGTAGATGGAGTCATCACTGTTTGGTGGACGGTACAACACACATATGAGCAAAAGGTGGGAACTAAGGGGAAGCCATAGCCAGACGGCTTGAGTGCAGGTGCATACCTCCTGGAGGTGAGGTGGAGAGAGGGCAGTGCAGGGAGAGTGAGGAATGGAGTTTTTGATAAAGATCGCGAGCCCACCTCCTGGACCGGGCTCAGGTCCATCATACCGGAGAACCTGGGAGTAACCAGGGAGGTATATTAAGGAATCAGAGACATCCTGAAGGAGGAAAGTTTCTGTTAAGCAGATTAAGTCTGGTTTGTCAGAAGCAACCTGTATGGAGGGATCAATCAGGTTTGAGCGAAGGCCCCGGATGTTTGAGGTCCATACCATTAAGGAAGAGGAAGGCGCAGCATCCGATACAGGGGAGGGGAGTGAAGGGTAGGGTAAGATGAGGAAGAGGAGGAGGAGGAGGTAGGGAGAGCTGTTGAAGATGTGTCAGAGATTTCAGAAGAGCTCGGAGAAAGGGAAGGATGAGGAGGAGAAGAGGTTTGATGGTGATTGGGTGAGGCACAGTGAGGTGTGATTTTATGGGGGGGCAGAGTGAGGAAGAAGGTTGAAGGAGATGGAGGCGAGAGTTGGAAGGTGAGGAAGCGGGGTGCATGCTTTGAGGAGGAGGGGTGAGAGGGGAGAATTGGAGAAAAAAGTTTTTAAGGGGTGGGAGGAGAGGGCCATTTAGTAGGGATGGGGGGGAGAGGGGAGTTTGGGAGGGGAGGGGTGAGTTTAGGAGGGGAGGGGTGAGGGGGGGTTTAGGAGGAGAGGGGTGAGTTTGGATTTTAGAAAGTGTTGGACGATTAATGGAAAACGAACATTTATTGCAAAATGAGTTTCTTGTGATTTTCGAGTCAGAGAGCCATTTGAAAACGTTGGAGGAGGGGTGGAATGCAGGTGAGTTTAGGGAATGTAGGAAGGAAGAACTGAAAGAGATTGAATTTTTTTTGAAATGAAGAGATTTGGTGAGCAAATCGAAAGCAACTTTATAAAGAAATAGAAGAAAAGTGTGTTTTCATATACAACAGAATACAACACTTCAGGGGAAAGTTAAAACATTTTAAAACTAAACCATGAAAACTATCGGGGGAAATTCCCTAAATGAGGGCATTAAGAATTCCTATGGGGGGGTTAAGGATTCCAGCACAGGTTCAGAAGCAGGAACAGACAAATAGGAGATTGACAGCCAGGAGAGCAGATAACAAAAGAACAGGGAGGTGTATAAGCAAATGTGTTAGTATGGGAGGAGAGGCCTTCTGGTACTTTTTAAATTCTTCGTTAATGTTTTGTTGAAGGTTAGGTGAAAGTGGATCAGAGGAAGAAGAAGAAAGTTGAAGGAGTATGGTGAAAACTATAACTGGAAAGGTGTCGGCTGGAGAGGATTGAGTTATGAAGAAGGGGGAGGAAAAAACCAGTGGGGCGAAACACGTGGTCGAAGAACGAACGAACACGAACAAAGAAGGAAATGTAATTTTTTTCTCTGATTTTTTAAAATTTAAATTAAGACTTTAAACAAAGGGTAAGATGTCTTCATGATAATAAGGGCGATTAGGTCATATAGGCATAGGGTTTGAGGGGTGATAGGGGTCTAAGCAGTATTAAGGGTCTTGGGGTTGCAAAGGGTCTTCGATGTCTTAGATGTAAATGAGGGTTGTGGAGAAGCGGGTGAAACCCGAATCCTATCCAGGTTCCTCCTGATGACTCCATCTTTGCTATTTGCTTATTCGGGTTCCTTCTGATGACTCCAATGTAGTATTTGGTTTTCCATTTCATTAGGGGTCTTGAAGGATCTTGGGGACTTTAAAGGATATTGGGGGTCTTAGCAGTCTTAGAGGGTCTTGGGTTTCTTAAAATTCAAAATGGTCTTAGGGTATTACGGGGTCTTTGGAGTGCCAAGGGGTCTAAAGTTATAGAGTGGTTCATAACATGCACGGAAGGGCGCACGGCTCCTTTTACAGTATAGACTCAGCCTCCAAGGACTTTATCCACAGCTCAATGGAGTACTGCTGTCTCTCCTCTGGGCTGGTACCCAAGCATCACATCTGTCTCCCCTGGATTCTGTGGAATCTAGAGCTCTCAAAATTATGGGAATCTTCTGTGATGAGGCCAAAGCACAAGGTCTGTTGCTCTCACATCGCAGGCAGGTCGGTTGTTTCTCTGTTCTCTACCATCTATTCTCCAACATTGCTCCCTCTGCTCTCCCAGTCCTCTGATCCTCCCCATCAACTCCAGCATGTGTTTTTACAGGAACCCTCTCCTGATTCAACTTTCAAAATCCAGGCTGAATGCACACCTCAACTCCTTTTTTTATCGCTTCTCTTGTCTTCCACCTTCCAAGTCTGTTCTGTCACAATCTTTCCTCCAGAACGTCAAGCAAATGGTGTACCTCATTTCTTGTCATACCTTATTCTGATCCATGATCTTTATTATCCCCATTAACCTTTCCTAGCTCAATTATGTTTCTTAGTAGTTTTAGTGTTTCCTCCCTTCCTCTGTATCCTTTTCTTTCATTCCCTTGATGTTTGTCTCACTGTCAGTTTTACTTTGCTCTTCCATTAGCTTCATTCATATAAAGAAAAAATAAATTCAGGCCAAAGCTTTTAGAAATGCACATTGTTTTGGATATATGTACCACATTAAGGGCACAACCATAGTAAATGATTTAAGCTCTAGTTATGTCACTACAGTCCTGCTTCCTGCACACACAATGTTGATCCATAATGGAAAGTTTTATAGCAAACTTTCCTGCATAGTATCAAAGGCAAAGAAGCATCTGTCTGGAAAATTGCAAAATGGCCATATTTTCTCCACAAGCGGCCATATGGCCATATTTCTCCATATGGCCATATTTCTCCACATTTTCTCCACAAGCTTTCTCCACATTTCTCCACAAGACAGCTTGCTTTGCACATAGCACTGGCTACAGGAAATGAGAGAGGGAGAGGGAGAAGGAGAGAAAGGAGAGAAGGAGAAAAATGGAGAGAAGAGAGAAGTGAGAAAGAGAGAGAGGGAGGGAAGAGAGGGAGGGAAGATAGGGATGTAAGAGAGGGAGGGAAGATAGGGATGTAAGAGAGGGAGGGAAGAGAGGAAGAGGCAGAGGTAGATATAGGGATAGAGAGAGAGAGAGAGAGAGAGAGAGAGAGAGAGAGAGAGATATATATATATATACAGAGAGACAGAGGGGGGGGGGGGGGGAGAGAGAGAGAGAGAGAGAGAGAGAGAGAGAGAGAGAGAGAGGACGTTTACACCAGAAACTGTTTATCTCAAATTTGTGGCCTTGCAGTGGAGACTTGGTTAGCATGCCATTGCAGTTTTAAGTGCTGCCAGCTGCTTTGCTTGGTCTGGGTACTGGCTGGTAACAAAAAAGCAACTCAGCAGACAGACCAGAGCGGACATTGCGAGGAGTGGTGGAGGCTCACTTTCTAATTAAATGTCCAGAAATTAGCTATACTCATGAAATCAAGAATGAAAAATGGACCCGTCTATATCAACGCAAGATCCAAGGTGGAATCTGCACCGCTGCAGTCCATGACAACATCCATCATTGACAAGCAAGCAACAGCATATCCAACGGGAATTCCGAGCTGCCTTTCAAGCACTCACTCTGCCTTGCTTTTCTTCTCGTGGGGACCTTCACAGGAAAATGTGTACTGACAAAGTTAACCTACAAACGTCAAGGAGAAAATCCTACTTGCAGATTGACCAGTGCTCAAACGCAGATGCAGATCCTTGGTACACTTTCTCAAGCTTTGTGTTCACTATTTTACAAGACAAAGATCACCTGCAGTTAAACAGCATATCTCATTTACTTTTTCCATGATTTTCAGATAATGTTAGAGAAAACAAGAAAATAAAAGTGATTAATATTTGGATGCCAAGTCTAACATATTTAATTTTGTATTTATGTTGTTGTTCTTGCTTTATTGTTATTAGTATTATTGTTTTAATCCAAAGGGAGGCTTTCCAGATCTTCAGGATCCACCAAACTGGCAGCTGAAAGGAGTACTGTATTAGAAACTAGAACAGCACACGGTAGAGCACATACCTCTGCCAGGCTGAACAGTTTATGTTTTGTATCCCACTGATAGGCAAGATCTGGATTCGGACCTGAACCAAAATCGAATTGGCTTGTTCTTGTTACCTAACCAACTCATCCAATAAGTTTAGTCTGAATCCATCCCCAACTTTTTGAGATATCTAGCTCACAAGCAAACAAAGGTGGAAACATCACCTCCGGCCACCTTCGGTGGTAGAGGTAACCAGGAAGCAGGATAGCATAAACTAAGGAATAGCAAGTCAAACCCAGTGTCAATTAATGCACAGGAATTGGAAATCCGCAGTGGCTGAAATGCTTAACTACGGTTTGCAGAGAACCATGAAACCTTTATGCATAAATGTATGCAAGTAAGAGAGACTCGTACAAGTACTGCACAATTAATCCTGCAAATTAAAAGAGTTTGAGAATGAAAGCTTTATTGGGGGAGGGATACAGCGACCTTCAGGCCCAGTAGAGTAAGGTGGGTAAATATATCCTTTGGAGAAAAAGTGGGCCCCATCCCCCCACACCTATCACCTCCTTCAACAACCTATATGTACATCCTCTTCGCTCCTATTGGTCAGTATACTGAATATTTTTCATTCGAAATTGCCCACTATACATTTCGCCAGGAAACACTGATGAAGACTTTGAAGATGCTGAACATACACACAGGAACGAGGAGGTTATTTTGTGAGAGGAGGTGGATCTTTCTCCACCTTACTCTCATCTAATATGTAAAACTCGTTATAACCACTCACTGACTGATATTAATGTTCAGTACATTCCCGGTGACGTAGAAAGCTGAAATTTGGCGTGCCGGCGGACATAAAAGCCGACACACCGGGAAAAATCACAGAACTGTTGGAAAGCGTCCATAAATGAAAATTTACATAAAAAAGTAAACGTGCCCATTAAAAAGAAAACCCTCAATCAATACCTAGCATTACAATTGTAATTTCTATAACTATAAACTGTGAAATAAAAACCTCAATGAAAATGTACGTAAAAAAAACATAAATGCGTCCGTTTTCGAAAAAAAACCCTCAATTGATATCAAGCATTCGAAAATTGTAATTTCGATAACTGTAAACGGTGAAATAAAAACCTCAATGAAAATTTATGTGAAAAACCGTAAACATGTCCGTTAGAAAAAACCAACCTCAATCAATACCTCGCATTAAAATTGTAATTTCGATAACTGTAAACTGTGAAATAAAAACCTCAATGAAAATTTATGTGAAAAACCGTAAACATGTCCGTTAAAAAAAATCAACCTCAATCAATATCTAGCATTCGAAAATTGTAATTTCGATAACTGTAAACTGTGAAATAAAAATCTAAATGAAAATTTATGTGAAAAACCGGAAACACGTCCGTTAAAAAAAACCAACCTCAATCGATATCTAGCATTCGAAAATTGTAATTTCGATAACTGTAAACTGTGAAATAAAAATCTAAATGAAAATTTATGTGAAAAACCGGAAACACGTCCGTTAAAAAAAACAAACCTCAATCGATATCTAGCATTCGAAAATTGTAATTTCGATAACTGTAAACTGTGAAATAAAAACCTCAATGAAAATTTAAGTAAAAACCGTAAACGCGTTCATTTAAAAAAACAAACCTCAATTTGATATCGAGCAGGAGGTCGGTGATGCTCGCCTATAATCCTAAAGCTGCTATTTATTATGTACCTACGTACGAAGCACGGTTCGTTATTGCTTACTTTGTGTAAGCATACCCCAATGGTATAACAATGAAAATTGAATTCAACTGGAGCAAATTTCCCAAACTGTAACTAGGTGAGAGTAGGAGAATGTGATATTGCTCTACCAAAGTATACCAGCTGTAATCGTACCGATCTTATCACATCTATTCATGCAGAAACTACTATTTAAAGGAGTGACGGTGACTTTAGACCTACCACACTACTTTAGTTGTAATACCTGCAAGACCCGCATTGTAATACCATGCATGTAATACCTTTCGTGGCCTGCAAGAAAACAAAATCCACATCGAAAAAGATTCTGGAGTTCAAAGCCAGTGTGAGCTGACATACAGTATCTTCCATCAACAATCCAATGACTCATCTGTGAGTGACACTGAAGAAGCATATGTTTACAAAGTATGACTTGGAAGTATAAAAGGCAAAACATAGTTGTGCACAGGCAAAGTGGGTGTAAAATGTACTTTAAAGAGGCTCCCTCTGCAGGTGTGTGGCAGGTAGCCAGTTCAGGGTAGTGTTAGATCAAATCTGCGACCACACCCACTTGCCTCTTTCACCCCAGCTCCTTCGCACACCTTTTCCAATGGCTGCATTGTACTGCAAAGACCTTATCAGTGGCAGCAGAAGAAAAGTTTCTCCCTCCAAAGCTTTTCTTTGTCAGTGTCTGAGAAAGCAAAACCCATTTCCCAGGGCAGATTATTTTACAGGGCAGAGTATTTATTTGCATTGATTGGAGGATGAAGAACACAAGGTCATTAGAGTGAAAATCGTTTTTCTTTTTTACATTTCATGTTTACTTGAACATGTGACCTTGCAACCCTTAACCTTTGACCTGCATATTTCAACTTCAAATGTGACTCATGCGATGTGAAAACAACACAGGTTTGCTCCATATTCATGTTTACATCGAAAATCCACCGTGGTGAAACTTTCAAACAATTAACTCTTGAAAACTCGAGGGAGAACCTTGCTAAGGTCCAGGCCTAGTTGTTTGGGCTGCCCAGTTATTGCTTTGGTTCACTGGATATAGTAGTGGAGTCGTTTCGCCATGCCTTTCTAAGGAAATAACGTCTCCACAAGACTACAAGTCAAGACACAACCCCGAGCTAATGCTCAGGTTGGTCAGTTGCTGTTGAAACATGTTGGTAGGACGGGCTTGCGTTTCTGGGTGATATGTCAACAATGCAGCACTCTGCAAGCAGTGTGTTAACTTCTCAATACTATAAAGGCCTTAAACCATTTCCTTGTTGAGTGTGCCATCCTATTGAACGACGTTAGATGAGGCATCCCATCCCATGAGGCAGGATACTCCAATGGCTTTTCATCCCAATAAACTGGTACTCATTTTGCGGACCTCGCAAGGGTGACGGCCTGAATCAACCCACCTTGTGTTATCTCAACGGTAGGACAGGAGCTCAAACTCAAGACCCTAAAATCTTAAGTCAGCCACCTTAACTGTTAAGGCAGCACCAGGCTATGCTAGTATTCCTTAGTGGATGTGAAAGATCCCCTGATGCCCTTTTAGTAGGTCATTCTGAGCGGGCACCCAGGACAAATTCCAAATTCAGGAATTAAGCTTCATAGCACCCTGTGACAGAGGGACGACATGTGCAGAGCTGATTCACAGCTACGGAAAGCGCTTTGGCAAAGCCGATGCTCTGGAAAGAGCCTAAGGTCAAGGAAGGATGGAAGGCCTTCAAGCAACTTTGACTGTCGTATACAAAAAGTCAACAATCCTGCCACTTTGTGGTATTCTATTGGCCTCTCAATCTTATACCAGCTTTCATCTGGTCTCACATGCACTTCCTACCTCGGCCAATTTTGGTCTCTCTCCAGCCCTTCAAGATAATGTACGCACCATCCAACCCATTCCATGTCCATTTTAGAAAATCAAAATTGTTTGCCCATCTCCTTCACTCGTTTTATTTGGCTTTTCCTTGCCCAGGCCTTTTAGCAAACTTCCCAACAAACCTCACGTTGAACCCACATCTCTATCAGTGATCTCTTCCACTCTCTCCGGCCATGCATGGTTGCCTGCCTGGCATGTAAATCTCTGCCCACCCCCACATTTGTTTGTCGAATGCTTGATCGCTCCCTCTCTTCCCTACAGTTGGTTTGAACTTTCCTGCCCCCTTTTTTTGAAAACTCTTCCATGGGCATTAGCTCCAGGCTGCACAGGTTGGTATTTTGTTTTGACCTCTGCTAGTAGAGGTGCTGTCACAGCATGTTAGGCATACCATTCCAATGTCTACTACCCTATTAAAAGAATGCAAAATGTATCATAATTTGTGTATTACATCCATATCCCATTTGCTTTTGTCTATTTAACTAATTGACATTTAATATTAAAAAATTGCTTTTGTTAATTTCATGTTCACATTCAAATCTTAAAACATTGTTTTTTTTCTGTTAATTGGCGACATGGCTTATAATGCCTCTACTACTATAATAATTCAAAGGCCAATTCTTGTGAAAGATACCAGAGGATTATTTATATGTTTAAATGATTGAACATAGGTCAACTGGCTTAACACCTGTGCCAAATTATATGTTCTGCAATGCAGTGCCCCTGCTGCCGCACTCACTGCACAAGAAAGACCATTATAGTGGCACTGACTCTGCCAGCAAGAGTAGATGAGAAAACTATTAAATGAGCTCCAAAAGGACTACCCATCCACCAATTCGATTTCAGGATCCCTACTGAGGTTCCTTTTCTTCTGCTGTCTGATGGTTTGCAATCTGATGAAAACACGTGGAGGACCTTCAGTTCATGCTTTCCATGAGGATTGTGGCCAGAGGCAGGACAAGCCACAGCGGAAGTGTCTCTGGCCCTCTTCAGAGAAAAACAAGGCCAAACTAAAACAAACCCTCAAGCTTCGAGCTGATGGAAGGTCCGCTGTGAGGGGTCATGCTTTGGTGTTGTGGATGCCAGGGTGTCAAGATGCGTGTGCGCTAGAAGCGTGAAAGTTGATCCAAAAAGCAAAGACTTGAGGGCAAGAAGCTTTCACTGCCGCCATTTATATGATCTCCTCGTACGTGCGTAAATGTAAATTCACCTGCAAGGCAAACCATCTGAAAGGTGGGCCCCCACAATCTGCCTGCTGCGCAGTTATTTTAAACATTTTGAATATTTACAAACTTAAAAGATGTCAACGAAATAACATACATTGTCATTTGAGACCAATATTTCCAGAGAGGAAAATTATATGAACACTCACAAACTATAAACATGACACCAAGGCTTAAACTTAAGGTGCTTATATACATTATAAACACGTGGTAGGTTTGTTTTTACTTGTGACATGTCGCAGGTGTATAAGAGCTTCGCGTTGCTGTTGTTGGGGTCATTGCTTGGGGTCGATTTTTGAAATGTGCACCCATTGGTCGGACAGCTGTGGGACCACACCCACACCTGTCACTTGACTCCACCCACCATAGTACCAAGGAGAAATGAAATGGCCGCCATCTTGTTTACTGCTGGGCCTAACACATTAGGCCTATAGACCGCTGCTCATTATACACTGCCTGGGTTTGTTGCATCAGATTTCCAGTCGCTTAGATTGGGTCGAGTGTTATTGATGATGAGGAACTTGAGCGTTGAAGGAAAAGACATCTGAAGCATTTGAAATCCTAGTCAATCTTTTATTCCAACCGCGACCAACCAAACCCGCTCGTCTCACTTCCGGTTACACCTGGTTCCATAGGCGTAGTTTGACTTCTCTATTTGGGGGGAGCAAGGGGTTAATATTAACCCTTTAATATTAATGGGTAGCTATAGGTCTGACTTCCAAAATTACCGTTTGTCAGTGTAGTTACAGTGTACGTGAAATCACAAATACAGTTTACGTTCATTATTGTTACTCACGTTTAAATACGGGATGTTTTTATCTTAATTGTAAACTACTGAAAAAATAAAAGTGGGGGCATTGCCCCTGCTGCCCCCCCCCCAAACTCCCCCGATGCCTGGTTCTGGAAAATTATTGATCAACCCGAGCTCAAGCCTACTTACACACTATAACATGAAAGGCAAAATGATGCCGTGACAATACCCCCAAAAATATAATCATATGTCGAATAATAGTAAAGTTTAATCAAGCCCAGCATGGTACATCAGAACGCACAAAAATCAAGCGTTACGTTACGTAATCAAGCATTATGTTATACAAATTATTTAATAGTGCATTAAATATGTGTTTCTCAATAACGCTGTTCATCTTTTAAGAGTACTTTAAATGCTCGTTTCCCAATCGGCCCCTTACCAGATTTTGTCATAGGTTGTGACCATATTGTGGTCATTCGTGTTATTGGTATGCAAGATAGATGCTCATGGAAAAGCAAGGTAACCGAGGGTAAAAATAACAAGTACTGACAGTGAGGCCACACTTGGACAAACCAAGCAAGGGCATAAACTACCAGGAAAAGAGGAGAAAAAGGAGGAGAGGAAACATAGTAACCTACAAGTAAGAGGGTTGGGTTAGGTGGGGTTAATGGGGGTAGAAAAGATTGCAGGTAGATATGGGGGTAAGAGGCGACATTAGACGGTGGTGTGCTATTTGCTTGAGACCCTGGAGCGAAGAGGGAGATTGAAAGACCTCCAGAATATAGTTTCACAAATGGAAGAAAAGGCTGGAGGTGGATGGGAAGCCTTGATTTGGGGAGTTCAACTAGGAAAAGGTTACTGGAAGGAGCTGTGAAAGGTCAGAGGGCTGCGAGAGAGGGATGGATAGAGAGAGAGAGAGATGGAGAGAGAGATGGAGAGATGGAGAGATGGAGAGATGGAGAGATGGAGAGATGGAGAGAGAGAGAGATGGAGAGATGGAGAGAGAGAGAGATGGAGAGATGGAGAGATGGAGAGATGGAGAGATGGAGAGAGAGAGAGAGAGAGAGAGAGAGAGAGAGAGAGAGAGAGAGAGAGAGAGACTTTTTAGACTTTTTATTACTAAAATATAAAAATACAAGCCAGTCGGTGAAGATACTATTCAATACAGGCACAATAATCAAAAATACAGAAAAGAAAAAGAGATAATGACAGGAAATCAAAACAGTACAATGAACTAGAAAAGAAAAACAACAACAGAAAAACCGACCACACACTGAATCAATCCAAACAAACCTACAAATATACCATTAATTCATTCTCCTGCACCATGCAGATCCCATCAAAACACCAGATGTTCATAAACTCATCAATACATTTCTTCCTTTCAGAATCACAAAATTCAAGTTTGAGTCTTGCAGATGTCAAGGCATTAAAAAAGAACAAGACATCACATTGCCCAATCGGCTTTCCTTTCAGTTTTTCCCTCCTCGATAAATAAATTGCCATTTTCGCCGTGGCCACTAAAAACAAAAACAACATATGTACATGTTCTTTCATATCATTGAAACCAAAAATAAATGATCGCAGAGAAAAAGTGATCTTCATTTTTCCAGCCATGTAGTTCAGCCATTGAAATAAAGGCACAAGCCTTGCACAGTCAACGTACGCATGGAACACATCCTCTGTGTAAACACAGAACGGGCAACACGTAGATGTGGGCGCGAAATGACTCACTAATTTATTAGACGGAATGATCCAGTGTATCATTCGCCACTGGAGGTCACCTGTCCTTTTGCTTACCAGCTTACTGTATATTGATTCCCATACAGGCTCAGATGGGAGTCCTTCCGGCATTAGCCCTTTCCACCTGGCCACTCCATTTAACGGTGAGTTCCCAAGCAGAACTGCAGTGCATAACCGATACAGGTCTTTACTCCTGCATTTCTGAAAAATGTTTTGTCCCTCACTAATTGGGGGCAAGTCTCCGTGACTAGGCTGTACCAATAAACCAGGAAAATGCCAGTCATTGGATGTCACCAAAACTTCCTGGGTCCATCTTAGTCCAAGTTGGAAGCTTTTCTTTACTATTTCCTTTAGTACTCTTCCGATTATTCTGTTTGACCATATTCCAGTCATATCAGCTATCTCTTGCACCGTCTTCCACCCCCAACCAGAATCATGGCGGAGGTCCAACACTTTGATTATGCCCGCTGTAATAAAGTGTTGATAAAAGTCTCGGCTTCTTGGAATTGCAGGAAACAGTGGGTTGTAAAAAAGGGGTTCTTCCACAAACATGCTTGTAGCATAGGTTTCTTGCTGGCGACTAGTCGAAAGGCTTTGCCAGGCATTCAGAAGGCTCTGATAGAATGATGGTAGATGAGATGTGTCGACATGCTGGAGTTGGACTAAGAAAAGCTCAGGGCCGTATCCGAGCCCGCTTGCTTTTCGCAGCACGTGATAGGCCAGAAGTCGGCTTGGCAGTCGTTCCTTGTACAGCAACTGCTGTATGGTACACAGCCGAAAAGCCATGATACGACTTTTTATGTCGATCAGTCCCTGGCCACCTTCAAACAAGGGGCTACATATGACATTTGGTAGCAACCAATGGTGACCACTCCAAAAAAAATCCACGAGTAGCCTCTGCACTGCCTTTAGTAGTGCCTCTGGCGGCTGAAGGCAGATAAACCTATGCCACAGGGAAGAAGCCACCAAATTATTAACCACTAGAACCCTGCCTTTGTAGGAAAGGTAGGGCAGAGCTCGTTTCCACAGTCCCAGTCTTTTTTTGACATGCTCAACAATCCCGTCCCAATTTTTGAGGACGTAATGTGGAGATCCCAGGAAAACCCCAAGGTATTTGACTCCGTCTTCCACCCATTTTAACTTTGTTGGTAGATGCACAAGTGGTACCAGCACTCTTCCAGGTGGAATGTTCTTGAGACAGGGAATCCATAAGGCCTTACTCTTGTCCCAGTTACACTTCAAAGAAGAAGCGAGGCAAAAAAGATTTAAACATTCAACAAGCGCTGGTATATCACTCTCCTTCTTAACAACCACACAGACATCATCTGCATAAGCCGATACAACTACTGAAGGACTCCCAGGGATACTGTCACTCCTGAAATATTTTTCCTAAATAAAATTAGGAGTGATTCCATTACCAAGGAAAATAACAACCCAGAAACCGGGCATCCTTGTCTCACCCCTCTTTGAACCTGTACCGGAGAGCTGAGTTCGTTATTTATTTTAAATAAACTAAATATATTGTTGTACAACAAAGTCACGTAGGCCCTAAAATTGACACCAAAGCCACATGCTTCTATCTAGCACACGATACAAAAAAACATGATCCACACTGTCAAAAGCCCTTTCCAAATCAAGGAATATTATCCCAAAATATTTTTCCAAGCAATCACATTCCATTAAATCTCTAATCAAAAAAATATTATCATAAATAGATCTGTTTGGGATGCAGTAATTCTGATCATGGTGGACTAGGTCACCGATTACCGTCTTCAACCGACTGGCCAACACTTTCGACAATATTTTGTAGTCCGTACATAATAACGAGACCGGCCGCCAATTCTTTATCTGTCGTAGATCCCCAGTCTTTGGAATCAGCGACACCACTGCTCTTCTGAAGCTTAGTGGGAGTTCTCCAAGCACCAAGGATGATTCCAGGACATTCAATAATTCAGGGCCCCAAAGGTCCCAAAAAGCCAAGAAAAATTCTGCCGGTAGGCCGTCAGTCCCAGGAGCTTTCCCCGAGTCCATTTCACTTAGGGCCTGCGTTAGCTCAGGCAAAGTAATTGTTGAATCCAGGCCCAGGCACTGAGGCTCAGTTAGGGATGAAAGGTGAGAAGTTAAAAATTCCATGGTTTGCTCACAAACATTTTGTTTTGCATAAACTTTTGAAAAAAACTCTCTAATGCACAACCTTACATCTCCAGGGTTGGCAACCATGTTTCCCCTAAAGTCTTGTACAGAGAAAAGGGTTTTGGGTGACTTATTTACAAAATCCATTTGGAAAAAAGATTTACTCGGGGTGTCTGATACCTTTAAATTGTTTATTCTTAATCTGATTAACAGGCCTGCTGCTTTCTCCTGAATCAGCTCTCTCAGTTGAGCCTTATTTTCAACCAATAACCTGTGGTCTCTTCTGATATTATCTTTAGCCAGTTTACACTCTAACCGTATAATATCAGCTTCTAAACAAGCCATTGTTATATTTTTTATGTCAGTTTCATTTGAAACAAACTGCTGACAAAACACTCTAATCTGAGCTTTTGTGTTATCCCACCATAATGCTAAGGAAGAGAAAGAGGGCTTTCTTGAAAGTTGGATGACCCAAAAAGCACGGAAGGCGTCTTTAAACAAAGCATCTTCGAGAAGACTGGTATTGAATTTCCAGTATGCACTTTTGCGTAAGGGTTGAGGGAAAAAGAGGCCCATGGTAACTAAATGATGATCAGAAAACAAAGATGGAAAATGATTTGGAGAAATAACCGCATTCCTGAACTGTGAGTTTATGTACCAACGGTCAAGTCTAGCGAAAGTCATTCTCCCATTGGCACATCTTCCCCAAGTATACTCAGATTTGTTGGGGTAATGCAGTCCCCATGCATCTAGCACACCCACTGCCGAAAAATAATTTAACAAATCAGTACTACCTTCGGGATGAGGTTCTGCTGTATTTCGGTCTATACTGGGTTTAAAGGTGCAATTAAAGTCACCCCCCATGCAAATACAATTATTGAGATCTATCGACTGCATGTGTCGAATTAAAGATGAAAAGAAAGCTCTTCGTTCCACACTCTCACTTGGTGCATAAACGTTGAATAGTGTAAACCGAAAATTATTAATGACCAGTTCCAATGAAATAAACCGGCCTTTAATCACCTCCTGGAAGAGGCATGACTCAGGTACTAGGCCTGGTCTGAGTAAAAAGGCTACACCAGCAGAAGAAGAAGACATGTTACTAAAAAAACATTGTCCTTTAAAGAGGCGACACCAGTCGTACTCCCCATTTTGAATTATATGGGTTTCCTGGAGTAAGAGTACATCAATTTTCTTGCGCTCAAAAAAACTTTTCACCTGAACCTGGCGGTTTTGGCTTGCACCTCCGCCATTCATATTTAAGGTTCCAAAGGTGATTTTTTTCATGGATTATCAAAAGGCGTGAGCGGTTGTTGGGAAATCTCGCTCCCTGCTTTTGTAACAGCCTTTCTAAGCCGATGAAACAGCGACCTTGTTAAATGAAATTCATCCGGCCTCCTAATTATGTCCTTTGCAGCCTGGATGAATGAAATTAAATCAGGAAAATGATATTTTACAATCACATTTCGGTGTCGGTAGGTGTCATTCAGAAAAGAAATAACGAGTTGAGGGGCTATGGATGACTGATCTGATGAAGAATGAGACAACTCAGTCATCTCAACTTCATCCTCTGAATCTGACAAATCAGAAACAGCTCCGCCCGGGTCACATATATCAGTCTGCCCAGTCCCCATTTTGATTCCAGCCAAGTCCGAAGATTTGCTGGAATGTTCTATGGTAGAGTCATCCTCACTCTGGTACCCGGGACATTCAGCAGGAGCTGAAATCTCGGCTTCACCCTCCTGCAGGGAGATGTTCACTGGCTCAGTTGACGAACCAGTGTCATGATTTAGATCTTGCAGGGGTAAAGAGGAGCTTGGGGCTGAGACATTCCCAATCCGCTCGGTCTCAGCAGGTAGTGAAGGTGGCGGCTCACTAATGAGCTCACCATCATCTTTAGTCTCACCATCTACTTTTTCTCCCAGGTTTTCGGTGCTGCCCGATAATGTTTCAGAATTAATTAATTCAGGTTCCTTCTCCCTGGTGTCAACACAGCTTGTGGACACCTGAGAAAGACGTTCCAGGGCGTCTGCACCCACACTCTCTTTATCCAACACTACCTTTTTCAAAGTAATGTTGGAGTTACAAGCACCAGGTGCTCTTCGTTTCTTTGTCACCACAATGGGATTTTCTTCCATCTCCTCACTGCACGTAGCATCTGCCACCACAGGTGGGTTATCTGGGGTTATTTCATTATTTACCGAATCAGCGGTGTTGTCGTTTTCACTAAGACGAACAGGAGTATTATCCCTACTCCTCGAGTGCGAGGGAGCGTCGGTAGGAACCGTTCGGGTATTTCGGTTTACGTTGTTTCGTACGTTAGAGACCGGGGTGTTATCTCTTTTACAATCAGCGTCACTATGACCTGCTTCACCACACCTTACACACGATACCTTCGGACAAAACCTTTTCACATGGCCAAAAGCTCCGCACTGAAAACATGTTAATGAGGCCGATGACGCATACATCTGGTACTCATGGTTGTTCACCTTTACCTTGAACGTGATGTTTAACCCCGTGTCATCGCCTCGATCCGGAAGCACCATATACACCTGCCGTCTGAAGCTCATCACGTGTTTAACACGTTCATCCTAAGACCGGAGCGGAATCATTGTGATTTTTGACACAGCTGTTCCGTATCGGGACAAAACGGACATCAGCTGGTTGCAGGTTATAAATGGGGGTACGTTAGATATGACGACCCTCATCGACGGAGTGTCCATAGGCGACGCCAAGACAAAGAGACCTGTCTCTGTGGTTAAACCCGCACTTACAACATCGTGAACGAATTTTTCATCGGACACAAATACAACAACTTTTTGATTCATTCTCGACGCTGCTCGAACATTTTCACAACCGATTATTTTCCCCACCGACAAAACAATGTCCTCAGTGGAAGTTCCTTCGGGTGGAACACACACAAATGCATGCTTCCTTGTTAAGTTGTCGAACGCCTCCAACCGAGAGCGTGTATTCGCCATCCCAGCGAATTAACACCCCCCCACTTGTCCGAACCGGACAAGTAGGTACCAAACCGAAATAAATCAAACTAGAATAAATAATAAACGTGCAGTATAAGCACAAAAAGGCTTACAAAGCGTCGTCGAAGCCGGTAGGCCGCACCCAAAATGGGTCCGCTCTCAAACCTCTCTCTCTTGAAGACAAAGGTATAGGAAGGATGAAAACAAAATGCCAAAGTACACAGGATGGAAAGGAGAGGGAGGGGGGGGGCAGGGGAGGGCAGGAGAGGAGGAAAACTCACAAAGAACTCACTACAACACAGAGCAGTTGCTCACAGCCGCCATGACGCTACACCCAACGCACCGACGGCCGATAGGTGGCGACAGAGAGAGAGAGAGAGAGAGACAGAGAGAGAGAGATTTACATGGAGGAGAGGCATCATGAGCCATTCAATTAGCCCAGTCGGTGGCTGGCTTTGGAGGCCAACTTTGAAATGTGCTTTGCCCATGATAGATCATGGCTTTTAGTGAGACACATGAGTTTGAATGACTGAATTACTTCAAGAGGATTGGTAAGAAATCAGATGGGAGGGTTTTCCAGACGGTCCTTTTGGAGAAAGATAGTGAGAGTGTGACATTTGTCAGGATTGACATATTCCAAGTGTTTGACCATGTTGTAATTTTGTGAAGGTCTGAAGAGAGCGAAACACCTGCAGCCTGCCTGTCTGAAGGATTAGGGATGTCACAGCAGAGGTTGGAGTCATCAGAAAATAGATAAAGAGGATTTTCCAGAGAGTCAGAGAGATCACTGATGAAGATCAGGAATAGGATGACTGGGCCCAGAGCACTGCCTTAGGGCAACATGCTGTACCTTGTACATATGCTTTGTGTTCTGTAGGCATGTGCTGTATGAATGTCTTTTTGGAAAATAAAATCCTGTTTTATTGTGTCAACAAAATTAATCCACAGATAAATTAGCCAACAATTACCCAAATATCAGCCCTTTTACTCTTACTGACAGGAGTCGAGTAACTATTTTAGAGGAAGATGTTGAGGGAACGATCCATATCTAGGCGAACTAAAGACCATGATCTACCATCATGACCTTTTCTACCCCCTATTAACCCTCTCCAAGCACACCTCTTTCCACGTTTCCAGTTTTTCCTTTGTGAGAGTTTGTGGCTGTATCCATCTTCCATCTTGTTCACCCTGTGTGCAAGTCCTAGCAGGCAGTGTGCATCTAGTCCAAGCAGGACTAGATGAGCCCTCATTTTCCCCCACATCCCTTATTTCTCCAAGTCTCTGATAGTCTATATTATCCGTCATCCCTGCTGTTGGTGTGCTCCCCCCTCTCTGTCTCTCCTGTTGCTTTTGTTCTGTTACATCCTGATCTTTTTATGTTCTAGCTTCTGCATGAGCAGCGACATTGTATGCAAAAATACTCATAAGGGCCAACGGACATAGTGATTCTCCCTTTGGGATCAAAGAGGATGGCCAAATGGAAACATGAGGTAGGACCTGATTTGGGGTTTGGGAATGTGATCCACATAAGTACCAAGAGTAGAGCAGCTGAGGCTCGGATTTATTCAATGAATCATGGGCGTTCAGCATTTTCCTCCAGAAAGACATGGTGGCAACAGTATTCCAATCATGAAGAAGGGTAAGCAAAGTCCGAGTGAGGAGTTACAGGGCTATCTCACCTACAGTCAATTTTGCAAATAACAGACAGACAAACAGAAAAACAAACAGATGAAAAATCACTCATAGAGCGACACTTGGCAAAAGAGAACAAAGCAGAATGGCCCTCAGTAGAGCATCCTTTTGACCTCAAAAATAGTTGGTGGTTGAATTCAGTTCGCTGATATGAAAATTCAATTCAAATTTCAAGTCAATCGGATGAAAATTGAGGATTTTAGAAATTTGAAAAAAGTGGTTGACCTTTGGCCTATGTTGACCTTTTGGGCTAAGCTGATCTCAAAATTAGTTAGTGGTTGAATTCAGTTTGCCGATATGTAAATCCTATTCAAATTTCAAGTCAATCGGATGAAAATTGAGGATTTTAGAAATTTGAAAAAGGTGGTTGACCTTTGGCCTATGTTGACCTTTTGACTTTTTGACCTCAAAAATATATAGGATTTTGTCTGACCACGAACTCTACCATTTGGTGAAGTTTCGTGAAGATCGATTTCAAATTGTGACCTGTAGGCAAGTATGTGAGCGGACAGACAAACACACACACACACACACACACACACACACACACACACACACACACACAAACAAACACACAAACCGGAGTGATCAACATATTTGCAAAAAAAAAAAAAAAAAATTGCCAAGTAACAAACAAATAGACCCAAATATAATATCCTCTCCTCTGACGAGGGTAATATAACTACTGGGCAACTTATGACATCTATAAGTATAATAAGTAGTTGAACAGGACTTCGTGATTAAAAATATCCAATGGTCAGAAAAGCAAATTCGTTTGCTGTAACCAAAAATAATCAGGTGGGATGGGAATTTCCAGATGTTATTAGACATAAGTTTGTGTGATATGTTGGTGGCTAGATAGCGCACTTAACATTGAGCTGTATAGTGTGAAACAATCATTGCCAAAATAATCACCATCCACCAGATCTGACCAGGCAGTTTGTCCTCATCTGACCTCGCAAGGAGGAGCAATTACTTGGGGTCGATAAAGTAGTCATGGTAGATATATTATTTCCTTAAAAATGTCTCGTATCCGGACTCTGATCTTCAACAAAATCGAATCAATTCGTCCTTGCCACACACCCAACCCATCCGCCACCATATTTCGTCCGAATCCATGCACGACCTTTTGAGATATCCTGCTCATTTGTACAGCAGCAAAAAAAAAAAAAATCAGGCATATTACTTTGAGATTAAAGAAGTAAACTTCGCATCAGATCGTTATCTTCACATCCCTGGTTCTCATTGACTTATTCTTCATGTTGACTCCAACAAGAGGGAATGTTATGGCCAAGATACAGTCATGACTTTGTTCCAATCTCATTGAAATATAGCTCTCCTGAAATGTTTGGCTATAAAAATGCTTACCCTAATACATGTAGCAATAATAGTAGACAATAGTAAAAACAAGACCGATAGTCTCACAATGGCATAGCCATGCTTGGATCTGCTGTTCCACTGTCATGTGACAAGATCTCTGATTATGATTTTGGTGGACATTTGTGTGGGACATACAGTACATACATACACTGGACAGACAGCATTGCCCTATGGGCTGTGCCGTAATAATATGGCTGCCGAACCACAAGACCGATGACATCATCAATTTGCTTTCTTGACCAATATTTTTTTTCATACATACATACTCGTACATACATACATACATACATACATACATACATACATACATACATACACGTACATGCACACCTACATACACACATACCTGCATACATACATACACATATGCACATACACACGTACATACACACATAAATGCACACATATACACACACACATACACACACATATATACACACACACATACACACACACATACACACATACACACGTACACACACTTATATATACACATACATACACACAAACGCACATACCCACATACATACATACCCACACACATACATACACACATACGCACATACATACATACACGCATACGCACATACATACATACATACATATATACATACACATACACATGTATATACACACATACACACGTATATACACACCCACATACATACATACATGCATACATGTGGACATGTAGACATATGGACAGACAAACGCATACACAATACACATACACATACACACATACACACATACACACGTACATACACACATACATACATATATACATACACACATACACACGTATATACACACCCAAATACATACATACATGCATACATGTGGACATGTAGACATATGGACAGACAAACGCTGTTCCAGATGGCATTGCCCTATGGGTTATGCCGTAAAAATCTCCAAAACCATGTAAACTTCCTTGTCATCCATGCTGTGGCTTCCTGCAAGATGCGGAAGCACTAAATGTTATTTAAAAGAGCCGTAGGAATGAAACAGTAACAACTAGAACGGCACTCAGTAGAGAGCATACCTCCGCCTGGTTGGCCATATCACTCAATGGTGAAGAATCACTTTTAAAATTATACTAGCTGGATTCGGATCCGGATCTTCACCAAAATTAAATCGATTCTTTTCTTATCACACACCCAACCTGTCCAACAAGTTTCGTCCAAATCCGTTCTCAACTTTTTGAGATATCCTGCTATGTATCATTTTTGGCCCTATCTCTCAATGGTGTAGCATTATTTAAAAAAATTTAGTAGCCAGATCCGAATCCGGATCTTCACCAAAAATCTAATCATTTCGTCCTTGTCAAATACGCTACCTATCTGCCAAATTTCGTCCGAATCCGTCGACAACTTTTGAGATATTTTGTTCACAAAAAAACAGACAAATGAAAAATCACTCATAGAGCAACACTTGGCAAAAGAGAACAAAGTAGAATGGCACTCGGTAGAGCATCCTTTTGACCTCAAAAATAATTGGTGGTTGGATTATGTGACCTGATATGCAAATCGTCTTCAAATTAAGTTAATCGGATGAAAATTGTCAATTTTAGAAATTTGGCCTATGTTGACCACAAAAATAGTTGGTGGTTGGTTTCAGTAAGCTGATATGCACATCGTATTCAGATTTCAAGTCAATCGGATGAAAATTGAGGATTTTAGAAATTTGGCTTATGGTGACCTTTTGGCCTATGCTGACCACAAAAATAGTTGGTGGTTGGTTTCAGTAAGCTGATATGTAAATCCTATTCAGATTTCAAATCAATCGGGTGAAAATTGAGGATTTTAGAAATTTGGGAAAAGTGGTTGACCTTTTGGCCTATGTTGACCTTTTGGTCTATGTTGATCTGCAAAATAGTTGGTGATTGAATTCAGTTAGTGGATATCAAAATCCTATTCAAATTTAAAGTCAATCGGATGAAAATTGAGGATTTTAGAAACCTGGCCTATGTTGACCTCAAAAATAGTTGGGGGTTGAATTCAGTCACCAGATATGCATATCGTCTTCAAATTTTAAGTTAATCGGATGAAAATTGACAATTTTAGAAATTCGGCCTATAGTGACCTTTTGGCCTATGTTGACATAACAAATAGTTGGTGGTTGAATTCAGTTAGCTGATATGCAAATCCCATTCAGATTTCAAGTCAATCGGGTGAAAATTGAGGATTTTAGAATTGTTTTTAAAAAGTGGTTGACCTTTTGGCCTATGTTGACCTTTTGGTCTATGTTGATCTGCAAAATAGTTGGTGGTTGAATTCAGTTAGCTGATATGAAAATCCGATTCAAATTTCAAGTCAATCAGATGAAAATTGAGGATTTTAGAAACCTGGTCTATGTTGACCTTTTGGCCTATGTTGACCTCAAAAATAGTTGGGGGTTGAATTCAGTGACCAGATATGCATATCGTCTTCAAATTTTAAGTTAATCAGATGAAAATTGACAATTTTAGAAATTCGGCCTATATTGACTTTTTGGCCTATGTTGACATAACAAATAGTTGGTGGTTGAATTCAGTTAGCTGATATGCAAATCCCATTCAGATTTCAAGTCAATCGGGTGAAAATTGAGGATTTTAGAATTTTAAAAAAAAGTGGTTGACCTTTTGGCCTATGTTGACCTTTTGGTCTATGTTGATCTGCAAAATAGTTGGTGGTTGAATTCAGTTAGCTGATATGAAAATCCGATTCAAATTTCAAGTCAATCAGATGAAAATTGAGGATTGTAGGAATTTGAAAAAAAGTGGTTGACCTTTGGCCTATGTTGACCTTTTGACCTTTTGACCTCAAAAATATAGGATTTTGTTGGACCACGAACTCGAAGTTTCGTGAAGATCGGTTCAAAATTGTGACCTGTAGGCAAGTATAAGTGAGCGGACAAACACACACACAAACAAACACAAACCGGAGTGATCAACACACTCGTCCAAAAAAAATTTTTTTGCCAAATAACAAACAGACAAACGGACAGACAAGGGTGAAAACATAACATCCATCCACCTTTAGGGGCGGAGGTAATTACACATTCAATACTCATATTTTTATATTTATGAAAGGTATTTCATTTGGTTCTCCAACACAACTCCACTGCTCATTTCTTTCTCAAAATACAAGTGGTATGGTGTGCTATTTAAAAAATAACTAATGTTGTCTTCCCAATAACACCTGTTCTGAACAGGAGAAGTAAAGTCGGAAACATCACACGATACAAGTTTTGATAAAGGAGGATCCAAAGATCAGGTTCCCATTTCGAATCCCATTCAAAAATCCCACTGCACAAAGATTATATTATCTGCTTCAAACATTCTTGTTCAAAACTTCCATTAAAAACCAAAAGTTAACCGACCTTGAAAAGATGACTTTAGTGCGCTCAACTCTACTTGGCCCAGGATGTGGGATAGCCCGGTTTACTTCTCAGGACCTAATATACAGTATCACGCATTCGGTGACAAATGCTTTACCGGACGGGTGACCATATTCCTTTGTGTAATGCTCTATTTACACCTGGAAATGGTGTTGCGACTGAGAGGTACACCCCGCCATACCACATCGGTACAACATGTGTGCCATATTTGCACCCAAACCCACCCGTAAACTTTGGCTGTGATTCCATCCGTGAAGTTTCCTTGTATTTCCTTGGACCAAAGGCAGTAGTAAGTGGCTGAAGGTGGGAACCCGAGAGATTGGTGAATGTCGGATTGTCTGTGGAATGTTTTGTTTGTGAGCTCAGAGCCTTACTGGACCATTTAAGCCTGAAGGCCCCATTATAGTGACTGTCAGGGCTGTGCCACCACTTGCTTTCCCGTGATAGTACAAGAAATATAAGGAGTTGAGCTCATCCACGCTCTGCCTCCCTCGGTTATGGAAGTTTCCTCGTGCGTTACTGCATCCGTGCAGAAACTTGTCCAGGACTGTCTTTATCCTGTCTTATCCTCGCGCCATTTGGTGCAACCGGAGCTATAAATTAGAACGGGCGCAGAGCAACCTCACAATACTTTAGGGCACTTGTTTGAATGCACCGAAAACAAAGGAGAGGGTGTGCTGCGGTTTAAGGTACTGACTGAAAAAAGCTATTAAATTATTTCATATTTTACAAAAATACATTAGTGCCATTGGCGTATTGGGTAACATGACTGGCGAATTGACACATGTTTTACGTGAAGCTGATCTCAAGGAATCCATTAATCTTTTTTGTGTTACATACAGTATGTTGTCTTAAATGATGTTTTCATAATTATAGGAAATTAAATTGACCTGTTAGTGTTCCCATCTGAGCCTTAGTTCATGATACTGAGTAGGGGAACCAAGGTTAAAATCCTATTTTCATGACTGGTACACCCACTCACTACCGGAGCAGCAGGAAGGGTCATTCCTCTTTGGGGTATATTGATTACAGTATATCGATGGTCCGGTCTAAAGAACATTGGGTGTGTGTTCATTTACCAAGTTTCTTGTGGAGAGATCGCCAAGTGGTTAAAGCATTCGAGCAAGCACTCCATCCAAAACCCTTGAGGAACAGCTGGCTTGGCAAGCGCTAGCTAGCTGCTTGGTAAATGAGCACACCCCGGCTTCGTCCCTTTCAGTTTCATGTTAAACAGCAGGAGCGAGTTTCAAAGGTTCATGACTAAAAACGCCACGGTAGCGGCAGGAAGGGTCATGTTATTAACCCAACACTTGTGGGGTATATGGAGTACAGTATATCTTCACTCAGTTCTGTAAGTAAAACTTACCTCATGGATGGGGATTTCTCCAAATTTCTTCATTTAGTGTTATAAACAGCATTAGCGACTGTTTAAAAAGCTAATCATACGTGTTTGTGGTTTATAATATTTTTACTTCTGGTAGAGGCCGTTGCTTCCACGGAAACGCCATGATAAGCTATTTATAAACGTTAACTCAACGTCAAGAATCACCTCAAAATATACTAGAACCATAAAACTTTTAAAATGTTGTTGACCAGTGTTTTCAGACAACACCATTGGAAGGCATTCACCTATCGCCGGCTCAACTACTGATGGGAAGACGTCCGAGGAAAACCCTTCCCATTGCCCGAGGTCTTCTGGTGCCTCTGGCTTACTTACGACCGTGATGCTGTGAAAAGACACTTCGACATAGAAAAGGTGAAACAGAAGTTCTACCATGATCGTCACATGCTCAAAGACCTTCCACCATTACATCCGAATGATGAAGTTTGAATGGAGCCTCTTACGGGTTCCAAACGGTGGATACCAGGTGTGATCGTGAAGCAGCATTCCGAGCCACATTCGTAGGCCTACATTGTTTGGTCCAGATAAACGGGTGATGCTTATCACCGTAACCGTCGACATTTACGTAAGAGCACCAGTGTAGCCAATGAGGGTGCTGCCCTCGATCGGACTTTCGTTGATACTGATAACGCTACCAATGAGGTCCATGGTGGCTCAAGCTGTTCATCAGACTTGGAGCCTCCAGGTTGTGATACTGCACCTTCTGTAGATCTGGATGAGCCTGGCAGAGCAGTCACCCAGCCAATGTCTACATCTCGCTCAGTTACCCCGTGCGTAACTCGGACACGAAGTGGTCGTATCAGTCGTCGACCAGACAGACTCGACTTGTAGTGAACTGTAAATATTGTCCTTACCAACAACATGCATTTTAAGGCCATTACTCTACTTCCTTCTACATTAATTTCCATCACTCTTCTCAACCAGTCACTTTCATCCTTCCTCAACACATGACCAAACCATCTCAACCTGTTTATTGTCCTTACCAATATTGGATATTTGCCAAGACTGAGTTGGATTTGATTTGTTGCAATGTAATGTGCATTTACTTACGAGTTTGATCTGTTGTTTATGGTTTTGTACTAAGTTGGGCTTTCCAAGCGATCTCTGCTTCTACTTTTCTTACTGCATTGGTTTGCATCCGTACTATTTGCTCGTGTAACAATAACTTGGTCACTGCACTTTTCCATCTTGAGGGGAAAGATGTAATGTATGTTTGAAGTGCCTGCAATTGAGAAGCAACTACATGGTTGTTGTTGTTGGTTGTCCCGAGGGACCACAAAAATAAACGCACTTCCGGCGCGGACCGGATGGCCTAAGATTGGAGTCCTGCTTATGTTAGTGTTACAGTCGCCATGCGTGTACGGTTCTGTGAAACATTTCACTAATCAATGAACAGGACAAGGGGGCGGATTTAC